>NC_143020.1:123657709-123957709 GCF_055824585.1 Amblyomma mixtum | reverse complement strand
TTATTCATGGACATCCATCCGAGCCCAGCCATACGGCTACAAAGGAAAGCTCTACAGCTTTCTCAGAAACTTCGTAGTTAATGAAAAATTCGCCCTGGTCCCCGAACCAGGGCGAAACGCGACACCACTGTCGCATTTAATGTTTGCATTCGCGGAAGACTCAATGGAAAGGTTTCCCGATGCATATATAGCAGTGTTTTTGCTAATGCGGAACGCCTCCTTAATATTTGTTACTAGCCCATTTGGGTATTTCATTTGCTCGATTTCAAGGCCAGATTTGAATTCGGGACGGTGCCCGCTGCTATAGATCCACACGCCATAGGTCAACCTTCGGACGGCACCCTTATTTCGAAAATTTGGGCACTGGAAATTGCTGTTACGACATACTAGGACGTTGTTTTATTGCGAAAGCAATACTACTTGCACTTTCACGCCTTTGCCGTGCCGCGGCCGGTGACCACCATCGTGCCGCGGCGGTGACCACCATTGACCTTCATTTGAGCTTGAGTGCATTAGACTGCATTAGATTGCATTAGATTGGATTAGATTGGATTGGACTGGATTAGATTAGATTACATTACATTACATCAGATTAGATTACATTGAATTGGATTGGATATGAGTGGATTTGATTGGAGTGGATTGAATTTGATTGGGGTGGTTTGGATTGGATTAGATTAGATTAGATTTGAGTGGATTGCAGTGGAGTGGATTGGAATGGACTGGATTGCATTCCATGGGATTTGATTGGTTTGGATTGGATTGGATTGGATTATATAACCGATGCATCACCACAAGTCTAACCACAAGCACCACCACCAGCTACACTAGGTAAGGATATTGTAGGTAAGGATATTGCTTTCGCAATTACCGGGCTTAACCAAGCTAAGCCACAGCGAATTTTTGTTCAGAAATTGTTCTATAAAGCTCCCGCTCCAATGGGAAAGAAAAAAAGACGATTCAAGCTCACACATGAAGGTTACATCAGTCGAAAGTATGCTGTTGCAACCACAACGCAATGAACGCAATGCAGAGTGGCGTTTGCCAATGGCGGCATTTTCTCCTATCCCGAAGAGTCGGGCTGGTGGGGGCTGTTGCGCCAAATTAACTCCCCCCCCCCCCCCCCCCCCCTCCAAGATTGGCCGATTCCGTAGGGCCCTGTTCCCGGCTCCCCCTTTCTTTCGTCATTAAGCTAAAGATGAAACGAACTGAATAAATCGGGGTATTAGCCAGTAGCGCTATAACCGCGTTCCAGAACGCCCACATTCTCCGCAAAATGTAGGGTCAACGAATAATTAAGGCTCCTCATCAAACTTTCACGACCTCTTTCGGCATGAAATGCAGTTAAGCCCACCTTTATGCCCACGCGAAGAAAAATATGGGCCGGCTACAGGGAGGGGCTATAATAGCTACCGAAAGAAAGAAAAAGAGGCAGGAGGAACAGAAAGATTGTGGAAAGTAACTAAGCCTGAACTGCGTTCATTTACGCAAAATAGGCGGGAAAAGTTGGCGAAAGAAAAGAAAAGGTAAGAACTAAGACGCAAAGACTACGTATGCCGCCAAAGGCCAGCGAGGGTGTGACGTAACCACCGACCTTAATCGTGGAGATCGGTAGAAAAAGGCACTTTCTTGAGCTAGTCGGTGCTTGTTCATCGCGTAAAGGCACAGCGCGGCTCTGTCTACTACTTTTGTCTTATCCCCAGTCACGCTGTGCTTTTACCTGATGAAGATTGGTTAAATGTGGAGGAGGTGACAACAAAAGCACTTATCTTACGCAATCGCTGCTAGATTTTTTTTCCCATGCCTATGCCTGCTTTCTTCCTTAATGAATTTTACGGCAAGAAAGAAAAGCAAGTAAGGATAAGAGAGAACTACAGCGCTTGCGCGTTTCCGAGCCAAAGGAGGCGCTGTAGGCGTACGATGACATCAAAGCAGCCCACAGACGTTTTATAATGCAGTTGCGGCGTTCCCACTGTAATGATCACGTCACGCGTACGGTTTCTGCAGCGAGCTGTCCGCCTGGCGGCTGAAGCCGCGAAGAGACAATGTATCTTCGCCAGTCTTTAGTCGCGGAGGTGCCGTCCCCCGTTCCCTAGGCCTGCGTGCTAGGGACGGGGAGTAGGGGGCCTCCTACATCGGTGGAAATAAAAGTTATCAATCAATCAATCTGCAGCGGCTAGAGCACAGGCTGGGACGTTTCCTCGATCTCTTTAACAAGCAGTCAACCTTTTGAGGTTTTAGATGGCGCACAGTGTATTACGTGCGACGTAATTCACAGTCTGCTCCTTTCCTTTTGCGAGAAGCGGTGGCGGACGTCTGAAACAATCGCAGACGCACCTATGGCACGTACGTGCCCCTGCTGAAAAAAAGTTCTATGATGCAATAACCTCATAGAGGCTTCATCACGGAATATCATACAATTTGTATGACATATCATACAATTTGTATGACATATCATACAATTTGTTTGATATTCTATGAGATCTGTATGCTGAATGTATGATTTTACAGAAATTTTTGACATTTGTATGATAATTTTCTATGATTTGTATGATAATTCTATGTTTGGTTTTAGTTTGGTTTTATGGAGTTTAACGTCCCAAAGCGACTAAGGCTATGAGAGACGCCGCAGTGGAGGGCTCCGGAAATTTCGACTACCTGGGGTTCTTTAACGTGCACTGACATCGCACAGTACACGGGCCTCTAGAATTTCTCCTCCAAAGAAATTCCTGCCGCCGCGACCGGGATCGAACCCGCATCTTTCGGGTCAGACAGCCGAGCACCATAACGACTCAGCCACCGCGGCGGCGATAATTCTATGATATTTGTATGACAAACTGTATGAGTTTATTGCATCATACAACTTTTTTTCAGCAGAGAGAGCTTTTAGGTGCACGTACTGCCTTGATCACAAGTGCCTAGGCTATCAGCTTTAACGAGATAGCGTTAAGGTGCTTTAACGAGGATATTGTGTAGAACTTCCGGCGTGATTATTGTCGTCTTCAGCGCTGTGATTGAAAAATAGACACGTACAAGCGCTAAGAAACACGGACAGAGAAGAGACTTGGACAAAACGAGCGCTTACTTTCAACTGAAGGTTTATTGATACACAAGCACAATTTTATACACCTTGCTGCATGACGTCAAACTGATAGCCCTGCCGACATCACGTGGCTGCTTCCAAAAACATTA
The DNA here is from genome assembly GCF_055824585.1 of Amblyomma mixtum. NCBI lineage: Eukaryota > Metazoa > Arthropoda > Arachnida > Ixodida > Ixodidae > Amblyomma > Amblyomma mixtum. The sequence continues at coordinate 123,954,517 of NC_143020.1, read as the reverse complement.
TTTCCTTTTTAGTCAGTGTGACAGATGGTGCGCTGACGCAGGATGGACCGGCTTTTCTAATCAAATCTGCCTCTATTATCTCTCTCTCATCCTGACAACTATGTTTGGCCACAATCTTGCATGCGCTGGAGACAGGTTTACATGGTTTCTTATTCTTTAAAGCACAATCATGACAATGTTCAGAAAGATTACCGTCTCTATAATTGCCTACCTTCCTCCTGTGTTCCAGTAATCTTTCGTTCAGACATCGGCCAGTTTGACCGATGTACCTAGAGCCACACGATAGAGGAATGTCATAGACCACACCAGAAACACATGGTACAAAAGGATCCCGGTGCTTGATACCGCATGGTTCTTTAGGCTTTAGAAAAGGATTAGTCAACTTGACTAGTTTTTCCAACTTCTCAGGCGCCGAGAACACTACTCTGACGTCACTGCGTTTCGCAGCCACGTGATGTCGGCAGGGCTATCAGTTTGACGTCATGCAGCAAGGTGTATAAAATTGTGCTTGTGTATCAATAAACCTTCAGTTGAAAGTAAGCGCTCGTGTTGTCCAAGTCTCTTCTCTGTCCGTGTTTTTTAGCGCTTGTACGTGTCTGCTATGAACCAACTAGCCCAAAGGTCTGTGCTCCTGATTGAAAAATGCCCGGAAAAGCAATCTAGGTGGGCCACATAGGGCACGTATAACCTCGTGGCGGCCACGAAGCCTGCCCACCGGTCTGACCACCGTGGCAGGTGGCAGGTGAATTAATGATTGGTCGCGAAAGGCTGCTCGGGATGAGCAACCTTGGTCTCACAAGCTCCGCCGGTGGCAGCACCTGCCATCGCAGGGCAGTGGCGCATCGCTCAACCGCTGCACCACTGCTCCAGGAGGAGTATGAGTGCTCCCAGGGATCTATTAATGGAAATTCGAGAATGACCGGTTCCATATATACGGGCGCTAACCCATTAACGCTATCGTGCCATTTGCTTCGAGCCGAGCTTAAGTGTCCCCTCCAATTTTAAGGAGGAAGCCTTCAGTGCCTCATCGTTGTAAGCAGGAGTTGTCGAGAGAAATGTCACGCTTTTCAATTGGTCGAAACGGTAGTGACGTCACAGTGCGCGAATTTCAAACGGGGCCGATTGTAGTTCGGCTGGTAACCATGCAACCAATTAAAGGGATGGTATAGTGATGCTCCAAGTAAGTGGGACTTAGTTCAGTTAATTACTAAACTAACCGATCAGCCCAATTACCTGTTGTAGTCAGACAAGATAAATAAATAAAACCTAGTATGAAATTGGTCAGGTTGGGAATCGAACCAGGGTCTCTGGAGTGTGAGACGAGCACGCTAACCACTCCGCGATGCCAGCTCGATGATTTGGAATGAACGAAGGCGCGTCTAGTGAATACGGTGTCTTCATTCATTTCCATCTTCCTCCCTTCCCTTACGGCGAGGTTGAGGTGTCCGCCTAGATATGCGAGACAGATACATTTCCTTTCCTAAAAAACCAATTTACCGATGAGCAAGGCGTAGAGCCGAACGGGCGATGGCGTTCTGTGAACTCCCTGGCAGCGTTGCAAGACGCTGTCGCGTTCCACTCTTAGAGGGGAAGCTTAACATCTTAACCATACATCAGTGACACAAGCAGCAACACCGCGCTTAAGGCTTCCGCCTCACTGCACTTTAGGTCAACAAAGTGCCCCCCTGAATTTTTTGGTACTGATACATGCAGACAGGCAATTACGGCAGCTCAGAAGGTCGAAAACTACTGAGACATCCAGAAGTAACACCAACAGCGTCACTGCCCAACTCTCATACTTGCCGGCCGCCGCGGTGGCTCAGTGGTTAAGGTGCTCGGCTGCTGACCCAAAAGACGCGGGTTCGATCCCGGCCGCGGCGGCTGGAATTTCTTTGGAGGAGAAATTCTAGAGGCCCGTGTACTGTGCGATGTCAGTGCACGTTAAAGAACCCCAGGTGGTCGACATTTCCGGAGCCCTTCACTACGGCGTCTCTCATAGCCTTAGTTGCTTTGGTACGTTAAACCCCATAAACCAACCATCTCATAGTTGCCGTCAGCAGCCGGAACAACTGCAGCAGCAGCAGTACACGTCCTACAACCCGATACGCCTTGCTTGAGAATGTAAAAATAGAAATCGGATTATGGAAACATTGTTTAGGACATTAATTGTATACAGCTTGAGCAATAGAAAATTATGCACAAAAGGACAAGTTCATAACAAGTTAAGCTATATGACGGAACGTAGAGCTTACGTGCGAATACAAAACATTAAAATAAAAAGAAAAATTTCCAATTCAAGCTCTTAATGGGAGACGTCTGTATACGTCAGTTACTCGAGTAAAAAACGGGCTATTTAAAGTCAACCGCAGTTGTCCCAGCACAGCACTTGGTGGTTCAGTAAAATGTTGGTAACTAGCTGCTCATCAACGGAACATCGAGATTCAATCGGCGACAGAAAGCTGATTATTGGCTTGGAAGTCGATGGTTAAGGCTTACCGCAGATTCCGGTGTTCAGTGAACGAAACTTGGTCGTGGAGCCGATGAATTACAATGGAAATCTATCTCTTAATGGTATATGTTAGCAACCAGAGATGAGTCAGATTTCAAGAAGCTTTTTCGCCTAGTGTTATGTTCGGGTTTCACGCGCCAAACTCAAAGTAAATATTTATGTTTCTCAGAGAAAAGGAATGAAAGGTAGTACGTGCTGCGGCTTGTTTGAAACACTTGACCTAATTTAAGGAATCTAACGATTTATTCATAATCTACAGCTGCGGTATTTCTGAGAAGCAAACCAGGGTAGGAAGTGGTGTCTTCATGAAATTGCATGGAACGATATTCACCTAGCTCCAACCGCATCTCATTTAAATAAACCGCAAAAACGATAACTAGGGCAGCTCTGAAAGACCAAACATAAATCAGAGAGGTTTTCAGTGTTTAACACTTGGTGATGTGTTCACTGTTATTACAACTCTAACGTACACTCATACTCCCGTCCTAATTTTGTCGCGGATTATTACATGAAAACCCGTTGTTGCGTCGGACAACTTCGATTATGCACACAAACTCGGTGACACGGAAGTTCCGCGCGCACGACTGTTCCCCTGTATAGAAGGCAGAAGGTCTGCGCGATGCCATTATTGTATTTCATAAAAGTATCGAAGTGGAGTGGGGCACAAGAGGTCAGTCAGCATATGCAAAACAGCTCGATCACGGACGCTTCTGGATTTGGTCAACGAGCTCAGTGAACCACCGTTTGGCTGACAGTGCTGGAATTCTGTATAAGAAAAGAGAGTGGAAGGCCTGAAGACGAGGAATGCGGACCACAGTGGTTGTTTGGAATATGGCAGAATAAACCCTGAAACCGAGGTTGAATGCGAGATTAAATGAGCAAAGCGCTCGCAGAATGCCCTTCTGGTCCTAATGATAATCCCATAGTAATAAAACTCCGTCACGTTCGCTTGCAGTGATAAAAGAAAACAGCGCACTTCCCCTTCCAACCACCGCCTTCTCTAAAATGGCCCAAGTAACCCATTTCATTTGCCTTACAACGTGAGTAATTCAAGTTTCGAAGTAACCACATTCTGTCGCTCCTGAGGCTCCTAACTGTATCACAAAATTTGAAATGAAGGAACATCCATTGTGGCAGACAGCTTTACCCTATAAAGGAGCTAGCAAGTAGCCCAGTTTCTGTACGCCCCAAAGCGATAAAACTGCACAGGCATGTCAACGCACACGAGCCATATAAATATTAAAAGTGCGCCATTTTGCTCACAGCGCCACAAGAACGGGGCACGAGACGAAAGACTAACACAAACGAGCGCTGACTATCAACTGGTTTTATTGAATAACCAAGGGCATATACATACAGACACTAAAAGATTTATCAAGACAACAGAAGTTATCCGGATGGCACATGAGAGGTCAGATAACTCAATTCCCTCTCGAATAATGCAATGGAAGGGCTGCTGATACACATCGTACCCTTGTGGTGGATATTGTAGGCCTCCATTACCTCGCGTATGATAACAGACGTGTATGATCGTGTATGATAACAGACGACGTCTGACACACTAAAGAGGAACGACGCGCTCTGCATCCTATATATGTTTAATCATTAAAAACGCTGCTGGGTGCTACAAAAGAACGGATCCTTGCGTCGATTGTTTCATAGTGAACAAGGAAGCCTTAGTTCTCCCCGAAACGTCATTATTTTCCATCTTTATTGATATTGGCCAGTGACCAGTACTTCTCATCACCACGATGACTCAAGAGACGGTATGCCGTCAATCTCGGCCAACGTGCAACAGCCTCGCACAGGAACAGAAGTTCACAATTCGTAGCGAGGAGCTAGAAGTGGTAAGGGAATACGTCTACTAAGCGCACGTAGTGGCCGCTGATCCCGATCATGAGAGGGAAATAACTAGAAGAATCATAATGAGGTGGAGCGCATATGACCCGTGCTCTCAGATCGTGAATGGCAGTTTACCAATATCTCTCAAGAGAAAAATATACAACAGCTGTATCTGACCGGTACTCACCTAAGGGGCAGAAACTTGGAGGTTAACGAAAAAGGGTTCAGCTTAAGGACAGCGCATCAAGCTATGGAAAGAAAAATGGTTGATGGAACGTTAAGAGACCGCAAGCGGGCAGCGTGGGTTTCAGACAAACGCGGATTAATGACATACTAGTTGAAACCAAGCGGGAGAGATGGACTTGTGCAGGGCATGTAATGCGACGGCAAGATAACCGCTGGTTCTTGAGGGTAACGGAGTTGATTTCAAGAGAAGGCAAGTGTAGCAAAGGGTGCCAGAAAGTTCGGTGGGCGGATGAGTTCAAGAAGTTTGCGGGGATACGGTGGCTGCAGCAGGCAAAGGACAGGGTTAATTGGAGAGGCATGGGAGAAGCCTTTGCCCTGCAGTGGGCGTAGTGAGGCTGATGATGACGATGAAGTTGTTGTTGACGATATTCTGTTCGTGACATTTCTGTTTGTAAGCTGCTGGTGTGCGTGTGTGTGTGTGTGTGTGTGTGTGCGTGCGTGCGTGCGTGTGTGTGTGCGTGCGTGCGTGCGTGTGTGTGTGTGTGCGTGCGTGCGTGCGTGCGCGTGTGCGTGTGCGTGTGCGTGTGCGTGTGCGTGTGCGTGCGTGCGTGCGTGCGTGTGTGTGTGTGTGTGTGTGTGTGTGTGTGTGTGTGTGCGTGTGTGTGTGTGCGTGTGTGTGTGTGTGTGTGTGTGTGTGTGTGTGCGTGCGCGTGCGTGCGTGCGTGCGTGCGTGCGTGCGTGCGTGTCCTATCAAGCCACAAAATGGTAGCTTTCTTGTCACCTTTCTTTCTACAGCTTTGTGCAGTGTTTTCTCGCATACATTTCCGGCACTTCGTACTCATGTGGGGCTGTACACGTGTTGTAGCAATAAAGCGAACTCAAACTGAAAACAACACGCCGCCGCCAAGGTCGTAACCCTGGACCTTCGCACGCAGATCCATGCTCTGAATATTGCACAATGCGCAACCGATGAAATTCCCACCCATGAGATCTTGTTCCTGAGAGAATACATAAGAAACGCGGGAGGAGACTTGAAGCCTTTTGGGCATTTAGAAGACATGGAAAGGCGATCAGGACTGTCAATGTTGCTGCACACTTGCTGGGCAAGTGACCGTCGCGAGCAGCCTGAATATTAATGCAGCCGAGCTAGAAAGTTGCAGAACCTATAAACGACCACTAGAATGTCACCACACGTGACAGGTTCGAATACTGTCCGATGCGATTTGAAACAGAAGGTGAAAGAGGCACCAAAGCAGTGGACTACATCAGACATACTTGCCAGGAAAAAAAAATATGCAAAATATCTGCGAGAAATAAAATAAGGACGAGGGGGGGGGGGGGGGAACGCAGTTTCAGCAACTAAACGTTAAAGTGCTCGATTTGGAAGGCAAACTCGTGCAACATTTAGAAGCAGAACCATCAGCCGCAAATGAAGCGCGAACAAACAAGTGGAGACAGGAAGAGTAAAACGTGAATACATTATTCTAGCGATACTGAATATCAGCATACTTGATTATTCCTTTGTACGGGTTAAAGCAGCTGCGTGGGATCGCTAATGGAACTGGAGTGTGTGTTCTTTTTATCAGATAGTGTCTGTGTTGGCGTTTTCATATTTCAGTTAGTCTGTTATCATCTTGTTTGTTGCTGAAAGTACAGCCGGCCAAATCTTTAGCTGGCGTGCGCGACGGTCGCGTTTTCCGAGCTCCTGCAGCTTATGACGGAGCGAACTTGAGAAAATATCAAATCTAAGCATAGGCTCACTAAGCCCGTGCGTAATAATAATCTTTCCTCAAGTTTGATTCGTAGCAAAGCGCAGAAGCGCAGAAAAGGCGGCCGTCACGCACGCCAGCTAAAGATTTGGCCGGCTGTACATGGGCGTGATTAAAAAGGAAGCCATCGTTACAAGCGCAAAAGACCATCAATGCATGCAGTACACATAGAGTAAATATACTTCACTGCACACAAATTCGTTCGACCGGACTCTCGCTTTTATAGCCATTCAGAGCTGCCTAGTGGAGGGAATGGCTACGTGACAAAAGATCATAACAGCATGCAGATGTATGAAGCGAATACAATACACGACGGCAGGAAAGCAGTAGAAACAGATGCAGAACAAATATTCAATAAAAAGAGCCACTGAGCGTTCATTTTTGTAAACCACTATACCCGTCCACAACACTGAGCGACAAGGCCTGTGCTCGGGGTATTGACGACAGCTCTGGAAAGCATTTCTGATTTTTCTGCCGAGCAAAACTGATTTTTCTGCCGAGCAAAATGCTACGCGTAAGTGCGGAAAGCATGCAGTCTGTATCGAGTTCACTGAAGATACAAAAGATCCGATGAAAATGTCGCATGGAAGCGGTAGGTCTTGCCTGATTCCACATTATGCAATTTGAGCGTCCACCTACATGGCACTCCTTATTCACATAGGAGATTTTGTACCACGCTTGTAGCATTCAAAGCGGCGTCCTTAGCTGTACGTTTGAAATGAGCTTCGCGCATGCGATGAACGTTTTAACGGTTTTACCCATCAAACGCAACCTCAAGTATCTCAGAAGCACTGCTTATAACTGTCCGGTACTGTCTTCGATTGACACTGTACACACCCCTTCCCTATCCGAAGTTCAAAAACACGGCTGCAAATGAGATTGCTGTCCACGACGCCTGACATTGCAGAACTACGTCACTCTCACGTGAAGCGACCGCCTACATGTAGTCGCTGCGCCTCAAGAAGGTTTGACCATTTGAGGGCTCGTATAATATTCACGTCATTCTCTCGGACCTCTCTCACTGTTTACACACATTCCTCACAGCGTGGCTTACGGGCCAACACACACAGGAACCGTTAACGCGCCCTTTCGTTTCTTAACTGCTCCCTCTTCCTTCGAGTGATGGTTCTAAGAGAAAGTACTGTGACTGCTCACAAGACGTTACTACCAGGTTTCGCCGTTTGCAGGTGTAAACCAGGTTTGGGCTATGAAAGCCGAAAGCCGTGTTGGGTGCACTTGAGAATTGCTACGATTCCTGTTTGCATTTAAAGACGTATTTATGACATAATGTTAACTTTATTTGCCCACCTTAGATTTTGCCGAAGTGCATAGCAGGTCGAGAAATTATCAAATAGCGATAAAAAGATTAGGAGAGGGAGAGCAGTTTGCGAACCAAAATACACAAAATGAAAATCTACACCCACCAACAGAGAAACACAGCATTTCACGACTAATTCGAAATACATGACTGATAAGCTCAGTAATCTGAGGAAAAAGGCGTATACCATGCATAATCTTTAGAAATGTTGCGGGCTAAATTGACATTCGCAAGAGAAAGGAGAGACGAGAGGTGAATGTGAGTTTAACGCACCACATTTGTAAAGATAATATACCAACTGGCCCGCTAAAAAGTCTTACTATACCACGCATTTGGGGCGCACGCCACTTACGAACCGGCGAAGAATGAAGCCAAGTGTAATGTCTTCTAAGCAGAGGCAGAGACTGAGACGCAATGTTCATGGTGGTATTCTGTGCAGGTGCAAAGAGCCCCTCGTGGATAAAGGGGGGGGGGGGGGGGGGGGGGGGCTGGAAGGCGGGACTTAATTTCCGTGCCACTGAGCAACGATCGCCCATCTCTTTCTTTTCTTTTCTCTTTCCTTCTTTGACTGACACTCAGTGAAGAAACCAGAAAGATCGGGTTAGTCGGCTCCAAACCTCCGAATCAGGTGAAGACAGCGAATGCAGCGCTGACATTTGACATATATTTGCTCCGCTGTAGCGATGTGTCTCCTCCTGTTTGGAAGAAGCAGTCAGGAATGCTACCGACGGTATCGAATCTGGATGACAGCCGTCCTGTAGCGACGTCTATAGCACATGAAAGGCGCAACTGCATTCTCAGGGCCCCTATATCTAAGGTGGAAACTGTCAAGTCTGTTTTTGAAACATCGATGCTTCTATTATTAATGTTTTTGCTGAAGTTCCATTGAAAAGCCATTCGCCCCACAATCCGCCTCCAAAACTCAGGGTCACAACCACACGTCAAACTGATCTCACAGTTGGCGGCGTAAGGCTTACAATCTTCACCTGTAAGAAAACAACTGAAGTATATTTCGAGTTCGGATAGGATAGGATAGGAAAACTTTTAACGCCCAACAGAAAGAGGGTAGCCAGAGGGCTACCCGCCTAGACGACGGCCGAGAGGTCTTGACTCTCGGCGGCGGCTTCGGCCAGTCGGACGAGTTGTACCTGAGTCGCCGGGTCGGAGCTACACCAGAGATGATCCTTTGTGGAATAAGGAGCGCGCAGAACTGACAACCAGTCCTCTATTAGAATGATATGGTGGCTACCTACATTATAAATATAATTGGGAACGGCCGATAACGAGACAGAGCGGCAGTATATGTTTTCGCTAGCTTTTGCAACGGGATCTTATCTCTCGGTGCAACTTTACTGCACCAAAAACGCAATGTGAAAAATAGAGGCCGGCGACTCAGAGAAGCGCGAACCCATTTCCAAGCATTCAGTTAAATTGCCATGCTGGAACGCTTCAGCAAACGCCACAAGCGGCGCACCGACCGTGTTCATCGAGGTGAGGCGTGGCGGACTACAAAAGTGCTACCGCCCGATCGAGAACCCCCCCCCCCCCCCCCCCCTTACCTCATTCTTAAGTGCGTCCGTTCTTCGCTTCCGATACAGACCGTACCGTACTCCGTTCAAGCGCAAGATCGCTCCGCATGACATGACATACAGAGCTCTCTCTCTCTCTCTCAAACGCAAAGACGCCCGTGTGCTGTGCGATGTCGGAGCACAATGTGGCCTACATTAATCCTAAGCTAGCACGGTGGCGTCCCTCGCAACCCATTCGTAGCTTCGGCACGGTAAACGTAATAAGCCGCGTTTACATGAATGCGACAGAACGCGTCTTCAGACGATTTTTCGAGGGAAAGGTCAGGTTTTGAGAAGAGCGGCGTGACTCGTCCTCTACTTTCTTCCTTAAAGGGTCAGTCTACTGAATTTTATCGACCATATTTTCTTCGCGGCAACCGGTAGCTCTTTACTCAAATTACCGTTTAGCCAGCTGTGGTGCCAAGGAGTGCGGTAGAACATTTTAAAATAGAATTTATTAATGTGGGAACACATCTGTATGAGATGGTAGTCTCATCTAGCAACCATCTGGATTTCCAGCGCGCGGCGACAAACATGGCGGCGCCCGTCGAAGCCGGACCTCTCGCTTCGGACTGAATTCTCGTTGTTGCTGCCTTTTTCAGTGCGTTCACTGGCCATAAATGAGGCGCCTGTCTTTCGCTTCGTCTCATCTCGCCTATAAGAAAACATATAAGAGATAAATTTGCTTTATTTTAATAATTAGAGTGACGATTCTGCCGCTCCTAGGCTTAAGTGGAGAGTCGGTTTGTTGACAGCAATGGTTCCCGTCCTGACGACCAGATGGCGCCACTATAGGCTGAGTTTATTTTTGCGTCTCTGCTAGCATACGCTGAAGTAAAAGTGGGAATGTGCCTGCGTTTTGCGTACGTGTAATATTCATGTGATTTACAGAAAAAGCGAGCGGTACGCCTTCTACAGTTTACTAGAACAAAACGTACGTTTCTCTGACATTGGGGCATACAAATGGTACGTAGTATATTCACTTATGCTTCTACAAAAAAAGACTACCACTTTCTTGAACAAAATGAACGTTTGGGGTCGCCACCATGCTTTTTTACGCGACTTTTAACGCCGAAATAAAATATAAATTCCTGCCTAAACCGGGCGCAGACCCCTCGCTATTGATGTTATAGGGTGCCAACTACCAGACTATGCCATTATTTATACACTCATCTCGGTGAGTAGACTGACCCTTTAACGTCTTTGCACTTTCCCTCAAAACGTGAACTGGAGTCGACTTCTGTCGCATTCATGTAAACGCGGCTATAGACCAATAGAAAGGTTGCGAGGGGAGGGAGGGAGGCAGGGAGAGAGGGAGGGAGGGAGGGAGGGAGGGAGTTTAAAGCGTTAAAGAAGCGTGCGTTAGCTCAACCACTGAAAGGTTTCGGCTCAGGCCTATTCCGTAAAACAATGAGCAAAAAATAGAAAGTAGAGGGAGCCAAACGACAGGAGACACGCCACCCGTGGGTGGCAGCAGCAGCACAGATCTGGCGCTAAGGAAGTGTATCCGGGTGGGCGTAAAAGGAGTAGCTGCTGTCGTGGCCGCGGCGTGACATCTCCGGGTTATATTAATAGGTGAACTAATTCTTTGACGCACTTTGCCGCTGGTACGATGTTAGAGGACACGCCAGAAACGACCGCTGATCGCGATAGCATGCCAGACACCCACGAAGCGGACCCATCAGAGCGTACCATGAAAAAAAAAAAAGTTGAGCAGTGTTTACCTAGGGTTACACCCGATGGTCGAGCGACAACTTATTGGCAATGGCGCGGGCCAGATTTGGAGGTCGCCATTGTGTGGGGCACGCTCAATTATGGTTGGTCATCGACTATGGTTCAAATTGGCCAGGGTGAAATTTCGAGGTAGGCCGGGCAAAAGTTTTAAATTTCGCTTAAAATACAGAGAATGTTTACTACAAAGCACGGATTTACGTACAAGACGACAATGAGCGAGCTGTTCCGTCGTACAGATCTGATGAAACTTGATGAAGACGACGCTCTGCAGTGCACAGCGCGAGAGGGCGGTGCAGTTTATCTTTTCACTGAACCCTGGCCTATCCCCCGTCGTGGCTATGTGCCATGCCACTAAGGCAAAAACAACAGCAACAACAACACGAGGCGTGTTCGGCTGCGGCGAGTTCATTTCACTTTTCATACCTTACGGTCTCCCCAGAGTACAATAAGTTGATGAACCTCTAGATATGATTTCTTTTTCTGATTGGAGTACACAACTTATGGAAAACTAGACTGATGGACACCCATTGTGAATCAGTTTTTTTTTATTCTTTATTTGAGGGAAGTTTACGAACGGACCGACTTTAAACCTGCGTGGCACTCCCTTTTGGTGCTCATACCTCCCGTCTAGAGCTCTCTTGCTCTGTCTTTTGAGATGTATTTAGTGGCCTTCCCCGAAAGCTTTTGTAAATGGTTCATGTTAATATATACAACATAATTTCAGAGCAATAAATACCGTGTTCAAAAAAAATGTACCGATAGCCTAGAGGTCTTGCGAAGCATCCTGTGAATCTGACCTGTTCGAGTCGCCGCGGGTTCGACTGCTTGGCCTGGATGTGATTTCTTTTTCTGCGTGTTTTTTCTACTTAGGCACATTTCGACCTTGGCAAGGCTGAAGGTCAAATTTGGGCAGCGGAATGGTCTCGTGATGTTAAGCGAGGTTGGTGCATCTAGTAGAGCTATCGCTGCAAAAATAAAGCAATACAGGCGTTTAAGACGTCAAAGTCAAATTTATTTCAGCTTCGACGTCCACTGGACATCTGTGATGTTGAGCGGTGCAAGCTAACAGCCCAAAAAGGCTTGACAAAGTCCTGCACCACGTTTGCAGGTGGCAGAGTGACGCAGAGCCGACATGAGAAAAAGTTCATGGAAGTTGCACAAAACAAGCAAAAATTAAAAAAGAATAACTAAAAACATAACATAACATTAAAAAACATAACTAAGTGCAAGTACATTATCATCAAGACAATAATTACAATGCAATGGAAACAAAGTAAAAAAAAAGAGGAAAATCTGCTTGCAAGATAGGGCTGCTACTATGGAATTTTACGAGACTGGAAACTTGAGAAGAAATCCATAATATACGTGTAAAATAGGATCACAGAGGGTCTTAAAAAGTGGAGAATAAATTTTTGGAAATCTCCAAATGTTTAGAAATTTAATACACCCGGTAAACTGTACCGTAGCATCTGGTGACCGTAATTTGTTCGTGTGTATGGCAGCTGCCATTGTTGTGTGTTTCTTGTGTTATAGACGCAGTGCCGTAATTTAATAGCTGCACTTTCGTTGAGGTAAGGATCGTTATTATTCATCGAGGTGGGCTAACATAAGGCAAGCACTGAGTTGTAGAGATTTGGTAACTGGATGAGATTCAGTTTTTCAGAAATGGGCTGGGCGTGTGCATCGTGAACCGCATTCTAAATGATGCGCGCTGCTTTTTGTTTTGTAACTTGTGTGTCTTATCTAGGTTCGTAGCAGTGGCAGTGGCCCAAACTAAGCTACAATATCTTAGTTTATAAAAAAAGACTGTGATTAAGCGTTAACTTTATGTTTTGGGGCAAAAGGACTCGCAGGCGCCATTACGTCCCAACACTGCGACACAATTTGGAGCAGGTCATCGTAACGTGAGCGTTCCACGACGTGTTTTCTTGGGAAAAAAAAAACTCGGCATGGCGTGAATATGCTTCAGCTTTTGCAAATTATTGCTTATAAGTACACTGCATAGTGCTAAAAATGGTGTTTTGTGTATTTTATTCGCTGGACTGCTCCATTTACTTTAGTGTTATTACAGCTGAGCGGGGGTAGGCTTATTATGCGCTTGCTTAAATGCTCATGGGACAGGCATGCTATTTCATCATAAAATATCCCCGAGAATTGTATTGGAGCGCGCTTGCCCTAGAGGATTTGCTGCATTTGCTATTTGTGTAAGCCTCATGTTCATATTCATTTTGATATCTGATGTGTGTATAATTATTTAGAAAGTGTAAGCACTGCATTTGCTTTAGGTACAAGCTACATGTTCGTATTCATTTTTATTGTACTGTGAGGTCCACTGCGTGATGCTGCCAGTAGGCCCCCAGGGCTGTCAAGCTGTCTGTGACAGCTTTTTGCCTGGGGGACCCACAACTTGTAGATTGGAAATAAAGTGGATTTGAATTTGGAAGGAAAGGACAAAGCTTCATCATCTGGCGACAGACTGCAGCACTTACCATCTGAGCTTCCATCGTCGTTTTGTGTCACGACGTACTACACCGGTTACTACGCCGTTTCCTATGTAGGAAGTCCAATGCATAGTTAGTGTCGTAAAAAGAAACGGCCTTTACAGGCGAACAGGAAACAGCTGACTGCAGCCGCCAATCCGAAACGGTACACCTAGGCTTGTACGAACCCTACGCCGGAGTAACTGTCTAAGGGTGGGCCTGTCAGTGGCAGACGTCTTAACGGGCCCAATAGTTCACCGGCCACGTTCGCAACTGTGGGTTCGGTCCACCCTGCCGCCTAGAACGCATCAATGTCAGCAGACCCATCTCCAGCGTGAAATGCAGGGCTGCAGAAGCACCAGCTACAGGTGCCCTAGCGGCACACCCTCCGCGGTGATTAATGAAAGATGCAAATAATAAAAAACAAGAAACTCCCGCAACAGGGGCAATGAAACAAAGAAAGCGGCACAGGAAAACGCCTCTTGCGTAGTGTTTTCTCTGTGGAAATCATGTAACCAGTTAGTGCTATGAAATAGGGTCTATTTGCATCCACCAACGAAACGAAGTCGGCAAGCCACGAAAAAGAAAAAAAAAAGAAATTCACAGGGACACTAATAATATTAGGCGGTTGGCATCGGACAGATTTAGAAGTGATTGATGCCATTCGTTTCACTATTTCATGGTTGTTTTTGCGGACCCCTACAGGCTGTCTGCACACAGCCAGGCATATCTTCGTTTCGTCTATCTGATGCTTAGACATGTCCCCCAAGGTGTCTGCAGGTGGCGACACGGACGGAATGATGATACTTCGAAACGTTTATACTTGTCACTTCCTTCCCGGGAATTGTGTAACCAGCAACGCATCCGTTTCGAGACAAGGCTTCTGTTGCTGTCCCATTAAAATTACCTACTTCATTCATTGCTTTGTCTGCGAGTGGGAAAAGTAGCAGGAAGAAAATTTCTTCCAGTCTACGAGAGCAAATTCAAAGCGATACGGCTTTCTTTTTCTCACAACCTCCTCCTCCTCATCCTGGCTATACTCAGTGCCTTGCAGCCACTGGAAGCACTGTCACTTTGGTTCCCTTGCCTTTCCGTAGTCCAAGCGGTGAACTTAAGAATATATCCCATCGTTGCACTGCAAGAGTTTCCAGAGGTCAATAAGGCGCTCCTCAACAGCCACGAACAAACTGCCCCTCTGCTGAAGGCGCAGAATGCAAGAAAGCGACAGCGCTAGAAACCTGACCCACTGCACTGTGAACGAAAAGGCGCAGTACCTTTGTGACTGTCGGGAGAGATCAAAACAGCGCAGTGGTTGAAGAGATGAAGGTGGAAGGGAATAAAAATAAAAGGAATAGCGTAAGCGAGTTGAGTTGAGTTGAGTTCCTGTATGCCAACGGTGGAATTAGCCTTGCTTATTCTGTCGGCAGTTGCTCCACCATAGCGTCACTTAAATGTTAATAATATCCTAAAACTGGTCAGACCTGCCCCGCTATGCATACAGTCGCTTATAATAGAGCAGGGGTTCTCAAACTGGGTACCGCGGAACACAGGGGTTCCGCGGGCTGTCTTCTTGTGTTCCGCGAGAACCCTCACCGGCCCTGACCCGGCAGCTGATATGAGACTGTCTCTGAGTGCTACTGAGCCACGCTTTGACTTGTTCTTAAAAGGGAAGCAGTACCACGCATCACATTAGTATTTGTATTAATCTGTGCAATAAACATCTAACTTTTGCAACTCTCCCTTTGCAGAAATGCACTCGACAACATTGCTGGTAAGTGAATGCAGGGCGGGTTCCCTGGAACTTATTGAAGGCTTTTGGGGTTCCTCCAAGCAAAAAAAGTTTGAGAACCCCTGTAATAGAGCATAGGCCACTCCCGCAGTCACCATCTATGCACACATTCACTCACAGCACAACATAATCCACTCCAGAAGTCCCCATCTATACACATATTCAGTCACAGTAGAACATAGCCCATTGCAGAACCACTATCCATGCACACACTCACACACAGAATAACATAGACCACTCCAGAAGGCACCATCTACGCACACATTAAATCACAGAAGACGATAGACCGTACCTGCTGTCACCATTCAAGGTCAAGATCAGTGTCCTGCAGGAATGTTAAAAGAAGGCGTGAAGCCCCTCTTCTGCATGTCTGGTTTCCACTCGAGTGGAGAATGTCCTGAACTGTACTGTGAAGGGCTCCTGTCCTCTTGAAGGAAGCGAACGTCACATACCTTTCTGCGTTGTACTCTCCAAGGGCAGTGCATAATATAGTGTTCTATATCCCAGCACACACCATAACGTGAGCGATGTCGCAAGGGATGTGTCAGGAGTTCTTTCACGAGCACTGAAATCACGAAGCACATAGGCGACTTTTTCGTTTCCATGGTTAGGCCTGTGCTGCTAGGAATTGCAAAAACTGAACATTAAGTGCATCGCAGAGGTTTTCGTCCAAAAAAAGTGCCGTAATTTAAGGAAGGCAGTGACACTGGACAGTGGAAGCATTGAGCGCGTCTGAAAGCATCGCAACGCTGTCGACCGACCTACGAAGAACGACACTGGTCACGGACCAGCGTGCGGTGTAGAATATACGCCGCAGCCGCCTTTCTTTAATTGCGCAATAACTGCTTTGAAAACCTGGTGCACCAGTGAGGATTGAACCAACGAAGAGCAATTTATATTTTCTCTCTTTTCTTTTGGCTCAAAAGCGCCTAGCTGCAGTCTTTCGAAGATGCGCAAGCCCCAGGAACGAACAAAAATCGAGACTAACATTCCAAAACCATATTTCCCACAGCACACTCCGAAATAGAAGCAGCATTTGGGCGTCAAGTGCTAGAATACAGTCACCACGATGTACACGCGTGGGTTTCTGGCTTCACTACCAGAGACATGCGCGGAATACCCGCTTTTTTTTTTTTGTTTTTCGTTCAAAGGTTTAGGCAGAGGACGGACAAGAGGAGACGGTCGCCTAAATCACTTCCACCTGTCGGCGCTCCAGTGCAGGACACAAAGGAAACACGCAAATACACGCATGCTACACCGTATGCCTCAGCAACAGGTGACGAGTTATGACGTTGTATTTCAGGGTTCCAGAGTAATTACCGTCATCTGGGATTATTTAATGACACCACCAAAATGTTGTTACACTAGCGATCTTCCATTTCACCTGCACCAACATTCGACAGCCGCGTGCTTCATCGAGCCTCCGACACCCTGTTCTGGAATTTCAAAGCCACTTACCCATCGCGGCAGATTTTACAATGGCGGAAACCATGGCGTCACAGGTCCTGGCTAGCGGATATATAGAGATTAGGCCCTTTATCAAGGAACAACTTCACCTTGAGGGACAAACCTCCTCGACAGCTCAGCAGCACACGCAACTCGAACCGGCGATCCTAAAACTCCTCTAAAAGTTGTGTCATTATTGTAAGAACGAAAAGTGACGCAACATACACTGTGGTGCACTGACCATGTCCCTCAGCTGCTGACACACAGGTCGCAGTACCGGCAGCGGTAGGTGCATTTCACGCGAGGCACAAGACACTCGTGTACTGTACGACGCCAGCTGGTACACGTTAAATAGCCACAGGTGGTCGAAATTAATCCGGAGCCCTCCACTATGGCGTCCTCGTAACGCTTCAGCGGATTTGGGATCTTAAACCAAGCAACACGCACTTAATTCCTGCAGTCTGCGCACTCATTCAAGTGTGTAAGTAATACAGGAAGTAACCTCGCAATTTGCAACCGGCAAAAGCGGCCAACGAAACTCTATTCCCTCTGCTCCTATCAGTAAATCACAAAAAATCGCATCGCATTCCTAACAGCAAAGCGGATTCGGTGAGAGGGGTACGCGGGGGATACCAAAACAAAGCAGGAATGTGGGCTTGAATATAGAGGAATGCTATAGGGTTAAAGGCTGCGAGACTTCTTCACAGAAGCAACAGGCGAATGATCTCGCGAGTAACCTCCAGGTTATGGCTCCGGCTCTGGTGGCTCAACTTTGACCCTTAGAGATTGCAGAGCATAAGCGCGTACACAAGCCTGTGGAACTAACCAGCAAACACTGCGTAAACCCCTACCGGAGAGCATTCTTTCTTTTCTCATCTTCCCATTGTGCGCTCAACAGCGGCCTGCAGAGAAGAGGAGACCGGACGCAAGCACACAAAAGGTGCAACGACCAACAAGCGCCTGAGTAGAGCTTCCCGTGGCTGCGCCTGTACTCGGCTGAGCACTAACAAGCCGGATCTTGACGCATCATCACCAGAACGATGCGTTAGCAGCTATTGCTTATGCGCATGTACGCACCAGACAACAGTGCTTTCGCAAACTCGTATCGTTCGCTCACCGCTTCTCTAGGCCGGGAGAGGGTGACGCCCCCTGCTGCCACGTACCAGGGTTATGCAAGCAAGACTTCACTCTCCGGAGCGAAGCTCATCGGAAGACAGCCGAACCGGCGGAGCAGAAATGCGTTATTCCTGGACAAGGTTCGCGCGGCGACAGAAGCGTTGAACCCCGGTTGGGTGAAAAAGCCGCGTTTCCTTTTCAGAGAAGAGCCGTATTAGCCTCGAGCCGCAAACTTGCGAGGCACAGGATGCAGGATGCACAAGAGTAAAGGCTCAAAACGACAGATACAAGCGCCAGAAAAAAAAAAGAGCCTAGCCGAGCTTTCCACTCGGGAAGGATTTCTGTCGAAATATTCAGCCTAGGTTTGCCCGCAAGCGTATAAGTAAGAGTGTTTTCTCGGATACAGGGAGCGGATAAGTGGCTGACTAGGCTTCTTTCTTTAACCTACGGAGTAAAGGATTGCGTTCAGATAAAATGGTCATATATACATTTGCTTGAAGAATGGAAAAAGTGGAAGCTAAAAGGATTCAAAATCTCTTCAACAATATTTATAGTCGTGATGGACGTGCTTGCCTTTCTAATAGATACGAAGGGTGCGAACGACTGCCATTTGACACACCTCCGAACAAACTGCACTGAAGCGAGCTGCAGTCACCGTCATATACAAGGTGTGTCACCGAAGACTGTACGCAGTTTTGAAAAATGGAGCTTTTGTGCTAGAAGACCGCTTTTTTCGACATAGAATTATCTCTCTTGTAGTACTACTACATCAAAACACAGCTAAGACGTGCTATCTAATATGCTGATTAACTTGTACTGATTAATTGACTTTTTAACGATTACTGTTACGCGCCTTAATTATTGAGAGGCGTGTAGCCCACCGTAAGCAATATCCATATCAGTTTTTAGAATTTCGAAAATGGGGTTACCCTGGGCACTGTGGCCCAAAAAAGGCTCGCTACGTGCCGGAAAAATACAAGCGCTTTCGAAGGCTTGTAGGCAAAACAAACTCTCCAGTGCACGTAACTCGTCGAAATAGGAAAAATAGGCAATAGGAAATAATGCAACAATAAGAATAAGGGCCGTTAGCAGCGGTTTTGCTAGCTTCGAAAACCGCTTTCCGAAATGTCATTCATCAGCCTCGGAACTTTGACAACAGGAGGAAAACGACACTTCGGCAAATAAATCAAGATCGTTCTTCACTATTCATAAATTGGGAAGGAGCTCATAAACTGCCAAACTGCATTTATTTCCGCCATCACTTGCTGCAATCGGTTTACTAGATATTGATCTAAAACCAGTGATGTCTTTGTGCTTTTAGAAACGTGCTACATCAAGGTTAAACGCGATACTGCATTAGTAACACTTATGTTAGCCTGCATAATGCGGAAAAATATTTTCTGCATGTATTTTGTATTTGTGCGCAGGCTTGATTTCCCCTCTCCTCCTTTCTTTTAGGCACATGTGTACACTGCCTTTATAAGCGTTCTTTCCGTCTTCATTGTTTTCCTTTGTTCGTTTTTTTTATGTGTGCGCAACTCGTTCTTAACAGTAGCTTAAAGAAGCTGTCGGGAGCTGATAGCCAACATTTCCTTCGTCAAAAGTGGCCCATGAGCTAGTGATATCAATCGCTGCCCAATTTTCCCATGGTGCTCTGCGCGAAGAAACTGGACAATAATTTAGCTATGGCGCAGACAAGCGAAGGGAACAGAGGGGCACGTTATGACATACACAACGGAAACCAGCAGTTATCCAACCAAGGAGGATAGATTTTTCTTTCTTTTCTTATTTGTGGTATTCATCAGTCCGAGATAAATAGGGCCATTATTTAAAGATAATTAATTAGATTAATTAGAAAGCAGAGGGAAAAAATAGGCGTGGTTTATGTCTGGCTAAGTCTGGTCAATTGCGTTAGCTGCGACGCTTTTCGAGTCGTGCAGCGCGTTCTCCTGCTGTCTCTCGAGCGCGTTGTCTCTTTCTAGCTTGGTCCCGTCGCCGTTGCTTCTCTTTAGCACTTTCGATAACGACAAGATTCAACCGAGGCGAAGCGCGCACATACCCCCGCGAAGCGCCACCTCCTCACCCTTTACCTCGGCGGAGAGCACGCATCTGGGCGGGAGCGAGCGACTGCGCGCGCGGCTGCGGCGCAGCGCCGACGACGGCGACGCCACCTGGCGGAGCTCGGCTGAAACAGTTGCTAGGCAACGGCTATTCAAGGCCACTCGTGCCTACCGGCCACCGACTACGCGACGAGGCGAGGCGAAAACCTGGCGTAGTGTTGCTAACGCAACAAAAAACGGCCGCATGCAAAGCCACCTAGTCTAGGTGGCTTTGCCGCATGCCGCTGGTGGGTTCTCGAGCAGCTTCCGCCCTCACCGTTCGATCACGTCTCACGTAACACTGACGGTAACGCGTGACGTACTACATCCGCCGCTATGGACGAGGGCGGCGCTGGTGAACATTGTATCGTGTCAGTCGGGCATGAGCTCTTGTTATGGGCCCTTTGCCGGGCTTCATCTCTGTATCACGTGGCTTTAATCATGCAGTCTTCTAGACTATATATATCGGCAAGCGGTCGCAAATAAGCGTTCTTGTCCACGCTGCGTGTTCATTACTGGACGCGGGAACATGGTGTCAGATGCGCGTAAGCAGCAGCGCAGGCAGTGAGTGAGGCCATCGCATCCACTGGTGCTGTTTGGAAGCACTGAGGAGAATTGGAGCCTGTTCAAGCAGCGTTTCGAGCTGTTCCTGCAGGCAACGGAGTCGGCGACAGAACCGAGGTCGGAGGCAGCCAAGACCGCACTCCCGCTCGCCGTTGCCGGAGAGGCGCCCAGGAGGTTCTAAACACCTTTTCATTTTTGGAGAACGAGAGCAAAGAAGATTATTACGGAAAAGTTACGAAGAAGTATACTGCCGACAGCGGCAGAACGCAGTGTATGACCGGTGTGTTTTGCGATTAATAACGCAAGCTGAAGGGGAGACTTTTTATTTATTTATTTATTTATTTACTCTCAGGGCCGAAGCATTACAGAGAGGAGTGGGTGGTACAAAACAAAAACAGTACAGGTAACGCAGCACTACAATGTAAAATCAATTACAGCGTTTTTAAAGAAGTCGGCGTTTGTAATGGAGGCGATGGAAGCGGGAAGGTGGTTCCATTCCTTAGCAGTCTTGGGGATAAAAGAGGCGAAGTGTAAGTTGGTGCGACTGCTGGGTACGCCAACTTTGAACTGGTGGTCGCTGCGGGATGAAATGTAAGATGGTGGTACAAGCATTTTCCGCTGCCAACGAATCTTGGTGTTTCAACGCGAACTGCGGAAAAACGTGAGGAAAATGTAAGATGGTGGTACAAGACTTTCGAGCATTTCGCACGGGACTTGAGGAACCTAGCGCTAAGCTGCAAGTTTCAAGCCTTAAAGCCCTCCTTGGTCATGGACCAGGTTAGCTTTGGCAAAGTCAATCCTTAATTTCGAGGAAAGATGCTGAAAGTTTAGGACCTCACGTTTTTCCGCAGTTCGCGTTGAAACACCAAGATTCGTTGGCAGCGGAAAATTACTCTTCAGGTGACTGTCTGAATGGGTTTGTTTTTCGATACGCGTTCTTCATAAGAACACGGGTTTTAGTGCTAAAGCATTAGTTCACTAGGTCTCACCGGTTCACCAAGCTTATATTTCCCCTATCCTTAAATATTGCCGCGACTGGAATTCGAACCCACGGCGACGCGAACTGATCAGCTTCGCTGGCCACTGCACGAGAGCACTATGCTATCGCCGCAGCCGATCACGCCTCGTGTTAAACTGCAACACACTGTTGTGCTGTGCACTGCACCTCGTTGTCTTCATCAGCTAATACTACTATCAGGCTAATATCATCGTCAGGCGTGACGACGGCCCAGCAAAGCAAAACCATGAGGCGACCAGTCTAAAGACATGTTTTCGCACGTCTGAGCTTCGCGCTGCCTCAGTGGTTATGGGGCTCGGTTACACATCCCACGACGCGGGTTCGATCCCTGCCGCGGCCGGTTGCATTACGATGGAGGCGAAATGCTGGAGGCCCGTATACTATGCAATGTCAGTACACGTTAAAGATCCTCAGGTGGTCGAAATTATCCGGAGCCCTCCACTACGGCGTCCCTCCTACCCTGAGTCGCTTTGGGACGGTAAACCCGATAAACCTAACCTAAGCCAAACCTTTCTCACGTCTACTAGGTTTAGCTACGTTAAATCCCTACCACTTTTTTTTTTAATCGCGGGTTTAGCGTAGGCAAGATAAGAAGCCAGAGGGCCTGTTGTGTTCGCGATTGCTTAGTTCTTTTTTCTTTAAGTTTTGTGTTATCCTTGCTCTTGTGAAAAAAAACATGAAGGCTGGACTGGTTGCTATAGCGATAAGCCTTTCTTGCTTAAAAGAGCGGTCATAAACTGGAGCGGCTCTATGAGAAGCTATCTTGTATGTAACCCTGAACCAAAATGTTCCAGTACAAATTAAGCCCTCACAACTTATTGCAATTTATTTTTGCCTAAGTATTTTTGAGACAGCAAGCAGGAACTGGAAACTTCTGAGGCCATATATTGGCCTTCAGATCTTCGTAGAAATCGCTGCACCGCGCTTGGGTTGCACACACGGCAGTATTTATGTACGGGCAGAAGCTCCGGCATATAAAGTGACTAGTTTGCTCGACTTCCGCTTTTGTCACCATGATTTTTCACGCACGATGCTCAGTTTAGCGACAGCGCTTGGCTTGTGACGTGCTTTTTGGTTCTGCAGAAAGCGGGATCGCTGGATATCTCCCCTAAAGAATTTAAGCGGAGACTATATTAACTGCTTACCTCGGTAGAGGAAACAACAACCGTCTGAAGTGGTTGTGTTTTTTTTTTTTTAACGTAAGACCATATGTACGTGTGTCTTAGAGATATAGCCCGAGTGGCCGAACAGCTGCTTGATATATGCGCTGCAGCTTTGTATACGTCACCAAGATTTATTGCTCGGATTCCCAAGAGACTGCTTGCACAGCTCTTTCCGACTTCAGGATTGTGGATCTGCTGGTCTTCGAAGATCTGTGCTTGACTCTCAGTTCAATCCACCAGAAGCCAGATGGGACGCGCACACAGCCTTCGATTTCCGAGGTTCCAAAATTAGGGCAGTCGAGAGCCTTCTCTCTCAACTTATTTTTCACTCGCTGCTGTTTGGAAGCGCGTGGTCGTTGGAAATGAACAAAGATCGGTCTTCTCTGAGCGAATTATTTTTAAAGTTAGCTGAAGTTCTCTTCGTAAGAATTATTGAACGAAAAAGCCCCATTCTTACAACTTTTGTGTTGAATATATTTATTGGCCGTAGAGACCATTGATTCCCCCAGCGAAGTGATGAGGATGTTGTTGTACAAACATAGAGATTTATCCTTGACCTCTGCATTTCCATACAGAAAGACATTTCCTAAAAGGTGCGATGTCAGTGCACGTTAAAGAACCCCAGGTGGTCGAAATTACCGGAGCCCTTCACTACGGCGTCTCTCATAGCCTGAGTGCCTTCGGGACGTCAAACCCCAAGAAACCAACCAATAAACCAAAAGGTTATGCTGTACGCTTTGGACACCCATACCATGGAGCTGTGCGCGAACCTAGGATAAGAGTGAGAAACGAAAGTATTTTTTTTTTTTTAATGGACAGCATTTGAGCAAAGGCACTCTTCATCGGCGGGACAGCCTTTTGACGCTCTTCGTACGAACAGATGGAGGCGGAACGCAAAAGGCGCCCGTGTGCTGTGCGATGGCAGCGCACGTAAAAGATCCCCGGTGGTCGAAATTATTCCGGAGACCGTCACTACGGCACCTCTTTCCCTCTTTTTTCTTTCACTTCCACCTTCCTCCCTTCCTTTAGGGCGCGGTTCAGGTGTCCATCGAGATATGTGAGACAGATGTTGCGCCATTTCCTTTCCTCAAAGGCCCATTTGCCAATTTTTGGCGTAACGGGCGCTGTCTTTGCCTTAGCAAGTGCTGCAAGCCGCATCGATATTGTTTTTTTACTTGTGATTTTCGAGTCGCCACTGTTAATGGAGAGTATTTTAAATTTTATCCTTGGAATGTTCTTAGCGGAAGAGCTGGCCAGCATAACTAGCTCATGCCGGCAGGGTGAGATTAGTGCAGTGCACATCTGTAAAATATTTAAAACCCTTCGCTTTAGAAAAACTTATCCACCTCTTCTTTTCGCGCGCACGCATATGCTATATCGAATGTTTCGCCTAAGATGTTCTGCAATTTTTAAAAAGACGCTTCTTGTGTTAAACACCTCTTTTTTGGCATAGGACTGTCAGAGGTGTCGCGCATCAGCCTGCAAACAGCGGCGACGATAGTAGACCGCTACGCCCGCCGCTGCGGTCTTCACTGTTCCCCTCAAAAATCGGAATGGGTGCACCTCCGCCCCTCGCAGAAGTGCACGACTAAAATCTCTTTTTCTCTTGAGAGTGGTCCCATGCGCGAAAGTGACGAGACACGGGTACTAGGACTCTACATCCACAAACACAGACGGCCAGACACTACATTGGCCAAACTCCGTAAGGTGGGGGACCAGGTGGGCCGCACGATCCGCCGGGTTTCCAACAAACGCGGGGGGTTACGAAGTAAGGATGCCTTGCGGCTGGCAAACGCCTTTGTAACCAGTCGAATTCTCTATTCGACTCCTTATCTCCACCTACGGAAACAAGAGGAGGATGCGCTTGAGGTCATCCTTCGCAAAATTATTAAGCGTGCTCTTGACCGCCCCATCACTACTTCAAACAGCCGGCATATGGCTCTTGGTGTGGTAAATACTTTCCGGGAGCTCCGGGAGGCGCACCTTACAAACCAGTACACGCGCTTGTCGCTAACGGAGTCGGGTCGCCGCCTTCTTGCTCGACTCCATATCCAACACAACCCTCCAATGGAAGCCAGGTTTCGCATACCAGAACTGTGGAGACGTGCCCTCCACGTGCGGCCTCTTCCAGCAAAAATGTCACACGAAGACCATAATGCTTGGCGCCTGGCACGAGCGGAAGCGCTAGCCCGACATTATAGCAACAAAACATGTGTATACTACGTGGACGCCTCCGGTCCTCACCACGGGGGATGGTACACGGTCGCGGTGGTTCGTAACAGCAACACAGTTAACGGCCTCACCTTCCAAGCCAGCAGTGTAACACAAGCAGAAGAGGTCGCGATTGCTCTCGCGGCCTCACATTCCGATTCAAAATACATAATCACCGACTCGCGAGGGGCCTGTCGGAACGTCGAACAAGGCTGCACTCCCTTTCTAGCCTATCGAATCTACCAAAATTGGATACGGGATACGGAGCCCGAACA
This sequence comes from Amblyomma mixtum, assembly GCF_055824585.1. Classification (NCBI taxonomy): domain Eukaryota; kingdom Metazoa; phylum Arthropoda; class Arachnida; order Ixodida; family Ixodidae; genus Amblyomma; species Amblyomma mixtum. The sequence goes on along the minus strand of NC_143020.1, from coordinate 123,929,430 downwards.
CCGTTACCTTATATGGGCCCCTGCTCATCAGGGGTTGGCAGGAAACGAGGCAGCAGACGCAGCCGCCCGCGCGCTCTCTCACCGGGCTGCTTTCTCCTCCCCATCCGATCAGGAACCCGATTTTAGACCGGTCTATACATTCAAAGATATTACAACCTATTATCAAAATTGCCATCGCCTTTACCCTAGTCCATGTAAAGGCCTGAAGAAGGCGGATGAGCGGCTGCTTCTCCGCCTTCTCACCAATACATTGCTGTGCCCGGCAGCGCTAAAACATTTTGACCCCTCCTTTAGCGGCAGCTGCCCACACTGTAGTGCAGTGTCTTTTGACACCTATCACATGGTGTGGGCCTGCCCCTTCAACCCCGGTATTCCCCCCATCCCCAAACCAACCCGGGAGGACTGGGAGGCGACCCTGCTCGGCTGCCACGACTTACAGGCCCAACAAGCCTTAGTCGGGCGCGCCCGGGCGGCGGCTACCGCCACTGGGGTCCCAAACTAGGGACCTCCACCTAGTGTTTGTAAGGATCGGTCCCTTACGGGCTGATCCAAACATACCTCCTGTTCATTCTTAATAAATGTTTTCACCACTACTCCCATCAGAATGCAGCTAAGACGGGCTATCTGGTGGACTGGTTAACTAAGAGTAAGCAGTTAACTTTTAACCTACAACTGTTAGTGCTCTTATTTATTGAGGGACGTGCAGCCCACCTTAATTAATACGCAAAGGCGTTTTTAGAATTTAGACAGCGCATTTACCCTCGGCACCGTGGCCCAACAAATTTTAGTGATTTCGACTATAGTTACGTGCACTGGAGGAGATGCTGGACTGCAATCTTCTCGGAAGCGAATGTATTTTGGCGCGACATAACCAAAATTATGATTGATGAAGATACAATAGGTTGTCTTCTGCAGAGATAGGTTTTACGAAAAGCATGGCCTTTCTCAACACCCGAGTATGACAAAGGCAGCGGTCCGGCCCAATCATGAACGAATAAACATAAATAATTGCTAACCGTCCTCAACTTTATACGTATATAGTCGTAATCCAATCTTCCGCCCTTTGTGCTTGTATGCATATTAATATTATATAACAAGAGATAGAAAACCGACAGAAAGAGAAGAATGATTTGGCATCCTGACGTTATAATTAAGGCGTTTACGTAAGTTCTCAATTATGTGGCTTTTTTTTTTCGCTGGTTATATTTTCCCTCTTCCGTAGTGCCAAAACTGTCGGTGGCTTCGCCCGTAAAAAGCACTCTTGGCCAAGATTGCTGGCATACGCTTTCTTCCCAGACAGAGAGTAAAAAAAGTGAATTTTAACTACACCTCATTTCTGCTTGTGAGAAGCGCCGCAAATCGCTCTTATAAAATTACCACACAGAACGCTGATGTGACGGCGAAAATAAATACCCCTCACGCAAGAGCTTCATTTCTGTCGTTCATTTTTTTTTTAAGCGGGCAGTTTTGTATCATCCCACTTGGTGCTCTGCACACGCAACACAGAAGAAAAAGAAACCAACAGAGGTGGCAAGACTATTAAATACACTCACCTTTGCAACCACAGGAAGTGCACTGTCACAGCCGACCACCGTGGCAGAAGATGAAAGTGGCAATCAATTTGGAAAGGTTGAGGCACTTTCGAATAGAATTGTGTTAAGGAATACAACAAAAAGGTGTATTCAGACCAATTTCAGGCGGGCGGTGCTTCGCTAAGTGCTCTCTTTTCGAAAGTGCTCAAAGCCTACTTTTCAACTGACCTGGAGAATGGCCGACAGCCTCTCATGATTTCGATTTTAACTGATGATCGAGCCTCAGCAGGAAAGAAGCAACTCTGCAGAAAGCAGCAAGAACAAAATGCACTAAATTTAATCTTATTTGCATACGCTTAGCTTATCAGGCACATTTAGGCGATGCCCTATTTATATGTGTTTTTCGGTACCTATCTTTACGCTGTAATACACGCAAAAGGGGACAGCCGTATTCGCTGCCATCCTCTATAACAGGCCAATGAAAATCCCGGATAAAGCTCGTTTAGTGTTTTAGAAAAACGTAGAATTAATAGGCGCAAGAGGTGAGAGGCCACCAGCAACTAAAGGCTAGGCTCGAAACCTGCTTAATCGCTGGCGAATCTCGCCAAAGAACGACACCCGTCACACGCAAGTTTTATCGGCGGTGAAACCAGCGTACGGTAAAAGATAAAACGTCTCTGCCTAGCAGCGGCCTCTAGCGGGGCCAATAACGAGGGGAAAAGTTCAAAGTGTTTCGGGTTTGGTTTGGTTTGGTTTATGGGGGTTAACGTCCCAAAGCGACTCAGGCTATGAGAGGCGCCGTAGTGGAGGGCTCCGGAAATTTCGACCACCTGGGGTTCTTTAGAGTGCACTGACATCACACAGTACGCGGGCGTCTAGAATTTTGCCTCCATCGAAATTCGACCGCCGCGGCCGGGATCAAACCGGCGTCTTTCGAGTCAGCAGCCGAACACTACAACCACTGAGCCACCGCGGCCGCTCAAAGTGTTGCGTCAGCAAGAAACACGGAAAAGTATTTAGTCGATAATTCCGGAAGAGTTCAGTGCATCCTAGAGAAGCCAAATAAATTTCATCTTTGTTGTTTCGGTCTCAAGGTGGTTTGAAAACGCAGCACAACAGCTGCGGCCATTTTGTCCTGCACATTCACCGTGCCTGAGGGCGAGGAGAGCACGGACATGACGCTACGAACTCAATGTTTTCGCCAGCTGAGTGTTACCAAGTATATCTGGAGCCAGTAACAGAAATCAGAAATCAGCCCTTTCGGGCAAGAAGGGCACCTCTGGCGAGTGCGTGAGGAGCAGGTGAGGGGCGTTCACCTTGCGTGCAAGCGGCGGAACCCAAGGGATTAATGCAAGAGATGAAACTAAGGATATAAAATGGAGCTGAATCCTGCTTAGCACTTCTGTTACGTATCGACGCTAGTCACTACGCTGAAAACTACGGTACGGGGCCAAAAGCCGAGCTTGGAGGGCGCGTCGCCTATCGCACTAGGTTGTGAAAGGCAATCAGCATTTATATTTGTGCTGAACTTTCCTCTATGCCACCGCTGCCGCTACAATCATCATCCTCAGCATCAGAGTTGCGATTGCAGAGCAAATTCAGGTGATGTCCACAACTACTGCCCATCACTATCATTATCGGCATCAAAGCTACATCTATTCTCGGGTGATACAGGTGATATCCTCCATCGCCACCACCACCATCGTCATCATCATCATCCGACAGATCTCGACCAATTCCAGGCAGAAGCCTGTCTTACTGCCGTTGGAACGGACACCTCTTGCCAGCAATGCCACTGGTCTCATCTGCCCACGTCACCACACCCTTATGGGCCAGGTTGCGCGAGAAAAATAGTACAAAACTCAGACAAACGGAGTAGTGAAGTTTCTTGCTTTTTGCACATAAACGCTCGCGTGTTGAATAATAGGTTGGCATAATTTCAGCGATTGCAGCTTTGTCTGTCAACACGTCTTCTGTGCAAAGAGGGGTAAATTTTATAAAACTTCGTAGGTCTTTCTAGGCAGTTTCCGTGAAAGCGTCTTCAGTGTGCGGGTGCCGAAAAAGCGACATGACTGTTACGGTCGCTTTGACTCGGCTTGAATGTCTTCTCGCATGTTTGATGGGGAGAGGAAGCAAGTTAGTCATGGCGCTTGTGGGCCGGGTTGCCCTATCGCCATTTAAATAAATTTAATTATTCTTAAATATCACTACAATAGCCAATATTTATTTTTGCTACAAATTGTTGCACTCGGTAATAGCAGCGAAAACCGCTACCAGAAAACAACACCACAGGACGATTTGAAACGACATATCGCAGCATCCTAGCTGTATGAACTGGGAGCTGTTCTTGTTGACCTTAAGAGGGCTCACCAGCTACAAGGCAACTCAGATTTGAACTTTTTCTGTCGATAGATGGCAGCACCTGAGTACCCCAAAAAGGAGGGAAGTTCTATTGCCCCTCCAGGTGTGTAAACTACACCGCGACCCTTGACCGCGACACGGAAGTATTCGTTCTTCCGCGTACAAAAAGTACACCCAGAACTTCCTGTAGTTATGCGGCCAAGGTTGCGGGGATCGAAGCACAAAAAAGTTAACCCATCTCAAGCCATTGAGCACAGAAGGATGTGGGGGGTCATACAATGGACCATTTCCCAGTAACCCACCAATTTAGCGTTTCCGGTTTGGGTTGCCTAAGCTTCCTTGAGTCTTTTCTGCGAAAATTATTTTACAATGGTAGGGTGGGGTTACTGGTGTCCCCTGAGCAGACAGGTGCGGTCAGTTAAAATGGCAAAAGAGAGGCTTGGTGCATCCGCAGAACATTACCCGGAAAAGGTTCCATTGTGTTGAACACCTATGTAGTCAGTCTCTAAATAAAAGGAAAGAAAGGAGCTCCTAGCACAAGGCCTTATGACTGGTTTTCTTCCCATTCCCGCGTAGCCTTCCTTACATAGCTACAGAAGCATGTCCTGGGTTGTAGTGACAGCCTTTAGCTTACTTTGCCTAGTCCCGTAGGAGCCTTCCCAGCGCCGAACACCCATCTTCCGCTTCTCAGCACCAACAAGGTACCAAGCAAATCAAAATGGGATGAAACTTAAAAAGGACGAGAAGTGTGGTTTGCAAAAGCACCGAGAGCGTCCTGTAGCTATGCATGGTGACTGAACGCAAACTTTGGCATTGCATAAGCGAGTGCTTGCTTAGCTCTGTTTACATGAACCAATAACGCCAGGTTGAGTCGGGGGTCGGGCTGAGGGAAGTCAACCCAACTCTACCGGCGTATCTACATGAACTCGATTTTGGCTAGTCGAGACCGGTTCATAAGCAGTGACACCAAGCGTCGAGCACCGCATTGCGAGCGAGCAGTGGTAGCATCCAAGATTCAGTGTTGTCGGTAACGCGTTACTTTTTTCGGTAACTTAGTAGCGTACTAGTTACCATTTCGGAACTCTAACGGGTCACGTACTTACGTTAACATTTTTCGGTAACGTGAGGTGTCACGTTACTAGTTTACTTTTTTATTTCAATTGTCCCCCTCCGCCCCTTTTTCAAAAAAAAACGCCGAAAATGATGTTGCAAATAAACAAAATGTACCGGTGTTCTCGACGACCATTGTTGCGGCTCGCATGCACGCCAAAAACCCCTGCCCTTGACGACGCACTCAACTAAAAAAAAAAGCACGAACAAGCAGTCACACACTTGTCTTCTCCCCCAAACCACTCACATCCACAACTCTCTAAACAGTGGACGCATGCCGAGCCACCAATGGACCATTTGTAGAAATCTGTAAGTCAGTTTCTGCGTAAGCTTGTTTTCCAGCCAAAAGGTCTCGTTCCACGCGACACACTCGCATTCCCTCATCTGAGCAAACTCATGAATGTCGCCAGTTTACTTCAAGATGGCCCCAAGAGAGCCGTCGAAAGTGTACAATGGTACAGCACAGAAAGGGGGATTGCAGTCAACCTGCTGTCTCTGCAACTGCGGCTACGTTTCAGGTTATTGAGTTCCTAAGCGAGCGAAGCTGACCTTGAACGCCTTGACGTAAACACTCGCATTTTTGCGATAATTATGCAGGTTCAAGTAAAAAAAAATTGTTTATGTACGCTAATATATTTTTCCCGGAACTATGACATGTAAGCATTTCTTTATTGCTACACAATTTCCGCGTAATTTCGTAAGCAGAAGCACACCAAAATTACTGTAATTTTTTTTAGTTCAGCGATGTTTTCTTTGTGAAGTTGGAATTAAATGAAGTGTGAGCTTTATAAAATTGTTATCTTGAGTTCTTACAGCGATGACTCACTCAATAAAATTTATTGCCGTGGAGTAACGGCAAAGTAACGTGCGATACTTTTTTTTCGGTAACGGTAACGCGTCACCTTTTTTGTGGGTAACGTAGGGCGGTAACGCGTTCTTTTTTTTTTAGTGTAACGAGTAACGTATTTAGTTACTTTTTTTCGGTAACGCCTACAACACTGCCAAGATTGAGGCACACCACCGCTGCTTCGAAGATGCGACAGCGCAAGTGAAAAACAAGTTTGCATTTATCCTCTCCCCTCCGTTTTTTCGGCCCGGCAGCGTTTACAAGCACATCGGGGCAGGGTGGAGATGAGTCAACCCCCGATCCCTTGACTCTTGACTCGACTCGGCGCGTTTACGTGCACAAAGTAACCGGTTTTTGACCCCATAACTCCACTCACATGTGCTTTGGTGCGAACAATGCCTTACTGTGTGTGCTGCGGGAGGGGCGGGTGGGGTCAGGTGCTTTTGGGTTAGGCCTTGCATCCCGCTTCCTTTTCGCACCACAAGCTCGAGAAAAAAAGAAAAGCAGAATCCTTTCGAAATACAGCCCAAGCAAGAAAAAAAGGAAAGAAAGAAATCAAGTTCGTCCAGGTTCTAAAAAAAAAAAGTGTGCGCACGAACACAGACAAGCAAGAAGTTGGTGGTAGAGTGTAGTAGCGGCAAAATAATTTGTCGCCAGGTGGAGCCACGTCTCACCAGTAAAATTTTAGCGCGAAATTCAAATCACCACAGAAAATACATACACAACTTTCAGAGCCTGTAAAATACAAACAATAGGTTCGATATGGATAAAAATTGCGGCTTAACAATCAAGAAAGAAAAAGGGAGGAAATGTTGCGGACGAAATTTTGATATTTGGCTTAGTTTTTTCCCAAGATGACATGAAAGTTAGACATATCTAAAAGCACCATTTTTCTGGAACTTTGCGTCTAATTGGTAAAAAAATGAAACTTAAACAATAAAATCTGTCCGCAACATTTCCTCTATTCACTAAAGACGAAAACGATGCCACAAACCTCATGAAAATCGAGCCATGTTTAGACACGGTATAGCTTCTGAAAGTTCCCATGTATTTCCTATGGACACTGCCACTGGTGAACCCTCTTAAGTGCGGTGAGGCGAAAGCCTCAAGCGCGGTGTTGCTGCTTGTGTCACTGATGCGTTAAGATGTTAGGCTTCGCCTCTAAGAGTGAAACGCGACAGCGTCTTGCAACGCTGCCAGGGAGTCCATAGAACGCTATCGCCCGTTTGGTTCTACGCCTTGCTCGTCGGTAAATTGGTTTTTGAGGAAAGGAAATGTATCTGTATCGCATATCTCGGTGGACATCTAAACCTCGCCGTAACGGGAAGGGAGGAAGATGGGAGTGAACGACGACACCGTATTCACTACACGCGCCTTTGTTAAACCATCGAGCTGGCATGGCGGAGTGGTTAGTGTGCTCGTCTCGTACTCCGGCGACCATGGTTCGATTCCCGAACTCGACCAATTTCCTACTCGGTTTTATTTATTTATCTGGCCTGACTAGAAAGGTTGATTAGGCTAATTGGATAATGAAACAATTAACTAAACTCAGTTCCACTTGGAGCACCACTATACGATCCCTTTAATTGGTTGCATGGTTACTAGCCAAACTACAATTGGCCCCATTTGAAATTCGCGCACTGTGACGTCACGACCACTTTGACCAATTGAAAAGCGTGACATTTCTGCCAGCAACTCCTGCTTACAGCGATGAGGCATTAAAGGCTTCCGCCTTAAAAGCGCGGTTTAAGCTGGACGCGTCCAAACGATACGAGTGTTGTCGTGCTGAACGAAGGAAGGCGCATGAAAGCGAAGCAAGGCTGTCTTAAAATACTGTTTTCATATCCGAATGGAAGGGAAACAGAACGTGGAGGAGAGAAGAAACGATTAAAAGATGAGAGAAATATGAGAAGCCGTAAAGCTTTCAGGTTCCCCTCGCGAGTGGGCATAGAGTCGTGCAGAGCACATAAATTGGCTTCACTAAACGTGCCAGCTTAGGAGACGCCACCTTTGTGAAAAGGAATTTGCGGTGAAGCGAGGTCTTGTTCGGTGTGGCCCGGTGTCAAGTTCGTCGCGGGAGGGGAAGAAGTGTGAGGTTCTCCGAAAGAGAATACCCAATGCGCAATGGCTTGGATTCTGTGTTGAAGTTTTGAACCGAGATCTCTCTGCGCCAGTAATAAAAAAAAAAAAGAAAACAAGAAAGACCAGCACAAGAAGAACACAAATTGGTATACAAGGCATATGTTGAGCCTTTGAACTTTGCGGGACCTTGTTCTCGCAGAACGAATGCGCTCTCTCTCACACGCTTTCTTCTGGCTGCTAATTAAAGACCTAGCGGTTTGTGCCGCGGGGAGAAAATTACTCGCGAAAACACATCTGTTGGTACGCAGGCTTCGACAGAAGAATGACTGAGATTGTGCGCTGTGCCCAGAGACGAGCAGTGGAATGAGAAGTGGTCACGTTCTCCACTGGCTTGCAGAGTGGCAACAAGCGTTTTACGTTGTGCCGGAGGCAAAAGAGCTCATCTATGCACACTCTTCGCAAGAGCCGTGATACCGTTTTGAAATTAGTGGGGCTGAGGCAGAGTGTGTTCGCATGTCAGTTTCCTGCATCTCAGTTACGCATCGTTTCTTTTTCAGACAGTACACGTGTTCATCCCGCGGTCGTGTGCAACCTAACCCAGATGCACTCGCCCACTACGTGTGCTTACGCACATATGATATTGCACGACATGGTCAGGTCTCCAAACTGTTTGTTCGTTAATTGTGGGCCACTTTAACCTTTCCCTGTTTAGTAGAGTAGCTCACAAAAAAAAAACAGAGCCAATTAAATCCACGATTCAATTTCAAACATTCTCTGTCGCTCTTTTGCAGATTATTGTTCCAGCGTATATTTGTGTTTTTGAATAAAGGGCTGTGTCAGTATTGTTTGTCTTCAGAGGTCGCTATCATAATTTTCATATTTTATTTTTTCTTCCTTTAGTGGTCAGCAACTTGCTAACATGAAAAATCTGGCATCAAACACCGACATTGACCCCCTAAAAGAATATAAATAAAAATCACTTGTGTATTCTTTGATGACCACACTACGAAGCATTCTAATCTCATTAAGTTTATCTTCGGTTGCGTCAGCAGTCTCCCTCACATCGTTTCTCCTAAAGGTTGCGATATGAGTGTTTAATAACTGTTATTCCGCAATTCACCAGGGTTCAGTACATGGCCCGCCTTTAAAACAAAACCGCGCTTACGCAGAGTGCCAACAACTATAAAAATATACTATGACTTCTGTTTTTGAACATTGTTTCTTTTAAGTGCACCACAACCGAATAGAGAAGGATGCTGCATATATATGTCCTGCCGACAAATTAAACTGTTTCCATGTGTGACTTGCAGATTGCAGAAAATTTACGCATTTAGTTCATTGTAACTGTTCTGTGTTATTTTTCTAGTTTGTTACATATTTTCTTTCATACAGCAATTAACTTCGTGAGCTTAACACAGTTGGTACTTCGATAATCAGTTTACGTCTTGGTAAACTGATATACCCGTTATACAACGTACAGTCTTTGTCAAAAGTTTAGAGCCCAGGGGGTTTGCTTCTAAGCCTTGTAGTGGGACTCCTGAAGCAATCGTGGCAGCCCTACACATTGGAGGAGGTAGGACCAGAAATCATCTTGCCTTCAGGAAATTTGGAGCGCTGGAGATGCATTACGAACCACACAGTGTGGCTCAGAAGCAAACCCCCTGGGCTCCAAACTTTTGACAAAGGCTGTACATCCTCATTCATGCAACTATGCAAGCTGCAGGACAACGATCACTACGATATCTTTATAATGAGCCTTTCTTGCAGGCATGCGGTAATATTCTATAATTTCGAATATTTGGTCGAATAGTGAAGTATTCGATATTCGATTCGATCAGAATCTTTGGTATTCAAAATCTCGAAATATTTTTTTTTTAATTTCAAAAGAATCGATCGAATAGTAAAGTACTCGATATTCGATTCGATCCGAATCTTTGGTATTCAAAATCTCGAAATAGTTTTTTTTTAATTTCAAAAGAAAATCAGTTCACAAGGGTACAATACGGACAATAATCTAGGACCCATAGCCAGCGGCTAGTTTGGGGTCCATGACAATACTGTACAATATAAATGCGGCACGCGAAGACGACACATTGCGTTCATTACGAAAAGTCACATTCTCAGCAATTTAGGGACAAACAAAAGTAAGCGTACACAATACACACATCCTCACAAAAAGAAAAACAATACACCATAACTTCACATATTCATCAGGAATGTTTTGAAAGATTGCACAAAGTTTGTTTTCAGTTTAATATCATCAGGTATACTATTCCAAATCCAAACTCCACTGAACCCTATTAGTCTTTGCCCGTAACTATTGCACCACACTGGTAAGTTGAAATGTTTAGCACTAGCCGCTCTGTAGTTTCCCTTTTAGGTCTGTCGAGACACTAACGTTTCAAGCACTCTAGCTGCGTCTAGTTTCAGTTTAGCGTGCCTCCTCCCAGATGGCACCACGGCGCGTTCATAACCAAAGCCCCGACTCTCCGTCGCGCGCCTTCGCTCACGGGGGTATGCCGGAGCCGGCAGAAGCGTGGCGCCGACATCTGTATCTGCCAGGTTCCTGCACGGCTTCGCTACTCGCGGTGCGCACGCGCCGTAACCAGCATAATGGCAGGCATCAATACAGAGCCTAAGCAAAGCGCGTTCCCCTTCCGCGCGCCGTCAGTGCGCACGCGCTGATTGGTCCCGACGGGGGAGGCGTGCAAACAGCTGACCGGCGCCTTGTGGCGTCCTCCGAGCGGCCTGCGCATGCGTAGTGGCTCCCCACTGAAGCAGATCGTGCTATGCGCAATCTCTAATCAGAGGACGCGCGGCTCCCTTGGCTTGCGCGGAAAGCCTGAGCTGACTGGAGTTGCTGCAGCCGCTCTTTGCTTGAAATTCGCCAAACAAGCGCGACAGCGCGAGCACGACAGGGCGCTGGCATGAGACGTATGGACATGGGCGCCCTTTTCCGACGCCTGTCGCAGGGTGGCGCTGGGCGCACGGTGCGTATAAAATCGCTAGGACTAGTGACTTTAGTTACATATGCCTATAGCAGGTGTCATAGAGAAGCCGCTTAAAAGCTACAGACGGCCAGCAGTGCAACTTTAAATGATAGAAGCAGTTGTAGGCCACACGTACATATGTCTCACACTCCACAGATAAGCTGGCACCGCATCTAGATCCATTCTCCCTATTTTCGGCGACCAGTTTTGCAGAAAGTCAACACAACTGCAGTTTAGTGGCACAAAGGTTTAGTGCATTCTGCCTTGTCTTCATGTTCGAAGAATGCTATGTTGAAAATGCCTATTGCGCCACTCGACTGTTTTGTGTCCCAGAAGTATCCGAAATATTCGCATGAAGATTATTCCAAGAAAATTAGCATTCACTTCGAATAAAAAGACCGCTATTCGCACACGCCTGTTTCTTCGTGCTAGCAGCGGCCTTATTGTGGCCTCCATCTTCCTAATCTCAGCCGCCCAAACGACTTAGTGCCGCGCCCAAAGCACCTCGGCGTAGTACTTGGCCACGACCTCCAACGTGAACGCCAATGTAAAGCAGTGTTATGCCCTAAAAGAAAAAACAGAAATTACTGCCGTAAAACTACTCCGATTATCGCCTTTTTTTCGCTCTCATTTCACCTTGCAATCGGCACCCAGGCGGCACAGATTGTAATGTATACCGCACATGGGAACGAGAGGGCCGTTAAAAAGGAAATGTAGCAGAAAGCATGTCATGCCGTGCAACACCTACAATATAAACGAAAAAAGACAGAAAAGGAAGAAACATAGGGGAGTCCAAATGCAGCCGTTGAAAGACACTACATGCGCTGCGTGTTCCAAGTTGACAAGAAAAAAAAAACGCGCCCTCAGTCTTGTACGTAGGCTTGAAGAACGCCAGTGTGAAGCCACTCCCGCTCTTGACGGATCCTGTTAAAGTGGTTAAGCGAGCCTTGTCGTTCAGTAGCGGCTTGCGAGGTTGTGCGCATCTCAGCATCTCGTTCAGTGCATGGTGAGCAGCTACACGAAACTGCCAATCTAGTTCGCAGACCGCGCTTTGCGCCATAGCATAATTAAGCAAGCTTAGCCGGAGGCCAGGCGCGTTCAGTCCTCTTCGGGCAGCTGTCTGCCGACCACGCATGAAAGCGGCGTGGCAGGCTTCGGCGGGGCTGTTTTCTGGGCCGGGGTGCGTTAAGCAAACGAATGATTCGATGAGCGAGGGGATGAAGTAGGCGGGTGCATGCGCCGGTCGTCGTCGCAGTGGCCCCGTTGCAATGGACACCGGACAGGAAGACATCCGGCGGCCACGGATCAATTCGGAGTGAAACGAGGATCTCGGTCCGGTGAACGCGATAATCCCGCATATGGAACCCACGGATGACGCCAGAAAGAGCGAACGCGAATGTTCTGCTCGGAACAATAAGCTTCTCGGTCATCTGTGTCTGCCTGCTAATACCGGACTTCGTGGATGAATATTGAATACCTGTGGGCTCTGTAGCTCTCAGAACCGCAGAAGAGAAAGCGGATAAGTGGCAGAAAATATACGCGCACTGATAAGGAGCAGCGTCTGATTGACGTCAAAGAACAGTAAGTAAAACTCCAAGTGCACGGAGACTATTGGAAATTGACGGCTGGCTGACAGCATTCACTTTTGTGCAGCGCACATCCCGAGTTATTTAGGAAAAGGCGGCAAAATGGAGCTGACTCACGAAAAGAAAGGAAGTACGAAAGAGCGTAAGAACGAAAGGAAAAAAGAAAGAAAGGAAGAAAGAAAGAAAGGAAGAAGGAAAGAAAGAAAGAAGGAAAGGAAGGAAGGAAGGAAGGAAGAAAGGAAAGAAGGAAGGAAGAAAGAAAGAAAGAAAGAAAGAAAGAAAGAAAGAAAGAAAGGAAGGAAGAAAGGAAGGAAGAAAGGAAGGAAGGATGGAAGGAAGGAATGGAGGAAGGAAGGGAGGACGGAAGGAAAAAAGAAAGGGAGAAAGAAGGAAAGAAATAAGGAAAATAAAGAAAGGAAAAAATTAAGAACGACAGAAAGAAAGAAAGAAAGAAGGAAAAAAGAAAGACATAAGGACAGAAAGACAGAAAGAAAGACAAAGACATAAAGGAAGAAAGACAGAAAGGAAGAAAGGAAGGACGAAGGAAGGAAAGAAAGGGAGAAAGAAGGAAAGAAATAAGGAAAGAAAGAAAGAAAGACAGAAAGGAAGAAGGAAAGAAAGGAAGAAAGAAGGAAAGGAAGAAAGAAAGAAAGAAAGAAAGAAAGAAAGAAAGAAAGAAAGAAAGGAAGAAAGAAAGAAAAAGAGAAATGAAGAAAGATAGAAAGAAAGAAAGAAAGAAAGAAAGAAAGAAATACAGAAAGACAGAAAGACAGAAAGACAGAAAGACATAAGCACAGAAAGACAGAAAGAAAGACAGACAGAAAGGAAGAAAGACAGAAAGAAGAAAGACAGAAAGGAAGAAAGACAGTTTTATTGTACGTGCGTGTGTGTGTTGGGGGGGGGGGGGGGGTACACGCGCGTGCGTGCATGTCTTCAGCCTTAAGGAAGCGAGAGGCGAATGTGGAAGCCATGCAGCAAATGGACCGCGCTTTTACTTTGCTGGTTCCCTGGGCAGAAGTCCCATCGACATCGTTGAATGTGTGTGTGGAACTGTTGCTTTCTTTAAAAAACCGGCTGTTTCCTGCTTACGCGAACTAGAGGCTGTCACGCATTGTCCTCCGCGTTAGTGCTGTCTGTGTTTGGGCAGTAAGACATCGACTGAAAGTGCAATCACGGTTCCGTTCATTTTTATTTTGCCCAAGACCTTACGATGACGTCAAAACATTGCTGGTTCTTTATTTGCTAAATTAAGCCACGCAGCGACAACAGCCCTTTTAAGAATGAAGGGAATTCCTAGCGGAAAACCAGTATTTTCTCAACATATCTCGACAATTGACCTTCATCATCAGTACCGGCCTGACCCTATCCTCGCAAACTTTTTTTATTTCATCCGCCCCTAACTTCTTCCCCCCCCCCCCCCCCCCCCCTCCCGCTTCCATTCTCTTGGAATCCACTCTGTTACCGTTCAGGACCAGCGGTTATCTTGCCTTTGCATTACATGCCCTGCCCAAGCTCACTTCTTCCTCTTGATTTCGACTAGGACCTTATTAATCCCTGTTGTTCCCTTCCGCACTGTGCCCTTTCCTGTCTCTTCATGTTTTCATTTTGCCTTTCCATAGCCCGCTGTGCTGTCCTCAACTTAAGTTGATCCGTTTTCGTTAGCCTCCACGTTTTTGACAAAAAGGTGAGTGCCGGTAAGATACGGCTGTTGTATACTTTTCTATTTACGGATATTAGTAAACTGCCATTCATGATCTGAGAGAACCTGCTATATGCGCTTCAGCCTATTCTTATTCTTCCAGTTATTTCACTTTATCCAGATCAGCGGTCACTACCTGCCCTAAATAGACATATTCTCTTACTACTTCCAGCACCGCGCCACCAATTGCGAACTGCTGGTCACTTGCTAGGCTGTTGAACATTACTTTATTTTTCTGCATATTAATTTTTACACCCATCCTTCTGCTCTACATTTCTTAGTTATTGATCATGCTTTGCAAATCATACCGAGTGAATAGCAAGGCAATGACATTGCGTATCGCAGGTTATTAAGGTGTCTTCTATTAACCCTTGCCCTCAATTGTTTACACTCCAGGCCTCTGAATAACTCCTATAAACTATAAACACGCGGTGAACAACATTGGCGATATCTTATGTTCCTGCTTGACAAGCTTCCTTACTGGAATTTTTTCGCTGACTTTAAGGAGGGCTATGGTGAGTGTGCAGCCGTTATAGTTATCGCCCACTATTTTTGCGCAGGGCTCGTCCACACCCTGATTTCGTCATGCCCACATGGATGTTGGTGTTTCGACTCATTCAAACTCTTTCTCGTAACTTATGAAAGCTATATGATCAACACCACAAAAAAAAATAATTAAAAAATCCTCTGTGCTCCTTGGTTTCTGTGGCTGTTGGCTTCTCTCATATTTATAACGAGCCCCTCATCCCCCTTCCCTTGTTTGCTTAATTGCTTAGCGAGGGCCTCGGTTCTGGCAGCCTTGACGCCATAGGAAGCATAAGAGGGTTCTCACACAGCTTTCACCCTCGCCGTTCGATGGCGTTCTACATCACACCAGCGGTACCTCAGGACGTGCTACGTCCGCCGCTTACGAACGTGGGTGGCGCTGATGAACACTCTCAAGGTTAGGTTATTTGTAAACTTAAATACCACCGAAAAGCAGAAGGTTTGACAGCCGTCGCCGTAGCTCAGTGGTAGAGCACCGGACGCGTAATTCGGAGGTCGTGGGTTCGGATCCCACCGGCGCATGTGGTTGTTTTTTCTTCTGCTTTTCTAATCAATTAGCTTTAAGCGACAACATTTTCAGTAATATTCTTACTTGATCAACACCACAAAAAAAGTTAATTAAAAAATCCTCTGTGCTCCTTGGTTTCTGTGGCTGTTGGCTTCTCTCATATAGCAGTTGGTTATATTCTGCGGAATTCGCTACCGCCTTGACGAAAAATGACATTATACGAAAGAAGCTCATTGTGGATCAGTCTGGCGCCCAGAACAACACTCTGGGCAGTGACACATGCTACATTTCAGGTATCCGGATTAGTTAGTTTCCACAACCGGAGGCTCTTTAGCATCCACTGACGTTTTTGTACAGAGACGCTGTTGCAGCGACAGTGGGTGGGGAGAAAGCTTTAATGCTAGAATAGATGAGAGCCTGGCAGGAGCAGCATGTCTGTAGCATGGTACTCCCCCTGGTGGAGGGGAATGTGTTCGACAGGAAAACGGGGAAGTTGAGGACGCAGCGATATGATTCAGTGACCTACAACACACTCAATGTCATGCATATAATGGACATGTGCGCGGATGCACACGCCCAGAGCTTTCGTTATGGAATCAACAACAGTCGTCTACGCCAGTCTCACACGCATTATGGAAAGCAGAATATATGAGTGGCTGAATTTGAGGCTGTGAAGGACATGATGCGTACATATATACGCTACTTTGTGGAAAGGTGCGGGGGCAAGCCTTCCGCCCCAAACTCCCACTCCGCAGATGCAGCGTTCCCGCTCGCTAACCGCGGGAGGGTTCGTGCTCGAGCGAACAAAGGGAGGGACGACAAAGCGTGAACACTCATGTGTTATTTATTACACTTGCAATCAATACACAGAGTGGGCCAGCTAGCTACAGAACATCGATGAGGCATTCCTCGGAAATAGAAGGCTACGTAAGAAGGGCTTCCGACTTACCGGCTGGGGCAGGGGCGCGACTTAAGGGGGTATTGGCGGCGAACGTTTGGCGGCGAACGTTTGTATGCGCCGACAATGGCGGCCGGGTTTTCCCGTGCACGCCAAAGCCATCCCCGAGCGTTTGCTGGGGGAGGTGTCAAGAACGCGCTCGTTTCGCTGCCTGGAACCAGAAGTCCAGCGGCAAGGCACAACAGATCTCCGTGCGCCTGCCGCGGAAGGTGACGAGCGCGTGCGGCTGCAAACTGCTCGCGACGCTGTCCGGATCCCGAAGAGCATGGAGGTTGGTTGGTTGGTAACAACTTTATTCATAGTCCTGCAGAGCTTTCGCCGACGGGGCCTTAGGTCTCCCACGTGGGGACGTCGAGGCGCTGCCTCGCCGTCGCCTCGCGGGCCTGCTGGACGGCCCAGAGTTGGTCCCCGAGGCTGGGGCTGCGCAAGGCAGCGGCCAACCGCGGCGGGAGGGTTCCGGAATTAGCACCGTGAAGGTTTTTGTTGCAGTCCCAGAGCATGTGAGTTAAAGTGGCTACATTGGCGTTGCAGACCTAAAAAAACTTTTTTTCTTTTCTTCCTCCATGCCGAAAAGACTCTCACCGGCTCCGCGGAGCACCGCGTAGCCTTCTAGGTGGCGCTGCCGTCCCTGATTCCGCTTACCCCATGAGGGAAACTTCTCTCCTCGCCCAACCGGTGCTGTCCTGACGCACGATGATGATGATGGTCGGCCGCGTCGAAAACGATGGGGGAAACGGGTTTTCCACAACTCTTTGTAGTTTTAACAGAAAAACCAATTCATTCAGGAGCTGGATGGGAAAAGACTTTTGAGGAGGAAACTTACTTTGAGCTTGCGGTACACTGCAAAAATTGTCGCCTGACATGTGCGTATAGATGAGGCAAAAAAGTTAATTAGAGGCTCAAGACTCTTACTACGTCTTTCTACCGCCGCCAGATTTCCATTCGATCAAATCACTGCAAAACATTGCAAAATGTGGCGCAGTAAAGCGGGAAAAACGCTGGCATCGCAGTTCAGTGACGTCTCGTGAGCATGTGACGTTAGAATGACTTATACCCTTAAATTATTACGTCAAGATGGTAAATGGAAATAAACAATTAGTTGTGGACGCGAAAATCCCCCACCTGCCACTCAGTAAACACGTGATGGGCGTGTACACCTCTCTTGTGGCTTTCAACCTGCTGCAGTACCGCTAAAAATAAGAAGCAGGTTTTGTGAATTCAGCCAGACAGAAGCTTGGACAACAACGGCTGCTACAATTCTCCTTTCTTTCAAAAATCCTGACTCGTCGAGTGGATCATAACGTTGCAGCCACATGAACTAGCGTGACAATTAAACGTAACTTCACGCGTGGGATGAAAGTGATTAAAACAAGATATTTAACGCGAATTAGAGGTCACGTGCTGTCTGAAATGATTTAACCTTATAAAGTAACTGACTTTTCTTGAAGAAAATATGAGGAATTTTAAGTTTTACTTTGGATTCGAACCCACGACTCTTGGGTTACGAGCCAGACATGCTACCAACTAAGGACACGCAAGGCACGCTTGTACGAGTTGTGCATGTTCGCATTTAATTCCGGCTTCACTGTATGTACCCTGTTTCAAGAAAGCTCCCACCTATTTTTATGCTTGTCCAGCGACAAAAACGAACTCGAAATTCAAAGCATCGATGCCGTGCAATAGACGATATGCGAAATTGCTTGGTGGACTGGCAACACCGCGCCCACAACTTCCGGTTTCCATCTTGGTTCGGGCGAGCTCGTCGAGCTGGTGCATCGTTTGCTATGCGTACATTGTTGATATCGGCATAGCTGTCATGAACCTTGCGTTTGAAATTTCAACAGGCAAGCTTCAGCTGCTGCGTTGTTTTCACTGCTGATCTTTTACCAAATGTAGGTGCTTTCAGTAAGCACCAACTTCCTCCTACCGCGTCCTGAGCTTCGCTTGAAGTCTGGCGCTGATGATAGTCAGAAACGGCACTGGGAAGTGTGTTGGCAAGTCGAACTCTGCTCCACTGTCATTTTAATTCGCGTATCAAAGCACCGGTTGAAGCATCACGCATTATCATGGCTATTTTATTCCCAGGTGGACGCGATTTCACCTGGTGGGGTAGCGAGCGGTTATTTTGCGCTGAGTGCACAGATGTCTTGACAAACTTCTGTGACAGTGTGAACTTTCGTTCGCGCGGAAGCAGGAGCTTCATGCATTGCAATATATTCACACAGGACCCTCGACCAGCTGCGTAATGTGATTCCTTTAGTGCAATGTACAATGCACATCCGCGGTTTCCAGCGTCACCGTTTCAGAGCCCGGCGCCGGCTGGTTTTCGCCGCAGTTCGTTGAAACCGCGTCTTACTTAAGACGCAGTTGAAGCGAGTATTGCGATGTTGTCAGTCGATATTAACGAGAGGAAAGTGGGCGCGTATAATTCAAAATATTGCAAGCAAAAACGCAGTTTTTTTTTTTCACATAAGCACTGAGCTACCGCGGCGGCTTGATTAGAGCAGGACAGCTGTAGGTGCCTGCACGGACTCGATACGCTGGTCAAGCTGTGTATGCGGGGGTGAAATTCGCATGTTCGGTTGCCTCCGACACTTAATTCGCTTCCTCCCAAACCTACACAAATTTCCTTGTTGCGAAGCAGGCTGTTGCAGCTTGCCACAACGATAATAAAATCTGATGGCCTGAAGCGTTTTCAGAACAATGTTGCACGTACTTTCTAGCTTGGAAATGCTTCCCGCCTTCACAATAAAGTAGCTACATTTTTTTTTTCAGACTTTCGCCGCCGGAGATACCGAATGTATAGGAATCGTCAAAAAATAAAGCATTCGCACCTCAGTTTTTATACGTAGGATGTATTGCTTCACAAAGACGACTTAACGCGCATAACATATGCGGGCGCGATCACGTACGATATTATAAGAAAACAATGTGTGTGATCTTGCAACAACCCCATGGTCCAGAGAGATTGCTAGCCCTTCCAAAACTAATCGAACACGGGAAAAACTTAACTGAACACGTAACAAACTAAGCAGTAATGTGCGTGTGGTTCTCCGAGTCCGCTTAGTACACCACGGCATGAGCAATCGAGGTTTTTAGATGGGACGCACTGAGTGCCGATGGCCGCGATTTACCTGCACATTATTGAACGTGCTTCTTCGCGACTGGAATACACGCTTGAGGAACACAGGCGTAGGCTCGCTCAAAAAAATTACATTCTCTATTACGTTGCTCAAGTATGCGTGTACATATATATATTCACGCCCGACCGGAGAGTTAAAAAATGCACTAAATCGTCTTCTAATTTTGATCACAGGCAACAAAGGCTGTGGTACGTATCTGAATGTAAACGCAAATCACCTAGAAAGCTTTGTGAAAAATCAGCGCCGAAAGCGCAAGCTGTGCACCGAATGGCGTGCTGACGCACGCCTCACATGGCATTTGCTGTTACTAAAACGTTGGGGCAGAGTAAAGAAAAAATAGAAAAGCGAAAAGCTGTAACGCACCTAGTTCTGGCACGCATCGTAGTTTCTTTGCATAGTGGACAGCATAGCGTAAGAGCGCATCGTCATTGCACTTATCAAACGAAGCGCAGCCGTTTTAACCCAACGCAGGCCCGCGGTTTCGTTTTCTGTACCGAACCAACATGGAGGACTTAGTTCTCGGAGCGCCGAGAGATGGCGCTGCGCATTTCGCATATCGTCTATTCTGTGAAAAAAATTGCCCGCACTGTTTCTGTCGCAATTCATTCGGCTATGCTACTCATTCTGCTACGCCGGCTGCGCCGAAGAAATCCTACAATATGCCATCACCGCTGGCCTTTTGATGGCGCTGGTTTCTAAGAGACCGCGCGGCTCCTAATGAATGCTCGTTGCCTACCACTTCCATTGTGCTACGAATAATTGGCGAGAGGTAGTTAAAACGGCCGATGAAAAGACGCAGTCGTCTTTTAATCCTTTTAGGACTGCTGTCATTGCTGACTCGAGTTTTCAAGTGAAATAGAATAACAGAAGAATATATTCGGCACATCGCACAAAAATAACACCGAGCACTCAATTGCTGTAATATCTTAGCCATGGTAGCCTCTTTTATTCGACGAGCACGGTGATGGCCCCACATTTCCGCTGAAACGTATATTCGCACCAGTGTGGCAAAATTTAATTATGTTCGCGGAGATACCCGCTTTTGTAACCGAATTTTCACTCGAATATGGCGGCAGCCTCAATCGGAGCGGCTTAACCAAACATTCGCATTTTTTTTTCTTTTCGCGTCGCTTAACGGAAGCACAGCTGATTAAAGGTACCGGCGCCGCTGTAAGAGCCTACTGCAGCCCTTTAAACAAAATGTTAAGCATTGCGTTTCTTGCCATCGCTTTTACTAACGCATTCAGTTTTAACTGGGCCTTCGCCTGCTTTGATGTCGGTCGTCTGCGAAACGTGCCTCCATCGAACCTCATTTCTTAACCGCGTTCACGCGTTACGCAGGAAGTTGCGACACAAACGGTTTTTGTCTTACTGGCCTTAGTTGAGTAAATGTTACCCCCACTGAAACCAAAATTTACTCCCAGCGCCTGCACAAACTCGCAGTGTTCGGTAACGGTGCGAAATCAAGCATTTTTTAACGGGGAGCTAGGTGGCTGTTCGCGTACTGGGGCGGGGAGCAATAATTGTTTTAAGGCGAAAGAGTTTAATGCCTCATCGTTGTCGACAGAAGGTTCTCAGCAGAGGTGTCACGCTTTTCAGTTGGTCGAAATAGTTAGGACGTCAGAGTGCGCGGATTCAAAATAATGAGGTCCCCACGGATGCCTCACGCCTCCTTTTAGAGCAGACGACAAATAATAAAAAATAGTGGTTGTCCGTTCCGACAGGGGGCGCAAGGCGTCCGTAGGTGACCACATTATATATATATATATATATATATATACATATATTGTACATACCTCATTACTGCGAACAGAGCCATGGATACAACCGAACTCATCGAAGCAGAGAGAGAGTCGTGCTAAAGAAGGAGTCAAACTCGGCAGTCAAAGTGTGTAGCTGTAATGAGTAGTCAAAGTGTGTGGTCAAATAAAGCACTAGTACAGCACAAACAGTCTCGCAGTCAATGACAAACAGTGCGCCAGGAAAGGCTTTCGCCATGCAGCACTTTACAGAGCCAAAGTGCCCCATGAATTTTTTTTTTACTGTTTTCTGAGTTCTTACAGTGAAGCTGATTCCAAGTAGATGCTTTGTCACCGGCGAAATTCTTACATTCAGAAATTTTTCGTAATCACTGTTTAAGCCAATTCTTGAAGAATGTGCAGAAAGACATACTCGCACGTAGAAAACCAGCGAAAAGGACGCATTCACAAAGAGGAGAAGTACAGTCGCGGGTAAAAAAGATTAGCACACACGACGGAACACCAGAGTGCCGGAACGACAACGCGTGGCGCTGCGGGTGGCGAAGAGGCTGATAACGAGAGTGCCGGGCCGTTCCCGTTCTACAGTATTAGGGGGGTTCAGTGGACTGCCACGGACAGCAAAATTGCTGGCTAAAAGCAGCGCTATCATCTATTGTTCCCGCGAGTTCCTTTTGGCAAACCACCGCGGACATAAAAAACAGTAATAAAAAGAAGCAATCTTTGCTCATGCATGATAACCGAGCCAAAATAAATGCCGCAAGCACAGTCACGTAGGGTCGGCACTTCAACGCTCGGGCGGTGCACGCTTGATAAAGCTTACTTCCTGCCGTCACCCCCTAGGCTGCAAAACATGGAAACGGCCCGATAAGCAGGTCTGCGTACCGCAGCGCCGCGTGGTGAGATATACGAATTCTAATCGCCAGTGATCTGTGCTAATATTTTTTGCTCGCGACTGTACACAGGACAACGCTTCCAGCCTTGTCCTGTACGTCTCTTTGTGAATGCGTCCTTTTCGCTGGTTTTCTACGTACCATGCACCAACTGGCCCAACAAGCTACGCTTCTTCAAGACATACTCGCTTTTCGTAACTCATGCAAATGCCACATCGGTGAAAATGAACCCAAGTCTCTGCTTGCGGTGCTGGATATGCGCTCGTTTCTCATTTTTACCCGTTTACTCTACTCTAAACGCGATCATTTCGTGGACCTTTGAAGCCGCTCGCGCAGAGACATTTTATTTTTAATGGCCGGGATACTCGCGCAGAGGGGAGCAGACGGAAAGGTAGTAAAGTTTTGTCTGTCATGCGTCGCTACGCTGGGTGTAAAATTTTCGTTTTTATTCTCGTTTAACTTTCGTGAACTGTGCCATATAAAACGTTGTTTATTTTGCATCTGCTGAGTTTACCGCCAACGACGGCGACTAAAGCCTTTCTTCAACTTCGGCAATATTTATGCACTATTCGTCTGCTGCTATACTGATTCATCACCCTGCTTTGTTTGAAGTTAATTACTTTCGCACTAACGTAATTCTATTCTGCCTACGCTGCTCTAAAGAAGCCTCCTTCGCGCTCATGTGCTCTTGCTTAACGCGACGCAATTACGCCAGCAGGATTTAGGGAGCAAACGTTTCAAGCTAAGCACGAAACTAAACTCAAAAACTGAAGCTCAGTTCATTCTCGCGGCAGGAATTTATGTCGTGTTGTACAACTACCTCTACGCTCACTTCGGTCATTGCTAGTGTAAATACTACTCTAAGTCTTCCGGAGAACCAAGGTTGCGATTCTGTGCCAGGAAGCTGACTTTCACATGTTAAGACAGGTTAATATTGTGATTCAAATTTCAGTTCATTCCATATCGTCTCCAAACTCGTATTTCCATACTACCCTAGCTCACTGTCTCTCTCGCTCTCACACACACGCGCATACACATATGAGAGCACACACACACCGCTTGTCACGACAGAACTTTTTGATCGCGCGAGACGTGAAAGTCCCCCGTAGGGTCCAGGAATCAAATTAGACAAAA
The DNA here is from genome assembly GCF_055824585.1 of Amblyomma mixtum. Lineage (NCBI taxonomy): Eukaryota > Metazoa > Arthropoda > Arachnida > Ixodida > Ixodidae > Amblyomma > Amblyomma mixtum. The sequence continues at coordinate 123,906,284 of NC_143020.1, read as the reverse complement.
ACGGACGGTAGCCCCTGCGTTTGGCTCAGTTTAATTGGATGTGACAGCCTCTCCACCGAACACGCGACTTTCAGGATAACTGCCAAGCGCAGCTAAAGCATGGACTGCGTAGGAAGAGAAATCTCGCTTGTAGCTACAATCAGCTGACTGCTTGGCTCACAGGTGGCATCTCCGTCTGCTCAGCTCCAGAAACTTACCGCAGGGCGCGGCCATGTTTATGTTCGAAGTTTCTTAACTGTCATGCTTAAAGGGGTGGAGACACCAAATTTGTGGTTCGCGCGTTCTTAGTTTCAAACGTTTCTTATGGCTCCAGGAAGCATGATACACACTCAAAGATTCATATATTCACAGTGAATAATTTATTATAGCATTTTTAGGTGAACGATTTTCGGTTTCGGTTTCGAAACGCCGAGTTGTACAGTGACGTCACAGAGGGGGAAGATCAACTGCTTCGCTTGGTCACGTGGGCCCACAAAAGTTGTGACGCACCTACTGCTGCATCGTCTGCTTTCTCACACACGTGCTGACCAGCGCATGAAAGCAAACAACTGCATGTCTAGTCCCAGCAGCTCGGATTCTGACAGATCTCATTCCAATGAGTGAGGACGTCAATTTTTGTTTTGTTCGCGCGCTAATATCGCCTTCGCGGGTTCGCGTGAGGATGCGAAACACTTTGCAAAATGCCAGTAAGCATCGCTGCGCCGCTCTCATAGGTCGGCACACTCACTCATGAGTGCACTCATATCGCCTCACTCACACTCACACTCATGTCTGTGAGTGTGAGCGTGAGTGAGTGGTCGTGAGTGTGAGTGGACGTAAGTGTGAGTGCGAGTGAGTGGATGTGAGTGAGGGTGGTCACGAGTGTGAGTGCGAGTGAGTGGTTGTGAGTTTGAGTAGACGCGAGTGTGAGTGCGAGTGAGTGGATATGGGTGCCGGTGGTCATGAGTGTGAGTGCGAGTGAGTGGATGACAGCATAGGTGGCCATGAGTGTGAGTGAGTGGATGTGAGTGTAAGTGGAGATGAGTGTGAGTGCGAGTGAGTGGATGTGAGCGTGAGTAGAGGTGAGTAGTGAGTGGATATGTTTGATGAGTGGCTGTGAGTGGACATGAGTGGCATTGAGTGGTTGTGATAGGGTTGTGAGTGGCAATGAGTGGTTGTGAGTAGCAATGAGTGGCTGTGAGTGGACATGAGTGGCAATGAGTGGTTGTGAGTGGACGTGAGTGGCAATGAGTGGATGTGAGTGGTGGGTGGACGCGACAGCGAAGTCTGTCGCGTATGTTTCGCGACCACGATACCCGCTTAGCTATTTTCATGTTGTTGATAGCTGAAGGAAGCAACTATTGACTACTGAGGGCGCTCGAGGCAGCATAAGGCATCATGCTCGTGTCTTTGGACAACCGAAGCAGAGGATTCCGCTGGCACAGGAACGGCAATATTTCGTTGCGTTTGTAGTTCACCATTGGCACGAGCGCAGACCCTTTGCGGATGCAATGTGCCGCTACAAGTTTTGTGAGATCCTTTATCGAATTTCGCATTGCCAGTCCTGAAAATATAGACAGGTGTATCTTGCCACGCTGCCCGCACGGCTCGATCTCATATACACAAGAGTTATGATGCTTACTGCTGAAACAATGACTGTCCGCATCTTGGCAATAACTACCGTAAGATGGGATCTCGAGTGCTGCAGTGGACTCTTAGGTTTTTTTTTGTGTGTGTCACGTGTGTGTCACTGGGGGAGTCAAATCGAAATGAGCTTGTGAAATGCGATTTTGTTTATTTTTCGTGTTTTCAGTGAAGTAAGTGGATTAGCTTCTCTTAGCACGCATCGATTTCCACAATCCTACCCTCGCTGATATCTGGACAGCATGAGGTATCCTTTGAACCGGATACTAGGATTTCCTCTGAGAACTTCTGGATAGCGCTTTTTCCCACTGAAGTCTTTTAGTTTCAGAAGGGCGCGCGCAACAAAATGGCTCACAAGTTACCTGCATACGCATTATTCCGCGAACGACGTTAAAGAATAATCAGGTGAAATGTAAGCGCCCCCTATCACCACGCGGATGCGCAGGTGGTCTGCGCATGAAACATGGCTCATTTTCATGGAGAACCCTGCGCACGCGTATGGACACCGTTCAAAAACTTCTCTAAGCATCTTAGCTGACGCTGAACAGGCACTCATCGTCTCAGCAGCAAGCCCGGAAGCGCACGTGCGTACCATTCAGTGCATGGAATATGCGTGATCAGTGACCACTTTCATCGAGCAGTGAAGCTGCGAAAATTGGCCAAATAGCCCGACAAAGGCTGGGCCGCTCAGCGCCCCATCTTTGAGACACAGGCTATGCTAGGGGAGCCATGAGGGCAGGCAATCGGCTGCGGCAGTAAATCTCTCAACCCCTCCGTTGTTAGCAAACAAGGAAAGAGTGAGTGAACGTGAATGAGAGTGAGCGGACATGAGTGTGAGTGGTTGTGAGTGTGAGTGAGTGGTTGGGAGTGCGAGTGGTCATGAGTGTGAGTAAGCGGACATGAGTGTGAGTGAGCGGACATGAGTGTGAGTGGTTCTGAGTGTGAGTGAGTGGTTGTGAGTGCGAGTGGTCATGAGTGCGAGTGGTCATGAGTGCGAGTGGTCATGAGTGCGAGTGGTCATGAGTGCGAGTGGTCATGAGTGCGAGTGGTCATGAGTGCGAGTGGTCATGAGTGCGAGTGTGAGTGAGTGGTTGTGAGTGTGAGTGGACATGAGTGCGAGTGTAAGTGAGTGGTTGTGAGTGTGAATGGACATGAGTGCGAGTGTGAGTGAGTGGTTGTGAGTGTGAGTGGACATGAGTGCAAGTGTGAGTGACTGGTTGTGGGTGCGAGTGGTCATGAGTGTGAGTGTGAGTGAGTGGTTGTGAGTGCGAGTAGTCATGAGTGTGAATGCGAGTGAGTGGTTGTGAGTGCGAGTGGTCATGAGTGGGAATGTGAGTGAGTGGTTGCGAGTGTGAGTGGACATGAGTGTGAGTGTGAATGAGTGGATGTGAGTGCGAGTGGCCGCGAGTGTGAGTGTGATTGAGCCACCTCTATTGGTGCCGAGGTATGGCCGCTCTACCCAAGCTGCGCCCACAACCGCGGTGTCACACTTCGCTGCCGTGCAGCAGTACCTGCGCGCTGCTTGGGATGGTGTACAAATATCACAAGAAAAGACAAGATCGCCTTGTTATCAGAACTGCCAGCTATACTCGAGCAGCGACAAAGCATGTCTGCTTATGTTGGGAGCTTTCGGCAACGGCACCGCTCGCGGGCGCTCCGGGCGACGAGCTCTGCTGCTGCCTGGCTGCCGTGGTCGTCGCTAGGCCTATAGCCTGTTTAGCAAGCGGCCGGCGCTTCGGAAGTCGCCTGCGCTATAATAAAAGGCCTACTTTTCACAAATAGCTGTAGTGTTAACAGAATCATCTCACAATAAAATATTAGTATGGTCAATCTCCTCTACGCCTTCGGCAGCGGAGCGAGCGGGCGCCAGGCGAGCCGGACCCCAACGTCGCGCCAGCGGCAGCTGCTAGGCGCGGTTGTGAGAAATTTGCTCATATCACAGTTGTTACCTCTACTAGCAGCTCAGTATTGGTCAGCGATCCTCAAAAATGACACTTTTTTCACATTTCTTGTCCCATGGTTTATTATTTACGTCAAGAACACTCTTTAGCTCGCTTTTATGACGTCGGCAGACGGTATCCAGGCTGACCTACCGGCCGGCAGACTCGGCGTACTTCACGTCCGCACAAGAAAATACAAAACAGCCATGCTACCAGAAAGGATGCTTTCTAGATTCGATATACGACAGCATGACTGTGCTAAAAGTGGATCTTTCGGCAGCGACACTGCCTGCGGCAACGCCGGCCGACGACCTGCGCGCTGGTCCCAGACTGCCCTAGTCGTCGCTAGGCCTAGCTGCTTTCGCATATCGACTCCGCAGCTGAGGGCGCTTCGGGACTGGCCAGCGCTCAGAAACGTGCTCCGCTCGGCACCCCTTTACTGTGAACTCGCCCCATAATAAAAGATATGTTCGATTTCCACGACGTCTTCAGCAACAGAGCTAGCAGACGACAGGCGAACCGCACCAGGTAGCAGCAGCATAAAACCAGCTGATGAAATTTGCTTGCATCGCAGTCATCACTTCTACCAGGAACTCGGTATTTGCCAACGATCGTCAGAAACGCTGCATTTTTGATATTCATATATCCCAGGGTTTGCTATGAACGTGAACAAACAATACTATCGCGTTCTTCAGATGCCGGCGTTCGGCACGAAGACTGGCGCAGACCGCCCGGCTCCAAGGAGTGCGCCCTATGTCATCATGACGCTGCCGCTTCCCGTCGTTGTTGCCGCGAGCGGCCCGCCGTTGACATCTAGCAGGCCGGACGCAGGCGACGAGCTGCGATCGGACGTTGCGACGCTGTTCGCAACAGCGCGCCGCAAACCGAGCGAGTGGCGGTTAGCAGCAAACGCGGCTCGCTGGTGCGTCGACTGCGCTCACGCGGCTGTGCCCCGCTCATCGTACGTCACTGTATTTTGGTATGACGTCACTAAAACTTTAATTTTTCTTTACCCCTTGTGACGTCATGGTTGATGGCGCTAGCGATGGGTCTAGATCGTGAGAGTGAGCATTTAGGTAATCTTTGGAAGCGAATTAAAATATTTTTTAAACGTTTGTTGCGTCCAACATCTGGCTGTGAGCGCCCTTGCATACATAGGAATCCAATAGCAGGCTTTTTATAGCTTCAAAATTTGGTGTCTCCACCCCTTTAATGAACTTTCCTTGATACCGTTTGCGACGTAAGAGCTGACCACTGGCAAATAATTTAAGTCGCAGGCTTTGGTACAAACGACCATTCTGATCACTAGAACAGCAGTAGACTGAACAGCGAAAAAAAATGTTTCACACTACACCCCAAGGGTTCGGCCTCAAAAAAAAAATATATATGAGAGCATTCTTTGGAAGTTACAAAACTCCTGCTGCAATCACGGGAGCTAATTAGAACGTCTCTGGGACAAAATACATGCACGTTACGCACGATATTACCACTATAACAGGGTTAGCGCTTTGTAATTTTCCCAAACTAATCCACCCCAGTTTATTTTACACCAAAAATTGTAGGAACTGACGTAAGGAACCCCAAGAATTAATACAAATCAGCGCAATTTTTTACAACTCTTATTGCGACTGAGTGGTGGTGGTGAAAACTTTATTTACAACTGGGGAGTTTGGGACACACAGGTCCTTGGGCCCCCGCACGGCCCCACTGCACTCAAACGTTCATGTCCCGGAGTCTCCTGACGCTGGCAGCCCGACCGGTGGTGCCTGCCATAACAAGATGCCGTGATGTTCCGAAGCCGTCCAGGTACTTTTCAAGGTACGTCCTTTGACAGAGCGATACAATTAGTCAGATCACAGTGTCCTATGTTCTTCAATTGACGACATAAATTTATCGCTGTGTTAGCATGCCGCTGTCGTTAGAGGACCAAAAAAACTGTTCGCGGCCTTCTGGACTGAAAATATTTCCTTCAATAAACAAGCTATAGAAGAGCCTATAAACCAGTTAAAAAAAAATAATCGTTTGCATCTCCAGCAAAAAGGACAAAATTTCTGGCAACTCTAATTACCCGTGAAAGCGTGAGCATCGGAGGGTAAAATTAAATCATGTCGTTGGAACCATGGCTCCCGACCTGCTAATGCCGCGGCAATTGCCCCTGCTGAAGTAGACGGCAAACTCTGCCGCTGCTTGCTTTTGGGAAAAATTTGCCTCAATCGATGCAGAGCGCGAGTTCACGACCGGGGTTATATGTTACTTTTTGTTTCATTCTCAGCCGCGAGGGTAAAGGAAGCGACCCCAAAGGGACCGTACAGAATGTGCCTGCGTTCACATATGCTTGCGCAATGTGGTGACCTTTCTTTTCTGCAGCGAAGCAGCGAGGGAACCGTTCAGAACATCCGTGGAAGGCTAGCTGGTCGGTTTATAGGGACCGTCTAGAGATTGGGCGCGGTCAGCCGCTCAGTGCCCCCTCCTTTCCTTTCCCTTTCCCAAAAGTGGGACCGCGATTCAGCGAACGCGAATTGAAAAGGCGCTGGTGCCGCGGTTTTCTAGAGAAATAAATGTTTTTCGTGTGAAGTTTAGAAGGACCTATCCCGCTCAAAATGCCGAGCGTTGCTTCTCGAACAGATGAATTCAACGAGGCACGGTCGCGAAAACGGTGAAAGAGCTAACGGAAAACAGCACGGATGAAATGAGAGGCAATAAAAATTCGCTGCGGCTTAGCTTGGTTAAGCCCGGTAATTGCGAAGCAATATCCGTACCTACGCCATGGTACAGCTGGTAGTGTAGCTGCTGGTGGTGCTTGTGGTTAGACTTGTGGTGATGCATCGGTTATACAATCCAATCCAAACCAATCCAATCCAATCCAATCCACTCCATTCCAATCCAATCCTATCCTATCCTATCCTATCCTATCCTATCCTATCCCATCCTATCCAATCCAATCTTATACAATCCAACCCAATCCAAACCAATGTAATCTAATCTAATGTAATCTAATCTAATCGAGTCCAGTTCAATCCAGTCCAATCTAATCGAATCGAATCTAATCCAATCTAATGCAATCAAGGCGAAATGAAGGTCAATGGTGGTCACCGCCGCGGCACGGCAAAGGCGTGAAAGTGCAAGTAGTATTGCTTTCGCAATAATACACGCGTTTGTAGGGAAATTTAGAAGCACGCTGCAGTAGTCAATATTTAACAGCATCAACACCCGCGATTTCGAGGGGTTGGCGCCACTGGATCTTCGTGCCGAGCTGCGTTGGCGCGTATACCTAACCTCACACGTGTGCATACAAGTTGAAAGAAAAGAAGTGCTGATACATGACGGAAACCGGCAGCCACCGAAACCGAGGAGCGAAATTCGCTGGTCGTGGATTCGGATCCACCAGCGGCATGTGGTTGTTTAACTTCAGTTTTTTTTATTAATCTCCCTCTGATTAAAAAATACAAATTAAAAGAAATACATCACCTATGCTCCTTCGTTTCGGTGGCTGTTGACTTCCCTCATGAATGAGCGTGTGGTTCTCGGAAAATTCGAACACAGTGCTATATAGCTTAGCACTAAGCCGGCAGCTCAGCAGAATTTCGGTACGGTGCTTAAGCCACAGCATGATTAGTATTGCTGAGAGTATATCCATCAAAGCTGTTGCTTTGTTCAAGCACAAAACCGAAATATCGAAATTGTCAAGTTAGGAAAATTCCTTTTAGGGTGAGAAAAGAAAAAAAAATACGGATCTTAAATTTAGCTTCTGCGCGCTATCAGCCCCGTTAGAAGTACAATCGTTACCGTCTAATTTTGTCACGGGAACAAGCAACACCGTTTGAAAGAAGTTTAGGAGCATCTGCGCCCATTTAGTGCCTCTTTTGCTATCCGGCAAAACAAGGATTGATGGTCAAGTAGCTGTTCAAATGAGCTATGAAAATTTTTTTTCGGCACTTTTGCTTGCAACAGTAATGCACAGTGTTAATGAAGTTTACTTCAGCAATTGGTAAACTTTTAAGGCGGAAGCTTTTAATGCCTCGTCGTTGTAAGCAGGAGTTATCGACAGAAATTTCACGCTTTTCAATTGGTCGAAATGGTCGTGACGTCACAGTGCGCGAATTTCAAACGGGGCCAATTGTACTTTGGCTAGTAACCATGCAACCAATTAAAGAGGTCGTGTAGTGCTGCTCCAGGTAAGTGGGAATGAGTTTAGTTAATTGCTTAATTAACCAATTAAATAAAACCGAGTAGGAAATTGGGCGAGTTCGGGAATCTAACCAGGGTCTCCGGAGTGCGAGACGAGCACGCTAACCACTCCGCCATGCCAGCTCGATGGTTTGGAATGAACAAAGGTGCGTCTAGTGAGTACAGTGTATTCGTTCACTCCCATCTTCCTCCCTTCCCGTTACGGCGAGGTTCAGGCGTCCACCGAGTTATGCGAGCCAGATATATTTCCTTTCCTCAAAACCCAATTTACCGACGACCAAGGCGTAGAGCCGAACGGGCGATGGCGTTCTGCGGACTCCCTGGGAGTGTTGCAAGACGCAGTCGCGTTCCACTCTTAGAGGCGAAGCTTAACGTCTTCACCACACATCAGTGACGCAAGCAGCAACACCGCGCTCAAAGCTTTCGCCTCACCGCACTTTAGGTCAACAAAGCGCCCCACTGAATTTTTTGTTCATTGCTACTGGTTACGCGCGGCAAATGCTGCGAACAGGCTACAGTTATGGCACTTGTGCTGGCGTTATAGCGATCGCCATAATTTGTCTAAACCTTGCCGTGCGGAGGGAAGAAATACGGTACGGTGGCAGAGAAATGTAATTCGGCTTAGTCTCAAGAAAAAAAAAGCAGTTTTTCGTAGAAAACTTCACACTTTAGGTTGGCAAATGCCTTTAGGGCCGTTGCATAGTTTCGTTGCTAATTTGAAAACGCAGGCGGTTTGTTTGTTTTTTCTATAAATGCATGCGTATCGCAAAAACACTGAAGCATGCTGCTGTCGTATGCGAGCATCGCGTTGTTTTGACGGGGCCGCAGCGGCCCTTTTCATTAAACTTCCGGTACATCGGACAACACACTGAAGAGAGCGCAGATGACAAACAAGACAACCAACCTCTTAAAACAAAAATTAACACGATCACCTTAAAGGATGGTTTATCGGAATCATTGCTGACATGCGTATTTCGAAAACTGCGCTCAAAACTTTTCTCGAAGGCTATCAACAAGTTTAAAAACATCTAGATATTAAATTCATTACTAGTTTAGATATATTTATGCGGCCTACGTTAATATCGCAGCGAATACTGTGTCTCCTTTATAGTAATTGCCTTCCATGTTCACGACTGTCCATGTACACTGGTTGCGTTACTATACTGACTTTTTTTTATATATTGGTCGTTGTAATATTGTGATTCATCATCATCATCTGCCTGACTACGCCCACTGCAGGGCAAAGGCCTCTCGCATGTCTCTCCAATTAACACTGTCAGTGAGGCCACCATAACCCCGCAAACTTCTTAATCTCATCCGCCCACCTAACTTTCTGCCGGCCCCTGCTACGCTTGCCTTCTCTTGGTATCCACTCGTTACCCTTAAGGACCAGCGGTTATATTGCCTTCGCATTACATGCCCTACGCAAGCCCACTTCATCCTCTTGATTTCGACTAGGATGTCATTAACCCGTGTTCGTGCTCTCACCCATTCCGCCCCCTTCCGATCTCTTAAAGTTACACCTATCATTTTTCTTTCCATAGCTCGCTGCCTTGTCCTTAACTTAAGCTGAACCCTCTTTGCTAGCCTCCACATATCCGCCTGATAAGAATATTGTGATTACACTTGTTTATTGTTTAAAATAGCTGTGATCACTTTTTTTCTTTTATGGCTATTTATGCATAACCAATGTAAGGTGTTTCCTGTTCTGATCAGTTTTCATTTTCATCGTCACCGAGGACATGGTCAGGCACGAATATGCAAAGAAAAAGAAACAGCTAGGTTGTGTGAACAACATTAGACACATCTTTCACACCTGCAACGAAAAAGTGGCTGTGGCTCAACTCTGCTGAGCCAGGATAAACAGAGCGAAAGCTCTGTTAAGCATGGTTAGACACGGTTTAGTTTTGGTTCATCTTTGTTGTTTCAAGACTTCAGCGAGAGCAAATCACGTGATGCATCACGTGCCACAAGTGCAAGAGCGACCGTCCAGAGCGGCGGTCGGCGCAGCGGCGGACGTCAGCCAAGCGCGCAGCTATGGCGTCGACGAAGAAGATCGAGGCACCTGCCACACGCGATTTTGCACACGCGGAAGCCTCCCGTTCGAGGTCAAATCCAGGAGCCAGATGACCTTCAGGCTCAGCATGGGAGGCGTACAGCTTTTCTCGCTAAAACTGTGAACACCGATTGTCGCTTGATCCAGATTTCCGCGACATTAACTGAGTGCCGAATCTAATTAAAAATTATGGCTTAAATGTCAACGTCACGACCGATTCTCCTTATTTTTGACCTCAAGGGAACATCTTAAAATTTGCGCAGGAACCTAATTATCTTTTCCGCTTAGATGCCAGCGCCTTGAACGGATAACCAAAGGCTATTCTAGGAACATTTTTTTTGTGAAACGTTAATGAAAAAGGAAAAAAGGGTAATCGAATTCTGTAAAGCCTTAAATTCACGCCCTAACGCTATCCTTGCCTGCAATTTCAGATATCTCATGTTGTTTTATGCAAGCTTCGAGTTGGCCTGCAAAACTAATCGGGGGCGGAGGTGGGGGACAGAGCAACAGGAGCCGGGGAATTTGCTAGTTGCCTGGCGTCTCGAGACAAATGCATTGCGCCGCTGCTTCGAAAACGAGACGACGGTCCAGAGCGCTGATGGCCCAACCGTTGCTATGGAGATGCTTCAGTGTGGACTCTGCCGATAAAAGGAACTGAGTGTTACCAACAAGGCCGCGATGAGGAGTTTTAAATCTATGGCTGCCCACTTTTGCCAAGGTTCAGCCGGTTTTTTTTTTTTTGACCCCTTCTTCATCGTCAACTGGTTTGTATACAATCTCCGTATTTCTTTTTCGGCGCAACCATCAAAAATCAATACTGCAATCAAAAAAGTAGACCAAGCTTCAGAAACGGAAAACAATTGTGGGTACCTACACGACTGCATCGAATGTCTCCGGCTGCAACAAACGACGACCGTTCATCGTTCCTATCTCCTAGTTTAGCCGGTAGCTTAGAACGCTTGATTTCAACGCAAGCCAGGCTTTGGTTGTGGTTGCCACTGGTCAGGCTTCATAGAAAATGCTGGGCTTTGGCGTTCAGAGAAATTCGCCCTCTCTCGGGCCTAATTCCTCGAGATCCCCGTACGTTGTGAGTTTCTGAATGTTTGCCGCGGCAGACAGCAGCTTAAATCACCGCAGTCTGTGGCACAATGCTTGCTCTGGAAATGTGCCCTCTACGATTATGAACCGCAGCTTGTTAGTATTAGTCAGAACGGCAGTACAACCCGATGCACTGTTTAAGTACTCGCCGCTGGAGCAAAACCTCGGATGGTAACGACAACGCTTGTCAAAATTGCAGACTGACGAGAGCACTGTGGGGAAAGGAAGATGGCGAGACATTGAGACACAGCAGTGAGGGATGAGTGTAGTTTGTGACTGGCAAGCGTAGCAGGGGGCGGCAGAAAGTTAGGTGGGCGGATGAGTTTAAGAAGTTTGCGGGAATACGTTGACCGCAACCGGCGAACGAGAGGGTTAATAGGAGAGACATGGGAGAGGCCTTTGCCCTGCAGTGGGCGTAGTCAGGCTGATGATGATGATGATGGCGAGATCAAAGTGAAGCAAATTTACAGCCTTAAGGGGGAGGAAAGAGGGTCGATGGTGAGAAGAGATAACGAAAGGTGATATTGCATAATAGACTGGATATCACGTGACCAGAACCTTAGTCGAATATGGCAAAGAATAACGTATGTAGTGGGCTTCTTCGGGCAAAACAAATTTTGTGCGGTCTCTACTGCGTTCAGAGACTAGAAAACTCCACCAACTCCAACCACACCTTTGGTCGCGAAGAACAACACAACGAGGAATAGTCGTCAGGAAAAACTGTCTATCAGCACCATACGACCACATTTACATTGTTATTATCGTCAAGCACCATTATCTAGGGTCATCAAGATAGGTCATCATCATGCCACTGCACGAACGTTTCTTCCAATGACCCACAATTAACAATGCGTCGCGCAAGTCGCCTTGACGAATTCTTAAAGGGATACTGAGGCGGTTTTTGAATCAGCTAACCTTCTAGGGTTTTGAAGTAGTGTCATTGCTGATCACGTCTGTGAAATTATTTTTTCGATTTTGGCTAAAACAGTGGCGCAATCACCAATTAAAAACGCGATGTTTAAATTTCCCGCGTCCCGCGCGAGCGCAGGAGAGGGGAACAGCGGAGAGGGAAACCTCGTCCATGTCGGCCAGCGTGACGTCATGTTGAGGAGCCGGGGATGCTTCGGCGCACGCGAGCGCGCTTTCAGCGCGCGTTGTTTCTCGTGCTGCATGCGTTGTTCCTCGTACTGCGAGCGTTGCGACGTACAAAGCGTGTCAGCCGACCTTGAGAATCAGATTCAACAGGTACTACTCTGCGTTCGTGTCCACGAACAACTAAGGCCGCGACTGTGTCGTCTTCCACTGTTTTCCGCAAGACCACAAGCTCGCAGCGCAACCGCTCGCTGCTGTGACAAAGAATTCAAGCCGACTAAAGCAAGCTTACTTTGCTCGAAACACTTTCGTAAGAGCGGCTACAGGCAGAGCTTGTCCTAGTGTGATCTCTGGAGATTTCTGTCGAAAAGGCGCGGCTGAACCATGACACAGTTCCATCGATTTCCTCGCGCATAAGAGGCGTGTCACCATTCCGAAGAAGCGCCTCTTTTAAAAGTAGAAACATGCTCACTTAGCCCCTTAAGAAACCTTATAGAGGCTTAAGCATGTGTCGCTCTCCTCAGCTTAGGTGCGGCCAGACCACCTGAGACGTGCTCAGCAAGGCTCGGTTAGTGATTTTATACTCGGTTCGACGTCTCCAAGCAAGCAAGCAAGCAAGCAAGCAAGCAAGCAAGCAGAGCAAAGCACAATAAAGCAAAGCAAGCAAGCATCGAAGCTCTTCATATGCGGCATCTCGTTTAATCCTAGCTAAGCAATTAAAATGAAAGCGTTCGACGTTGATTTCGGATGCAAATTTATGAGTGAAATGAATGCCAACCGAGTTTTTGCAAAAAAAAAAAAACACCGCAACCTTACTCGGTTTCTTCATCAAGTTGTGGCAGCGGGCGAGTTGCAGCTAGCTTGGCTTTTAAACACACATATAGTTGGCAACTACTTCACTGAACCTAAACTGCAAATCTATGAAGGGCGAACGTTTCCGAGGCAGCGATTAATATTTTCTGGCATCTGCTGAACGCGCCAGGAGTGAAGCGTATTTGTGCGCGTATTTGGCTTGGTTTCCAGCGCACCATGATTGCGTCACTATCTTGTGGTCACATGCCTCGCAGTGCTTGGCCACTGCGCTTCGCTAATTTTGACACCAACTTTGTGCTCCTTCATCGTTCACTTGAAATACTTTCTTGCCCCAACCTGCAACGCCGGGTACGGAGAACAAGATTTACACAGTGCTTTGGGCCTTTTCTTTAGGATGACGCTCTTCCGGGCGAGCCAGGAGGCGTCCGGTGGTGGTAATTGACTTGAGTATTGTTCGCACCCCTTCCTTTCCGAGAATACGAGCCGATGTTGTGCTGGCACCTTTTACGCATGGTCTGTATCGCGTCTTTGACGCTGGCGTATGCTTGTGCTAGGCATAGAATTTTTTGCTTGTGTCTTTTTTGGTTTCAGGCGATACGTGGAATGAGCAAACTGTAGTATCCTTTTCTTCGGTGGTCAGTAAAAAAATATAGTCGCCGTATTCGCTTTTACAACGACACGGAAAGCTGCGATCTGCCCTCAACGCAGCGCCCGATCCGCATCGGCAGCTTCTCCAGTCCTCAAAGTGACGTCACGACCTCTCTTGACCAATCACAGGCGGCGGCGCGCCGCGCGGCGTGCCCCGCGGCACAGGCCGCATATTTCGGCTAAAAAAGGCAATTCGCGCTTGTTTTTGCCTTAATTGGATGCGATATTCCAGTATACAGCATGAAAAACTATAGGATGCCGCTGCCAGCCCGATTTTCAGAAAAAGTGCTTCAGTCTCCCTTTAAGGCTTTTGTAGCTGTCACCTCTTGTGCTTGGTCACTGCCACAGCGCACCTGGTGCGCTGTCTCCCTCTCGCAAGAGTCGATCGCCTTCTCTAAAATGTGCTTGTCCGCAGTTCTTTTCTTAGCAGTGCGCAAGCACTATTGTAGACGTACCAACCCCGACCAACAACGTTGTGCACTGTTTCGTCCAAACCCGAGCAAGAATTTCGTCTTGTCTTGAGCTTCGAACTAACCGTGCTTCGAACCACCGTGCTTCGAACTAACACGAGCTAGACCGAGTTATCCGGGTAAGCTCGGATTATATTGAAGTATGCGCTTCGTTAAAGGAAACATTTTTATTTTGACTCGATGCTTCGACAGCAGGGACTGATCTTTTTTAAGATCTTTTTCACTCTAAAAAAAAAGTCGGTCCTCCGATGGAAACGTCAAGTAAAAACATTTCAGAAGAGCGTGTTGTGGGTCTAGTTGGTTCTGCAAAGTATATAAGTGAATTGCGCAACAAATTAGACAGGACACGGAAAGAAACACATACAACAGTTAACGCTCGTGAACTGTTGTATGTGTTTCTTTCCGTGTCCTGTCTAAGTTGTTGCGCAATTCACTTATATACAAAAACATTTCCTTTAACAAAGCGTATACTTCGCTACATACTCTTTAAAGCAGTCAAGCACTTCATGCTCGCTATATATATATATATATATATATATATATTTCTTTCTGCATGCCACACCTGTGCCACACACCTGTGCCGTTTCCCCCCCGGGTGTGCTCACCTTGTGGTCACGCGAATGCCGCAGAATTTCTTTTTTTTTTTTACTATGTAAACTCACATTTTTTTATATATTTTTTCTTATATTTTTTTCTTTTTTTACATTCCTTTCAATACTTCTCCTCAACCAGGGTTGGGTGCACTATAGCTGGGTGCGAAGAAAAAGCACTACTTTAAAGGTTTTCTTTTACCTATTTCACTTTTTTTTTCGAGGTTTCTTTCTTGCTCTGTTCATTTTCCTTTTTTTTCTTTTTTTTTCTGTTGTCTGCTCCCTCTGTTGGAGGGTCATATTTTATTTTTTTTGCTCTCACGGCCAGGAGAAGGAACAAGTTTTCGCATTCTTCTACGAAAGTTGTTGCACGGCCACGCACCTGTCGAGCACCTCCCAGCTGGACACCACTGTCAATAAGCAAGCCTGTGGTGCTTAACAAAGCAGAGGCCCCATCTGGACATTGTATTTTCTGACTGAGTACCTGTTCCTCGCACTCTTTTTTTTTTTGGTGCATGGGTGTGTGGGTCGCACTGCCTGTAATAATTTTTTTATGCGTAATTTTTTATGCGTATTTTTCTGCTATGTGCTTTGTGTTTCCCACTTACCTGTTCTGTGCCCGCCCCTATAAAAGGGGATGCATTCACAATGTAAAATCACTCCTGAAGAAGATCGGTCTTCCGATCGAAACGTCGAGTTGAATAAATATGTTTCCTTTAACGAAGCGTATACTTCGCTATATATATATATATATATATATATATATATATATATATATATATATATATATATATATATATATATATATATATACAGGCATGCTTCAAAACAGCTTTCGTATCACTGAATTCTAATGAACACTAGATGATTTGAGTCTTCTGAAGAGCAAATGACTTTATGACTTTGAAAATTTCCTTTATTATGCCTGATTTGTGCAAGACACCGATTTTGAGTTCAGATAGAGAGCTTAAGTCAGGCGAAGTGCCTAAAGCTTGCGCGAGGGTAGATGCAAGATTATGAGAGAAAAAAGAGCCTACTCCAGCGCCTCTGTCCTGGTAAGGGTAACACTGAACCCTCGTTACTTCAGGCGGACATCTGTGTAAGGATGCGTAGCCCGGAGCCCCCTTCGTACACCCAGCTTAACGCGTGACGGATTCGCCGCGTTGTACAGTACATACCTGTCAGGCTGACAGCTGCTACAGTGCTCTCTTGTCGCTTTTTTCTGCACCGAACCTTAGTTTCTGCCGACCAGGCATCTCACGCCTGAATGGTGCTGCAGTATTTCCAATACAATCGCGGCGAAGGCCCTGGCGCTTTAGTAAGCCGCCTGCCCCGTTCAGTCGAGCACGAGTAAAGCAAGCTGGGCCAAGACAGTGTCGTCGAATCCCTGGAATTTCTTTCGACCGCTCCGGTATGGTGGCTACGTCTACACTCTGCTTGACCTAGGCTATAACCTTCTTTCTCTCCGCAACGCCCTTCCCCCTTTCCTGCCGGAGATTGCTCGAAACTTGTAAAACTCTCGATTCGCTGAGCAGGAGACTTTCATCTGTCTGCACCAGGATTGCCTGCGTGAAAGGCTGAGCCGGAGGCATTGAAAAGTGGTGACCAACGCAGACACTTACGAAAGCCTTGCTCAGCGGGCGGTGAAATTGATGGCTCGCTCGGGAACGACTCCCTCTTATCTCCGCTGCTCCCCGTATATAATGCGGAGCAGTTTCGATCGTGGCGGCGAATCACGACTCCATGTTCATGCCTTAGCCGCCCACACTTGAACACTTCGAAAGCCCTAATAGCATGCTGTAGAGTGGGATTATTTGGGCTGAATTGGCATTGAAAATTCAGTTTATGTATGTGCAGGTAGCAATGAACCCTTTATTTTCACGCTCAAGGAACAAATCTATTCTTATTTCTGCATTTAGGCGTGAAATGTTTTTTAATATTCATCTTTCTATACAGCATGCAGTTAAAAAAGCCACACAAGGCGCCACGCGCTGTTCAGGAAGAGGAGGCACTCTTTATTTATGACTGAGATAGCAATCTGGTGATGTACCTGACAGGCCACTCGAAATGACAGCCGTATGGATGAAGTGACCCGCACAGAAGACGGACGCACAGACATATTTGCTTATTCAGGTGGGCGATTGCCGCCTTTCTCGTACGTAATGAGAAGCTACAATGCATATTGCTGCACACCTGTACAGAAGACAACAGAGGGTGTTCGAACGGCGGCCTTCGGCGGGCGCTGGTGGCACGGCTTTTCGAGGAGCAAGAAGTCAACCACTTTTTATGCGGAACTTATTGCACGCTGAGATACAGTTTCAAACACTATATAGACCCCTTAAGTGGCATAACCTGTAGTGTGCCGTTTAGGCGCTGTAAGCAAGTGATTGGGCGTTGTAGACCAGAGCAATTCGTCACTGGTCGGGAACTTCCTTTCACTGCCGTACCGCTGCAGATTACTGAGGCAGGTGAACGCATACTTAAGGCATCTCTCCCCAATCGGCTGCAGCGGTCCATAGTTGTAGCGATGTGGAGCACACAAAAGGAGTAGAGAGGGAGCTATGTTTAGCGGAGCGCCTATTGCACCGGCAATGTATGGTGCAACAGCGGCGCATTCCTTGAATTGTTGCAACACCTGGCATATTTCGCGACCGATGCAGCGGCTGCAATCCGGAGTACGGGCGTGTCCGGGACGCCTGCCTTCGCTTATCGAGTGGAGCGCGGTGTTGGAGGAGAGGTATAAGGAGTGCACGAAATATAGGCCGCGACCAATGCTTAGAGTAAGATTTGTTCAACCTGAGCGTATATGATCTGCTCAGCTGTTCTTGCTGGATGTAGACCGATGTGAGGAGAGAGCTAAGGTTCTCAAAACACGTAGGGTGATGGCTAGCCCTAACTCTCACTGCTAGTAGTCTTTTTATTTGTGCCAGCTAAAACGTAAAAAGCAACGTTTGCAGTCCTTCGCACCAAAAACATTATTCGTAATTTTTGTCGTTGTCGCTGTTTTGCCTGTTGTCCTCTCAAAATACTGTCTCACTCTCTACATCACGCGAGTTGCGTGACGCTGTTTTCTTGGAGAACTGTTGGCATGGTGCAGTCGAAAGTCCCACGCTGACAGCAGCGCTTTATTTGAATGTGCCTAGACTAAACGCCCAAAGCTGTCGGCCGTTCTGCGTAGCCGGCGCAAAGTGTTTAAGCCCAGTGATGCGCATCTAGCGCATGTTTAACAAGTCTGTCATGCTTAAACGAGCTGCTGGCGACATTTTCGTAAAAAAATAGCGTTACGCCAAGCAAGCTTCCGCCTCCGTTCTCTTAGCTTCTTTTAGTACACTTTTTTTTCTTTTCCTTGGACGGTGACACAATCGCACCTATGCATGTTCCCATATATGCCTTCTATTTTGACATGTGTATGAGCGCTAGTCGCAAGCTTGACTTACACTTGATTCATGTGTGTTTTATTCATCACAGTGCAGCACTGTTCAGGCAGAACTGCTGCTTGTGGGCACTGAAAGTATTCAATAAGCAAAAAATAATCCTTTCTGTGCATGCATTATACTGTGCCAATACCTTTTCTTTGCAAACTCTCAAGGTCTATTGTTGTGCTCGTTGAAGTTGAATATGTTCTACAAACCTGTTCCATGACGCTGCTAACTAGCGCAGATTAGCCCATTCAACCATACATGAGTCTAATAATCAAGCATTCTCTTCAAAAAAGTCATCGATTGATCATGTCTGTGCCGAATAGTCTTGCGTGGTCTAGATGAATGATGCTCCTCGTTATTGACTGGAAGCTTGAAATCCCCATACACGGTCTGCTAGAGATGTCAGTGTAAACAACAGCGCTCAGTTGAACAGGTGCACCCTGTGTTCGCAGACGGGATCGGGTCTCGAACGACGCGGCCGGAGACGGAAGCAGAAAGAGCCGGAGGGTGCTGAAGGAGACGGTGAATATAACCATCCCTTCTTCTGTGACAGCCTTATTGTGAACAAGGGCCCCGTATGGGACCCGAAACGTCATTTTTCAACATACTTACGTGAAAAGATTGCAGAAGATTCTGAAGCGTATATAACCATCCCTTCTTCTGTGACAGCCTTATTGTGAACAAGGGCCCCGTATGGGACCCGAAACGTCATTTTTCATCTTTCGACTTGGTCAGTGACCCAATTTTCATTTGTGAATAAATCATGCTTCGCCCTGACCAGACGGTGTTCCGTCGAACCTTGGACTATATTTATTAAGTTTTTATGCGTGGCATATTGCAATCACTCAGTTCAGCCCTTGGGCGCGGCCGGGCAGCCACCAAACCACGTGAAACAAAAATAAAAAGAGAAAATAAATTAATAAAGGAAAAAAAAGAATAAAAAAGGACGGCTGAGCATGGTGGCGGTTCGCCCCGTTTCAAAGGGGGCGCTCCTATCCATCCATCCATAGGTTGGTTGGTTTATGGGGTTTAACGTCCCAAAGCGACTAAGGCTATGAGAGACGCCGTAGTGGAGGGCTCCGAAAATTTCGACCACCTGGGGTTCTTTAACGTGCACTGACATCGCACAGTACACGGGCCTCGAATTTCTCCTCCAAAGAAATTCAGCCGCCGCGACCGGGATCGAACCCGCGTCTTTCGGGCCAGCAGCCGAGCACCATAGCCACTGAGCCACCGCGGCGGCCCATCCATCCATACGTCACGGAGGAAAAGCTGCTGAGAAAATCGAGTGCCGCCAAGCAATACGTCTCGAGCAAAAAGACCGCGCAATATGCAACGCATTCTTGGCTTAACCAAGCTAAGCCTGGGCATATTTTTTAAGGCGAAAGCTTTTAAGGCCTCATGCTATCGATAGCAGCCGTGTCGGCAGCCGTGTCGGCAGCCGTGTCGGCAGCCGTGTCGGCAGCCGTGTCCGCGTTTTGACGGGTGACCACCGAGATATGCGAGACAGTTACTGCGTAAATTTCCTTTCCTCACAATTTTCAGTTTCTTCATTACGGCCCCTCTTTTTCTTTCTTCTTTAACTCCCACTTCCTCCCTTCCTGTACGGTGCGGTTCGGGTGTCCACCGAGATGACGGAGAATTTACTGCGCCATTTCTTTTCCTCAAAAAGCGTTGCGTTCAAAGGGCAAGGCATTGCGCCGAACGGGTGGTGGCGTTCCGTGGACTGCCTGGCAGCGATACAACACGCTGTCGCGTTCCACTCCTAAAGGCGAAGCTTAAGCGTGATTAATTGGCAGTCAATTAGAACGTAGTCATTAATAAGCAATGAGCCACTAATTAGTAATTGTCATTACTTCGTCATCAATTATGTGTGACGTAATCCAGTTGTGACGTCACCAGTGTCACATAGGCAAAGTGGTGCGGAAAACGGTTTCGCCTCTACGCACTTCAGACAGTCAAAGTGCCCCCTGAATTTTTTGCAAGTGCTCAAGCTCTGCACGTGAGAAAAGACGAGGAGTATAAGCACGTGTGTAGTAGGCCTCTATGCTCCTCGTGCGCGCACACACAGACCGGCTGCTTAAATGCACTCCGAGATCTCGAGATCCCTAGTTAGGGCATCTCTACACTTGATCTATATATCCATTGTTCTGTGAAGGAGTGTTTGTCTTCCACGGCGCAGTCCGGCTGGCGCAGCCCCGAGCCATTAGCTAGATTTAGCACCGCCGTACGATGAACACGGTAACTACGGCAAGTGCTAACGATCTGATATCAAAAAATAAAAATTGTAGTACACGAATAATTGTGGGCAGACAAAAAAAGATGCCCAGGCTTAGCTTGGTTAAGCCAAGAATGCGTTGCATATTGCGCGGTCTTTTTGCGCGAGGAGGTATTGCTTGGCGGCACTCGATTTTCTCAGCAGCTTTTCCTCCGTGACGTATGAATGGATGGATGGATGGATAGGAGCGCCCCCTTTGAAACGGGGCGGTGGCAACCGCCACCCTGCTCAGCCGTTCTTTTTTTTGTTTTTCTTTTCTTTTTTGTTTTTTTAAGTGGTTTGGTGACGTCACGTCACGTGGTTTGGTGGCTGCCCGGCCGCGCCCAAGGGCTGAACTGAGGGATTGCAATATGCTACGCATAATAAAAATGGGAAGGAGAGCGCAATTTAAAGGCAATAGAATGAAACCATACAATGGAAGGAAGGAAGCACAACAAAGGAATGAGAAATATTATTTGCCATTAAATCACGTTTTATTGGCACTGCACTTGTGCATATGTACTGACAACAGGGTAAACAAGGAATCGGGCTCCCAGTATGGAAGCCGGAATTTTTAAACACCGATTGCATGAAGGGTGCAATTCTATTATAAAAGAAAACCAAATGAGCATAATGTACTTGTGTCGGGCAGAGGCCTGCGTGGACATCGCACCGGGGATTGCACTCAAGTCAGCAACGGTGGAAAGGTGGTCAAAGCAGTCATATCTTCAGAAAGGAACAAATGTTAGCTCTTACCAGAGAAAGTGCTTGTTTTTGGTGACACTGCAGTCTTGTCCTAAGAAAAAAAAAACTAGATGTTAACATGAAAATTCTGAATGCAAACTAGTTCAAGCTCAAGCTAATCATTAACGAAGAGGAATGTAAGAGCTTGCGGCCAAATTATGAAGGCGTAAGAGTAGCCTGCATTTTGTACCTATTTCGTCCATGATCAGTCGAAGGTCAATAAGTGAGGAACAATAATAGGAATTATTTGAGGCTAGGATGAATCCGGAAGAAGTAATAGGGGCCCGAATTAGTCTTTCGTGTATTAGCGTTACTTTGATTATCGAATTGAGTTAGATACGACCAGAATTTGATTAGCCGGCAACAAGTGTAATCACGTCTTCGAAATTCTAAAGCCAGTTATCGCTACTACTAACCTATGTGCGCGCGAAACCACGTACGCGTGTTGTTATCGCGCACTGCATGCACGTGCGCACTAATCGGCTGTAGCCCATCTTATAGCCCGTGCTGGCTTTAAAAGACCGCCAGTATGGGCCCATCCGCTCAGAATGTAACCTGCTTGCCGCCTGCACACGGTCCTTCGATGTTCCCGGTCTACACCGCCCATTTCCTGGATGCCAAAAATGACATATTGGCGGCGAAAATGCGTCTGCCGGAAGGCATTCACGACGTATGGAAACTAGCTCCTGTGCAGAGAGGTTCCTACATCGAAGACTGCCCGGCGGTGGAATACTTGAAACCAGCATCACTGCGGCGCGAACTTCAAGCGACTCATGAGTCATATCGGTCACACTGAAACTTTCGACCCGACTACGAGCGAGTGGCGCTTGTATGAGGGAAGGCTGAATGCTCGCGTTTTCGCTAGTGATGTTCCCGCAGAAATGAAGGTTCGTGCCTACGCACTCCTCAAGTCGCTGGTGGCACCGGACACGCCGTACTCACGACAGTTTGAAGATCGTCTTTACTCCTTCGTGATCACCCGACACCAGAGTGGTCCGTTATTGCAGAGCTTGCGAAGTGTCACAAGCGGTCACGGCAAAGTGGTGAGTCCATTGGCTGATTTTTCGCTGAACTTAGAAGCCTGGTGCAGAGTCGCGAATTTGGAAGTTTCCTGGATGAAGCGCTTCGGGAGTGCCTCTTCAGCCGCCTGGTCCGCGAAGACATTCAGCGTGTTTTTTTTCACGGAAGCTAACCTTCCAGAAGGCCGTAAATGGAGCTCTAGCCATGAAAAGCGCAACGAATATCGGTATTGTGTTACAATATCGGCGGTATGTGTTACAACTGTTGTCACAAAAGGCGTATTCAAAGTACCTGCCATAATAAAGCGTAAGTAAGGGAGACAATATTCTCGGAAACAGGGATGGCCTCCGTCCAAGCAGTCAGCGTAGCCCTATTAACAGTGCCTCTGAACGTCGACTGCGTCCTGCTGACGATGTTTATCCGCCATCTCATGGTGCGAAGGCAAAAAGCTCTTCGAGCGGTAGCTCTACCCAACGCTGAGGTCTCTCTCTGTCCCGTGCCTCATCCGATTGACGTTGACAGACTGGCAGATTGAGTGGTAAAATAAAACATACACTCGATCGCTAAAATATTTTTAAAACATGACATTTCTGGACCCCTACATGTCCCTTCGTCCAATGAGGATGGACAGAATGGGCCGCTTCTTACATGCGTACTCGACAGTGCAGTGAGTGGGCGTAGCTGTCGAGATTTCCCCTCGTCCTGTTAATGACATTCTTCGTCGTCTGTATGTAAACAGATTCTAAAAACAGTCGTGACAATAAATGTTTCATTGTATCCAAGATTGTGGCTTTTTCCCAATCATTGGTGTGCTGTATCATATGAGTTTGCTCTGCAAGGGTGTTGGAGGACGTCCGACAGTTGCCGACATCGTCCTTGTGATCTCTTAATCTTTTAAAAATCACCTATCTCGGCAACGTGTGAAGCTTGGCAGTTTGTGCAGGTGTTCTTATACACTACTCCGGGGTAATGTGGGCGCTCTGTACGATTTTTTATGTGAGAGAGCTGATGTTTCAGCTTGCTGGACGGCACGTGCGGAATGCGCACGTCGTATTTCGCAAATATTCTTGCCAGAGCTTTACCTGTCCCACAGGCGTAAGGCATGCTCGCGCGCTTCTGTTGTCCGACGGATCTGTGCTGTGTAGGTTGCAGAGAGCGGCGTTCTTCATATTACAGCAGTTGTCGCGGATACCCATTGCTTTCGAGCTCGACGCGGATTTTATTGCGCTCGAAAGAGCGCAGACCAGGACTGGAATGTTTCGCACACGCAATCTTTTCGTTGCTTAATTGACAAGGTGAGCTTTAAATGATTTCATTGCCCTCCAAATCCTTTCTTTTTTTGTTCTGTACTGTCCGTTTAGGTGCCTACATAATACTTTTATGATATTATAGCTTTTTTACTAAGGAAGCGCTAATTTTGAAACGCACACATTTTTTATTGCGTCCCACCGTTCTGACCCTTTAGGCCTTGTACAGGGGGTACATTCCCCGTGAAGCCTTCTCTTGGCTTTGCGAGTATGCCTCTGAACATCACATGTTGGTATAAAGATCGATTTATGGAGTGAAACCCTTACACTCTAACCAGTCTGTCTAAGCAGACGAACAGGTGAAGTATAACTGCTGTAAGCGATCGTTCCTCAATTTCGATCAATAATCGTCGGCGTCCGCAGCGCCACCTGTCACGGTTGGCAGGTGTGGAGACGGAGAGAGGGAAATGTCCTCTCCACATTTAAGGGAGAGGACACCGCCACATGCAAACCTGGGAGCTTGCGAGGTGTCGTGTGTGCGAAAGAGACCTTTCCCAGCAACCCCCGCGTGCTTACGCCTTCTGAAAGGAGGCTGAATCCAGCAGCGCCGTCTCTGGTGTCGAGACAGGCTTGATAAAAGAAGAGTTCACTGCTTCAGCGTTATCTCTCTAGTGTTTTGTCAAAGACTCTAAGGGGGAGGAGTGGGAGGGGGCGCTGCAGTGCGTGAGTCCGTCACGGCTGACTTAGAGCTCACCGAAAGGAAGTGCTTGCAGAGCGTGAAAATCATTCCCTTTTGAAAGGAACCTTCCGCTGTCTGTGCGTACCGGAAGAGTTGCTCTGCCTGTTATACCGACGCTTTCTGAGTCGTGGGGGATTTCTTCGTAGACTTCAGGGAGCAACTTTCTTACCGAAGGCTGGAGGCAAACACCATGCTCCGGTTGAATCCGTTAATGACAGCAGGCCCACTCGAGCGGAGCACGGTAAACAGAACGGGAAACAAAAACGCCGCGGGTGGCAGAGCGCCCTTCGGTCGACGTAGCTATGATGCCTTGGGTGCACTAAGCCGTGGGGTAGAAAACGACAGAGCAAAGAACCAAACGTAAAGATATAAGAACAAGAAATGGGAAGAAGCAATCAGATAAAGAAACTCTCATTGCTTGATCCAAGGGTAGAGATGTGCGCAGCTAGAAGGATCTTCTTTCTCGGCGCCTGGCTGTGCTAAAAGTTTCGCCGATCTTTTGTCTGCAGCTTCCGTTCCAACTTTGGGATGTAAGCATCCCTGTACTACTGCGTTTCCTTGTTTATGCAGTTCTGCCATGATTTCTGCTGTGGGGCTAAGAAGATTTGTCTTCGAACTCGCGAGACAACCCTTTTACTCGATGCATTCGCGAGAAAAAAAAAAGTATCACCTGAAGCCTTAGCATAAAAGTTGACACGTGTTTGTTAGAGGCGATATGACATAATGCGAGGGGCGCAAATGAAATTCAAATTGACATCTCGTGTGTTCGGAACACAAGTACCATTTCTTCTGCCAGTTGGTATAAGGTCTTCCATCAGTGACTTCAAGTGGCTACAGGAAAGAGCTCACAGCTTTGCCTCGGAAACGTCAAAAAGAGCGTCGAAATATACATAGCTTCGCGATATCAGTGCAAGTAGCTCATGTTGACGGCTATGTGCGGAAAAGTTGCTCTTAGCGCGTAGTTTGTGACTAGAACGACGTATGCATCCATTCAGCCACGTTTCAAATTGGCGCCTGCGTTGTTAAATCTCGTCGTTAATGACGTTTACGGCATTGTTATTCACTCTCAGGTGTCCGGATGTGCTGATGGCCTAAAGATATTCCACATGATCCGCTCCCCTCGTGACTGCAGCTTAATCCAAGAGGATGTGATCTCTGTGAGGACAAGTGCAGTTTGTTAATTTAATTAAGTAGAACGCAGAAGATACTGTCATGATATCGTTTACGCGCAAGACCTACTCCGTTGAGTTTTCTTACGCTCCCAACAGTCAGGTCATTACGAGGGTGTCTGTTGTTCGTGACTTAGGTGTCCAATTAGATGTTAACAGTACTGCATATTGGGCGAGTTGGTTAACATACATCTTGCAAAATTTTAGCGCGAAAAACACGAACAGAAAGAGTAGACGACAGCGCTCGTGTCGTCTACTCTTTCTGTCCGTGTTTTTCGCACTAAATTTTGTTAGATGTTAAGTTGCGTTTTTCGCCCCACATTCTGGAGGTCCACAGAAAAGTCTGCGCGTGCTCGGAAGGTGACCCGTGTATGCAGGGACAGTACTGCAGGCTCTTTCCTCGTTGGCGTTGCATAACCCTCCTCGCAGCGCTGCCCCTCCACCTCCGCTCTAAGAGTGTGTTTGTCGCATTTTCCCGTTTTCGTTTGTTTACTGGATGTTTGTATTGCACTGATCTGTGCACCTTGTTTGAATTATTCGTAGCGGCAACTTGGGTTTTCTTATAACGTTTGCACTCCTTACTTTGCACCAGAGGAAAATAAATTCGTGGGTAGTTAACCTACTGCTTGTCATTGTCCTAGAAGGAATTAATCTAGCTCTCAAAACGTCTACAGAGAGAATGCTGATGCTGCATCTAGTTAGTTTCATTCCCGCTGCCGTTCCTCAAAGCATAAATTAATTTCTTGCCTTTTTGCCTCGAGTGCCAAATGCCTCGAATGCCTTATCCGGCAATTCCTGAACGTAGCGACGTTCAACGTTGAAGTGTAAGTTCAGCGCGGAAAACGCAAGTCGCCGCTCCGAATAATTCAAACAAGGTGCACAGATCAGTGCAATAGAAACATCCAGTAAACAAATGAAAACGGGAAAATACAACGAACACACTCGGAAGAGGAGGCGCGGCGCGGCGAGGAGGGTTATACAACGCCAACGAGGAAAGAGCCGTACTGCGTGCCACGTTCTCCTGTACCGGAGCCTTTTCTTCTGAGACTTGTGTCTGTTTCGGTTTTATGGCATTCGATAAGCCGCACATCTTTGCACAAACTCGAAAATGCGAAGAAATGGTTTGCAAGGAATGCCATAGGTCGTTCAGCCAGCTTATCTGCTCCCCGAGACGATTGTGCAGAGCTGCCATGCGCGCTCTGGGACTGACCGACTTGGAGACTAGGTTGCAGTCGCGACACCTTCTCTTCCTCTTTAAAGGGATACTGAGGCGGTTTTCGAATCAGCTAATTTTTTAGGGTTTTGAAGTAGTGTCATTGCCGATCACGTCTGTGAAATTATTTTTTCGATTTTGGCTAAAACAGTGGCACAATCACCAATTAAAAGCGCGATGTTCAAATCTCCCGCGCCCCGCGCGAGCGTAGGATAGGAGAACAGCGGAGAGGGAAACCTCATCCATGTCGGCCAACGTGACGTCACGTTGAGGAGCCGGGGATACTTCGGCGCACCCGAGCGAGCTTTCAGCGCGCGTTGTTTCTCGTGCTGCGTGCGTTGTGACGTACAAAGCGTGTCAGCCGACCTTGAGAATCAGATTCAACACGAGGTACTACTCTGCGTTCGTGTCCATGAACAATTACGGCCGAGACTGTGTCGTCTTCCACTGTTTTTAGCAAGATCAAAAGCTCGCAGCGCAAGCGCTTGCTGCTGTGACAAAGAATTCAAGCTGACCAAAGCAAGCCTACTCTGCTCGAAGCACTTTCGTAAGAGCGGATACATTTGTCCCTAATGTGACCTCTGGAGATTTCTGTCGAAAAGGCGCGGCTGAACCATAACACAGTTCCTTCGATTTTCTCGCGCATGAGAGGCGTGTTACCATTCCGAAGAAGCGCCTCTTTTAAAAGTAGAAACATGCTCACTTAGCCCCTGAAGAAACCTTATAGAGGCTTAAGCATGTGTCGCTCTCCTCAGCTTAGGTGCGGCCAGACCACCTGAGACGTGCTCAGCAATGCTCGGTTAGTGATTTTATACTCGGTTCGACGTGTACAAGCAAGCAAGCAAGCAAGCAAGCAAGCAAGCAAGCAAGCAAGCAAGCAAGCAAGCAAGCAAGCAAGCAAAGCAAGCAAGCAAGCAAGCAAGCAAGCAGCAAAGCAAAGCAAGCAAGCAAGCAAGCAAGCAAAGCAAAGCAAGCAAGCAAGCAAAGCAAAGCAAGCAAGCAAGCAAACCAAAGCAAAGCAAGCAACCAAAGCAAAGCAAGCAAGCAAAGCAAAGCAAGCAAGCAAAGCAAAGCAAGCAAAGCAAGCAAAGCAAGCAAAGCAAGCAAAGCAAGCAAAGCAAAGCAAGGCAAGCAAGGCAAGCAAGGCAAGCAAAGCAAGCAAAGCAAGCAAAGCAAGCAAAGCAAAGCAAAGCAAAGCAAGCAAAGCAGAGCAAAGCAAGCAGAGCAAAGCAAGCAAGCAGAGCAAGCAGAGCAAGCAAAGCAAGCAAAGCAAGCAAAGCAAGCAAAGCAAGCAAAGCAAGCAAAGCAAAGCAAGCAAAGCAAAGCAAAGCAAAGCAAAGCAAAGCAAGCAAGCAGAGCAAAGCAAAGCAAGCAAGCAGAGGAAAGCCAATAAAGCAAAGCACAATAAAGCAAAGCAAGCAAGCAGAGCAAAGCACAATAAAGCAAAGCAAGCAAGCAGAGCAAAGCACAATAAAGCAAAGCAAGCAAGCAGAGCAAAGCACAATAAAGCAAAGCAAGCAAGCAGAGCAAAGCACAATAAAGCAAAGCAAGCAAGCAGAGCAAAGCACAATAAAGCAAAGCAAGCAAGCAAGCAGAGCAAAGCACAATAAAGCAAAGCAAGCAAGCAAGCAAGCAGAGCAAATCACAATAAAGCAAAGCAAGCAAGCAAGCAGAGCAAAGCACAATAAAGCAAAACAAGCAAGCAAGCAAGCAAGCAGAGCAAAGCACAATAAAGCAAAGCAAGCAAGCAAGCAGAGCAAAGCACAATAAAGCAAAGCAAGCAAGCAAGCAGAGCAAAGCACAATAAAGCAAAGCAAGCAAGCATTGAAGCTCTTCATATGCGGCATCTCGTTTAATCGCAGCTAAGCAATTAAAATGAAAGCGTTCGACGTTGATTTCGGATGCAAATTTATGAGAGAAATGAATGCCAACCGAGTTTTTGCAAAAAAACACCGCAACCTTACTCGGTTTCTTCATCAAGTTGTGGCAGCAGGCGAGTTGCAGCTAGCTTGGCTTTTAAACACACATATAGTTGGCAACTACTTCACTGAACCTGAACTGCAAATCTAGGAAGGGTGAACGTTTCTGAGGCAGCGATTAATATTTTCTGGCATCTGCTGAACGCGCCACGAGTGAAGCAGCCGCCTTGTGCGCGTATTTGGCTTGGTTTCCAGCGCACAGTGATTGCGTCACTATCTTGTGGTCACATGCCTCGCAGTGGTTGGCCACTGCGCTTCGCTAATTTTGACACCAACTTTGTGCTCCTTCATCGTTTCCTTGAAATACTTTCTTGCCCCAACCTGCAACGCCAGGTACTGAGAACAGGATTTTTTGTACACAGTGCTTTGGGCCTTTTCTTTAGGATGACGCTCTTCCGGGCGAGCCAGGAGGCGTCCGGTGGTGGTAATTGACTTGAGTATTGTTCGCACCCCTTCGTTTCCGAGAATACGAGCCGAGGTGTTTCTGGCACCTTTTACGCATGGTCTGCATCGCGTCTTTGACGCTGGCGCATGCTTGTGCTAGGCGTAGAATTTTTTGCTTGTGTCTTTTTTGGTTTCAGGCGATACGTGGAATGAGCAAACTGTAGTATCCTTTTCTTCGGAGGTCAGTAAAAAAAAAATAGTCGCCATATTCGCTTTTACAAAGACACGGAAAGACACGGGTTAGAAATGCTGTATAAGATCTTTCACCGAAAAATAAAAATAGATAAAGAAAATTATTTGCTTCCACCGCATTTCAGGTCAAACAGACTTGACCATGGGTGGAAGATTAGAGAAATTAAATGCAAAACTAACACTTATGAAAACGCATTTTTCCCATCTACCATTCATGACTGGAATCGCCTGCCCCATGAAATTGTTGAGTGCCGTTCAGAGTCTATGTTCCGCGCGTTGCTGTCGGATGTATGAGTGCGCAGTTGGCTTTCTTTTTTTTTTCGTCATGTCTTTTTGTTGTTTCATATTTCATTCATTTTGTACTTGCTGTGTCATGCCTTGTTGTATTGCTTTTTTTTTCTTCCTCTTTTTTTTATGGCCTATTCTTCTGTTATGTATCCTCATCCCCCCTGCAATAATGCCTTCGGGCGCTGCAGGTATTTCCAATAAATAAATAAATAAATAAATAAATAAATAAATAAATAAATAAATAAATCTGCACTCAATGCAGCGCCGTATCCGCATCGGCAGCTTCTCCAGTCCTCAAATTGACGTCACGACCTCTCTTGACCAATCACGGGCGGCGGCGCGCCGCGCGGCGTGCCCCGCGGCACAGGCCGCATTTCGTCTAAAAAAGGCAATTCGCGCTTGCTTTTGCCTTATTTGGATGCGATATTCCAGTATACAGCATGAAAAACTATAGGATGCCGCTGCCAGCCCGATTTTCAAAAAAGTGCTTCAGTCTCCCTTTAAGTGCTTACATGGACACACAGACTGCATGCACCTAGCATGTCTGATCAAGCTTCCAGTGCATGGACGGTCTGTGCGACAAAGCCGTGTGTTTGACGTGCCGGCGTTCAGAGCAGGTCCCGTGCTACGAATGATGTGTACAGGCGCGGACAAAAGTAAACGAAGCACGCAACTGTCTTCAAATCTTTTTCACACTTCACCTAATTGAAATTTACAGCAGCGGTGCGCGCTTGCTGGTAGCGGAGGTTGGTGGGCTTTCTTGTAGACAAACAACGCTTCTTCTTTACCAATGGAGAAAGCGTGATTTCACTTCGAAGGCAATAGCGTGCTCCGTTTACTTATGGCCGCGCCTGTACGTATAACAGCATGGAACCATGTGATCTTGATATATTTCATCAGGATTTGTGAACTTTCAAGTAAATTCTGCTGAGCTCACTGGGACTCTAGGACCTTTTTACTGTGAACTGTTTCTATCATTCGTTGTCACTGTGATCGTCTTCGCCGCTTCAACTGCTTTTTTGTTGCTCTCCTTTTATTATTTTCATTGTTCCTTTCTCTTTCACTACTCTGAATGCACCACCGCAATGTGCCTATGCCTGTTAGTGGGCTCATCACGATAAATAAATAATTACTAAAAGTAGCGGTGCTGTGCTTCACACAGAGCATGATGCTCGCTAGTTTATTTGATGTTCAGAGAGGAGTGCAGACGCCAGAGGTTGTCGCGTTGTTTAGGGCTCAGGTACAGTCTTTGTCAAAAGTAACCAGGCTGCATGGTTTGCTTCTAGCTTGTATAGTGGAGCCCTTGTGACTTTCCTAAAGATCAAAAGGTGTTGAAAGTTAAGAAGACCCCCAGTTCTTACCTTTAACGACCATTTCAGCTTCAGGGAAGCTGTAAGGGCTGCACTGTACGAGCTAGAAGCAAACCATGCAGCCTGGTGTACATATTGATGGCCTCCGTAAATAATGTCACGATGAAATGAATTTTCTTCCGAACCGAATTCACGGCACGCGATGATTATGCACAATGCGTAGGTAGTCCCGCAACCACACGCAGAAAAGCAAACTTTGCAATTAGTGCCTCCATTTCTTTTAGAGTTACATTAATTCTTCTTGATTCGTACCAGCGCAAAGAGCGCGAAAATACAACTCGCGGGTCTTCCATTAGCACCGCAAATCCCTTTGATCGGATCTCGATCCGTTTCAAGACGACGTGGCGCCTATCGACCCACGTGCCGCGCCTGCTCGCTGTCCAATCGAAGCACGACGGGAAGTCGCCAACCACGCAAACAGGAAGAGAAACCGCCGTCCATCTCTCAAGTTGACAGACTCGCCGAAATTTCGCCTTCTTCCTCGTGCCCCTGGGTCTCTAGGCCGTGCAGAATCCATACCGTATGAAGTACCGCATTTCGGCACGCTGTGTGATCTTTCTGTAGAAAAGTCCCCCTGCAAAACTATCCGGCACAGATAGTATAATTATCGCCTTTACCGACATCGCGGAACAACACCTTCGTATCGGGATACCCGACAGAAAACGCTCGAATCACCATTATCACTTGTTCTGCACAATCGAAATGAAGGGCTGTACAGACTGGAAAACAGCTACCAAACGGACGCCACGCAGACAGGAACAAACACACGTGACGTCAGTTTGTTGGCTGTTTTCCAGTATGTTACACCAACTAGCCCACACTAAAGTCCTTCTGGATGTATACATGGTTCTTAACAAATTTCATGTATTTAGTTATTTATTTACCCTAAAGGTCGTTTCGGGCATTACATAGGCGGGAGTCAATTAAACAATGTTGATTTTAAAAAGCACTTAATTAAAAGTTGCACTTCAGAAAGTACACAGAGTGGTTTGGTTTGGTTTATTGGGGTTAACGTCCCGAAGCGACTCAGGCTATGAGGGACGCCGTAGTGAAGGGCTCCGGAAATTTCGACCACCTGGTGTTCTTTATCGTGCACTGGCATCGCACAGTACACGGGCCTCTAGAATTTCACCGCCATCGAAATTTGGCCGCCGCGGCCGGGATCGAACCTGCGTCTTTCGGGCCAGCAGCCGAGCGCCGTAACCACTGAGCCACTGCGGCGGGGCTGCACAGAGTTGTTTGCGGGCAAAAATTCAGGAACAAAGTAAAACAATTTTCAGAAAGCAATAGCTATACTAAGCATTCAGCAACGTTACACAGTCTTAACACATTTAGCTGCACAGTTATGAATGTGACTGTATTTTTTATGGCAAGCTTTTAGGGCAAACTTGTTGGGATGACTTGTCGGGATAGCGTAGAATAAGCCTTAAAAACACTTTACAAAGTCCGTTCCCCCGCGAGCCAAGTAGTGAAAAACGCAGCTGCTCATAATAAACAAAAAGGCGTACACGAGGACAAAAAGCTAGAACAGGTAACAAAGGCAAACAATTTCAGATTTGGGTGCATGAAAGATGTGGTGCACAATAAAAGCTTGACAATATAATACAACGCTAAATAAGATGAAGAGACTTGGAATTTTACATATAACATGTAGCAGATAGACAGCCAACTATATTGCACTGTGTATCTTTTGTTTGGACAGCCACCTGCACTGTGTGCAGGTAGCTGTACGGTGGTATGAATTCCGCAACAATTTATGCTCTCTTGTAT
Organism: Amblyomma mixtum; assembly: GCF_055824585.1. Taxonomy (NCBI): domain Eukaryota; kingdom Metazoa; phylum Arthropoda; class Arachnida; order Ixodida; family Ixodidae; genus Amblyomma; species Amblyomma mixtum. The sequence continues at coordinate 123,873,912 of NC_143020.1, read as the reverse complement.
GCTCGAGGAGGCTTGTTAATTCTTGTGCATATACGCAATTTTTACTTCTTAATTTTCCCTCCCTCTAATGACCCTCAAATGAGGGTTGGCGCCATTCATAAATAAATAAATAAATAAATACATAAACAAGGTTTTTAAGATGAGGCCCTACAACACCACAGGAGTTGTTAATGAAATCCCTATTTTGGAATACGGAATACATTCCGCGTGGTAATAACGCAATAGTGCTTCATTTCATCTCGGCCCGGACTTTAACGGATACTTAAAAACAATGTAGAAAGTTCGGTTTCCTTTATGGGGCTGACCGTTCCAAAGTGAGTCAGGCTATGAAGAACGCCGTAGTGGAAGCCTCCGGATAATTTCGACCACCTGGAGTTATTTCGACTACGGGCCTCTCGCATTTCGCCTCCATTGAAATGCGACCGCCGAGGCTGGGATCGAACCCGCATCTTTCGGGTCGGCAGCCGAGCACCATAACCACTAGGGCCACCGCGGTGGTTCCAACATAGAAAGTATAGTGTTGTATTATAATTAATATAATGGCGAAAAACTAAATGAGAAAGTATGCACAAAAGGCATTCAGCTGGTACAAAAATATTCCGTATAAAAGGCTCGACAGTTCAAAACGCGCACAAATCTGCTTTTCTGCTGCCCGCCACTTGTGTACACGTAACGGTCGGCTCACGCCTCTCTGTCTTCATTCTGCGCCACTCTGAGCGAGCAGAGATGTACAGTCTTTGTCAAAAGTTTAGAGCCCAGGGGGTTTGCTTCTAAGCCTCGCATTGGGACTCCTGTAACATTCGTGGTAGTCCTACCCATTGGAGGAGGCAGGACCAGAAATCTTCTTACCTTGAGCAGGTTTGGAGCGCTGGAGATGCATTACGAACCAGACAGTGTGCTTCAATAGCAAGCCCCCTGGGCTCCAAACTTCTGACAAAGGCTGTGCATACTGTGAAGCCCAGAGTAAACCTGCCAATCGAAACACTTGGCATACGCCCGGATGAATTCTCAGTACCTAAATCATTCCCTCCCCCGCTGCTCCGATATAAAAGCGCACCTATATAAAATGTTGCTGGCAGCGCTTTGTGGAATAGGAAATGCTGCACGTCCAGCCGAAGAATTCAAACAAATCGATACAGTATATCCGGATGCCACCGACGCTTAGCCCTTGTAGCTTTCCTTGCAGTCTTTTTTTGTTTTTTTTTATCAGCTTTGTCATTTATCTAGAGTATTTATTTGGATGTATCCTCTGGAAAATAGATATGTGCTCAGTTGTACAATGTTCTCATAAAATGCCATCACAGTGTGTGTGAATGCATGATACATTTTTCTGTGGCATCTCGGAGAAAACCGCTAGGCACCGGTACCAGATTGAGTCAGAACAGCGGACACGCAAATGAATGGAGCAGTCAAGACGAAGGTTGGCATCTTTGAAGGAAACTGGTGCAATGGTCAGCTTTGCCGAAACTCTCACAAAACCATTAGTGAACGAGCACTACGTGGAGAATATATAATGATGCCATGTTCATTGCGTAGAGCGTCAGTTAAAAAATGGGAGATAGTTAATCATTTCGCACCAGGAGACGTAAAAAAAATTAATATATGGAGGCTTGACAACGAAGATTAGTCCTGATAAAAATTCAGATTTAGCACAAAACAATTCAAAATTGGCCACAAAACAAAGGCACTGAAAGATAGAAAGGGTGCTATAAATGACATGTCAAATAATATGACCAGTATAATACAATGATTGTTAAATATGCAGAGATGCTGCTTGATTGTAGAAAATAAGTTCTTTCGTCTGCAAACTGCGACACAAACCGCAGAAGCAGTACATGTTAATGCAAATTCCGCATACAGAATCAATATTCAAGGACAGATACAAGCTTTCTCATAAATACACCTTGGGGGTCAGAGGTTTTAAACTTTTGCGTTGTTGGTTTCCACGACGGCGTGTATAAGCAATACATTTTATTTAGGTGCAGTGGTAGGAGTGAAGTAGCAAGAAATTCTTTGCACGGGCAAGCAGGACGAGTGAAAGATTCTGAGCTTTCCACGACTGCGTTTCTTCAGTTGTGCTAGCTTACCCTATTCGCATGGTCTCTGCAATTCTCTTTTTTTTTTCTCTAAGCGAATGATAAAAATGGGCAATGACGCTTTCTGCCGACGCCGTGCTGAAATTTTTCAAAGCGAAAGCCTGTCACCACAGAAGCAACGTCGCTCTAATGGCGGAAACCCGAACGGGCAAAGCCGTTAAGTGGACTGCAGCCAGTTTTTCGTGAGAGGACATAAAAAGTTCTGGCCCGGAGTGTATTGAAAAACAGCGAGTGAACGCGCAGTAGTTTGACGAGGCAGCGAAAGTGGAGCTACGTTTAGATACACAACACTCCGACTAAATCTAATACATGGCGAAAGCCGCCGAAACTAAGGAGCCTAGATGAGGCCTTCTTTTAATTTGTGGTTTTTCATCAATGGGAGACTGATAATAGCAAAAGAAAAAATGGCCTGGCTTATGGTTAAGCATAGGATGCGAAGCACAGGCCGCCGGCGGAGTATGCGCGTCCGCAAGCGAGCGCAGGAGTTGAGCCCCAGCTTTCACAGCTGTTGTGACGTCATATCACGTGGTGCGCCGATGTAGGTCAAGTGGTAGCTACGCGGCCGCGCGCGGCGCAGCATGGAAGAGCTCGGTTGTGTGGCAACTATGCTTCGCATAAAAACAACCACATGCCGCCGGTGGGTTCTTGACAAGCTTCCGCTCTCACCGTTCGTCCATGTTTCTACGTGGCACTTGCGGTAATACGGGACGTAATACGTCCGCCGCTATCGACGAGGGTGGCGCTGGCGAACAGTCTCAAGGTTCGTTTACACTACACATAAATATCCCCGAAAGCGGAAGATTGGACAGCCGTCGCCGTAGCTCAGAGGTAGAGCACCGGACGCGTAATTCGGAGGTCGTGAGTTCGATTCCCACCGGCGGCATGTGGTTGTTTTTATGCGAAGCATACTAGCCGCACAACCGAGCTCTTCCTTGCTGCGCCGCGCGCGGCCGCGTAGCTACCACTTGACCTACATCGGCGCACCACGTGATATGACGTCACAACAGCTGTGAAAGCTGGGGCTCAACTCGTGCGCTCGCTTGCGGACGCGCAGCCTCCGCCGGCGGCCTATGCTTCCCATCCTAGGCTTAACCATAAGCTAAGCCAGGCCATTTTTTTCTGCTTTTCTAATTACTTAGCTTTAAGCGATAACATATTCAGTAATATTCTAAATTTATCAATACCACAACATAAATAAACAAATTTAAAAAATCCCCTGTGTCCCTTGGTTTCTGTGGCTTTAGCGCTTCTCTCTCTCTCTCTCTCTCAAACGCACACACACACACACACGCACACGCACATACACACACACACACACACACACACACACACGAGAAAGAAGCCATCAGCCACAGAAACCAAGGGGCACAGGGGATTTTTTTTGTGGTGTTGATCAATTTAGAATAATACTGAATATGTTATCGCTTAAAGCTAATTGATAAGAAAAGCAGAAGAAAAAACAACCATATGCCGCCGGTGGGATCCGAACCCACGACCTCCGCATTACGCGTCCGGTGCTCTACCTCTGAGCTACGGCGACGGCTATCAAGTCTTCTGCTTTCAGGGGTATTTATGTTTACAAATAACCTAACTTGAGAGTGTTCATCAGCACCACCCGCATTCGTAAGCGGCGGACGTAGCACGTCCTGAGGTACCGCTGGTGTGACGTAGAACGTCATCTAACGGCGAGAGTGGAAGCTGTATGAGAACCCTCTTATGCCTCCTATGGCATCATGGCTGCCAGAACCGAGACCCTCGCTAAGCAATCAAGCAAACAAGGGGAGGGAAACGAGGGGCTCGTTATAAATATGAGAAAGAAGCCAACAGCCACAGGAACCAAGGAGCACAGGGGATTTTTTTTTTGTGGTGTTGATCAATTTAGAATAATACTGTATATGTTATCGCTTAAAGCTAATTGATAAGAAAAGCAGAAGAAAAACAACCATATGCCGCCGGTGGGATCCGAACCCACGACCTCCGCATTACGCGTCCGGTGCTCTACCTCTGAGCTACGGCGACGGCTATCAAGTCTTCTGCTTTGAGGGGTATTTATGTTTACAAATAACCTAACTTGAGAGTGTTCATCAGCACCACCCGCATTCGTAAGCGGCGGACGTAGCACGTCCTGAGGTACCGCTGGTGTGACGTAGAACGTCATCTAACGGCGAGAGTGGAAGCTGTATGAGAACCCTCTTATGCCTCCTATGGCATCATGGCTGCCAGAACCGAGACCCTCGCTAAGCAATCAAGCAAACAAGGGGAGGGAAACGAGGGGCTCGTTATAAATATGAGAAAGAAGCCAACAGCCACAGGAACCAAGGAGCACAGGGGATTTTTTTTTTTGTGGTGTTGATCAATTTAGAATAATACTGTATATGTTATCGCTTAAAGCTAATTGATAAGAAAAGCAGAAGAAAAACAACCATATGCCGCCGGTGGGATCCGAACCCACGACCTCCGCATTACGCGTCCGGTGCTCTACCTCTGAGCTACGGCGACGGCTATCAAGTCTTCTGCTTTGAGGGGTATTTATGTTTACAAATAACCTAACTTGAGAGTGTTCATCAGCACCACCCGCATTCGTAAGCGGCGGACGTAGCACGTCCTGAGGTACCGCTGGTGTGACGTAGAACGTCATCTAACGGCGAGAGTGGAAGCTGTATGAGAACCCTCTTATGCCTCCTATGGCATCATGGCTGCCAGAACCGAGACCCTCGCTAAGCAATCAAGCAAACAAGGGGAGGGAAACGAGGGGCTCGTTATAAATATGAGAAAGAAGCCAACAGCCACAGGAACCAAGGAGCACAGGGGATTTTTTTTTTTGTGGTGTTGATCAATTTAGAATAATACTGTATATGTTATCGCTTAAAGCTAATTGATAAGAAAAGCAGAAGAAAAACAACCATATGCCGCCGGTGGGATCCGAACCCACGACCTCCGCATTACGCGTCCGGTGCTCTACCTCTGAGCTACGGCGACGGCTATCAAGTCTTCTGCTTTCAGGGGTATTTATGTTTACAAATAACCTAACTTGAGAGTGTTCATCAGCACCACCCGCATTCGTAAGCGGCGGACGTAGCACGTCCTGAGGTACCGCTGGTGTGACGTAGAACGTCATCTAACGGCGAGAGTGGAAGCTGTATGAGAACCCTCTTATGCCTCCTATGGCATCATGGCTGCCAGAACCGAGACCCTCGCTAAGCAATCAAGCAAACAAGGGGAGGGAAACGAGGGGCTCGTTATAAATATGAGAAAGAAGCCAACAGCCACAGGAACCAAGGAGCACAGGGGATTTTTTTTTTGTGGTGTTGATCAATTTAGAATAATACTGTATATGTTATCGCTTAAAGCTAATTGATAAGAAAAGCAGAAGAAAAACAACCATATGCCGCCGGTGGGATCCGAACCCACGACCTCCGCATTACGCGTCCGGTGCTCTACCTCTGAGCTACGGCGACGGCTATCAAGTCTTCTGCTTTCAGGGGTATTTATGTTTACAAATAACCTAACTTGAGAGTGTTCATCAGCACCACCCGCATTCGTAAGCGGCGGACGTAGCACGTCCTGAGGTACCGCTGGTGTGACGTAGAACGTCATCTAACGGCGAGAGTGGAAGCTGTATGAGAACCCTCTTATGCCTCCTATGGCATCATGGCTGCCAGAACCGAGACCCTCGCTAAGCAATCAAGCAAACAAGGGGAGGGAAACGAGGGGCTCGTTATAAATATGAGAAAGAAGCCAACAGCCACAGGAACCAAGGAGCACAGGGGATTTTTTTTTTTTGTGGTGTTGATCAATTTAGAATAATACTGTATATGTTATCGCTTAAAGCTAATTGATAAGAAAAGCAGAAGAAAAACAACCATATGCCGCCGGTGGGATCCGAACCCACGACCTCCGCATTACGCGTCCGGTGCTCTACCTCTGAGCTACAGCGACGGCTACCAAGTCTTCTGCTTTCAGGGGTATTTATGTTTACAAATAACCTAACTTGAGAGTGTTCATCAGCGCCACCCGCGTTCGTAAGCGGCGGACGTAGCACGTCCTGAGGTACCGCTGGTGTGACGTAGAACGTCATCTAACGGCGAGAGTGGAAGCTGTATGAGAATCCTCTTATGCCTCCTATGGCATCATGGCTGCCAGAACCGAGACCCTCGCTAAGCAATCAAGCAAACAAGGGGAGGGAAATGAGGGGCTCGTTAGAAATATGAGAAAGAAGCCAACAGCCACAGAAACCAAGGGGCACAGGGGATTTTTTTTTGTGGTGTTGATCAATTTAGAATAATACTGAATATGTTATCGCTTAAAGGGGCTGCGAAACACTGCCTGGGCGAATACCGGCTATACTTCAGGTGGGTTCTTTATGTCACACAGATGCTGACTTAAAAAGAATTACAGGAATCGATGCACAGGAACCGGAGTTATTCAGTGAAGAAATTTCAAAATACAAGCAAACAAAACGCTGCCCTCAACTCAATTTTGGCGGGGCTTCCCACTCCTATTTCGCTCTCCCAATGACGGCACCTGGCGCAACCAATCAAAACAGCCAGCCAGAGCACGTCGCGGAAGTTTGTACTCCATGGTTGCCTGCTCTCTGTGAGACTGGCAGCGTTGTTTCTATGCCAGAGCGCCCCTGGTGGTGTATTTTTATTTTACTTGCTTTGCAGGGCTTTTATCTAAGACAAACAAATTGTTCTTGTTGATCTAATATAAAACGCAGACAGGTGACAAAATGTGTCTCTATTTATTCACACAATTTGCAGGATATTTACTGTTTGTCCGGTCATCAAGCTCGCGCCAGGTGATGTCATATCCGCTGCTAAAAACCCACCACTGTGTGGCGACCATGAAGTTGTTTTTGGGAGGACATTAAAATATTAAAAAACGGAATGTACGCGGTATTACCGACGCTAATAGCACCATTATAACTCACTGTATGCAATCAACAGGCAAAACGGTTAACTAAGATTGTGTTTCTGGGCCCCTTTAAAGCTAATTGATAAACGCGGGTTCGATCCCGGCCGCGGCGGCTGAATTTCTTTGGAGGAGAAATTCGAGGCCCGTGTACTGTGCGATGTCAGTGCACGTTAAAGAACCCCAGGTGGTCGAAATTTCCGGAGCCCTCCACTACGGCGTCTCTCATAGCCTTAGTCGCTTTGGGACGTTAAACCCCATAAACCAACCAACCAACCAAAGCTAATTGATAAGAAAAGCAGAAGAAAAAACAACCATATGCCGCCGGTGGGATCCGAACCCACGACCTCCGAATTACGCGTCCGGTGCTCTACCTCTGAGCTACGGGGACGGCTATCAAGTCTTCTGCTTTCAGGGGTATTTATATTTACAAGTAACCTAACCTTGAGAGTGTTCATCAGCGCCACCCGCGTCATATATATATATATATATATATATATATATATATATATATATATATATATATATATATATATATATATATATATATATATATATATATATATATATATATATATATATTGCCGCCAGGTGTCCCCGGGCGGCGCCGAAAGGACGAAGAAGTGTGGAACTCGCGTGCTCTCGGAGCTGAGACTCTGCTTCTCTGTTTGTGGCCTGTGCCTAGCCTGTGTGATTAAGGACTCATCTGTGACATTTGTGGTGGAGGTGCTGGGTACATCGCCCTGGAATATGTCGCACACCCCTCCTAACACCGAGGACCCCAGACCTCTCCCTGTCGACACGCCAGTGCATCGGGTCAGTCGCGGCAATCTAGGACTGCCCCCTGAGCATGGGCTGTTGGAGACTACCTCGACACCTGGCCGGCTGCCTCCTGAGCTCAGGCCATTTGACACTACCTCGGCGCCTGCCCCTCAACCAGTCATGCAAGGCGCCGCGTGCTACACCCTCCACAACCCACGGCTACCAAAATCCTTTCACGGGACTCAGCTGGAGGACGTGGAAGATTGGCTCCTCCAGTTTGAACGTGTCGCCACATTTAACCAGTGGGCTGACGCCGCCAAACTGAGGAACGTTTTCTTCAGCTCGGAGGACGGTGCTCGGACGTGGTACGAAAACCGTGAGGACGCTCTTTTGTCATGGCATGAGTTCCGACGTCAATTGCTCGCCGCGTATGTCAGCGCTGATCTCGGGAGCGAGGTGAACGCGCCCTGCAGTCCCGCATGCAGATGCCCAATGAAACGGTTACCATGTACGTCGAAGACATGACGCGTCTCTTCCGACGGGCTGACCCAGCCATGTCGGAAGCCAAAAAGCTGCGCCACCTAATGCGTGGTGTGAAAGAACAGCTTTTCGCCGGCCTCGTGCGCAGCCCCCCAAGCACTGTTGCCGAGTTTCTAGCAGAGGCTATCACGATGGAGCAGGTTCTCCGGCAGCGTTCCACCGCGTACGACCGGCCAGTCCTTGCTGCTTCTGTTACGGAGCCTCTCCCGGCGTTCAACACCAATACCGACTTCCTCCGTGACATGATCCGCACTGTCGTCCGCGAGGAGCTGCAGAAGATCTGTGGTACGTCGCAGACCATGGCCAGCTCCTTTATGGGCGTTATCCGCGACGAGGTGCAGCAGGCTATCAGGCCACAGTTGCTACGCGGCGAACCACAGCCAGTACAGCCAGATTACTACCGCCCGACGTACGCTGAAGCTCTGCGACGCCCTGCCCCGAATCCAGCGGCATTTACACAGCCTATCGAGACGGGCTACTGCCGCCCGAAGTATGCTGACGCTTTACGACGCCCTGCCCTAAATGCAACGGCGTTTGTTCAAGCCAATCACGACGTCCCGCTACCCTCGGTGCACCCAGTGCAGCACATCCCGAGTGACCGACGATCCCTGCGCAGAGCGGACGTCTGGCGTGGCCCAGACCGACGACGTTTGTGTTTCCATTGTGGGGAGCCCGGTCACCTGTTCCGGCGGTGCCCATATCGTGAACTTGGCCTGCAGGGTTTTTCCCCCGATGCGCCAAGACCCCGATTTGGTCAACGGCCCCCTGCGATTGAAGCGTACGTGACGCAGCAACCTATGTGGTCCATGGCGCGCCGTCAGTCCCGATCACCGTCCCCTCGCCGGTCATCATTTTCACCGAATCCGCAGAACTTTTCGCGAACGACAGCGGACCGCTCGCCCAGTCCTCGCCGGGAAAACTGAAGACAGCGACCTCCCGGGGCGTGGTCGCTGGATATCGATGCTGTAAGGACCCCCTGACGACGCCGACATCCGATGATAGAGCTATGTCGACGTCGACGACAGCAGGTGATCTAAAGGAGCGATTCTCACTCGACATACCCGTGCTTCTCGACGGTCACAGCATTAGCGCGTTGGTGGACACAGGAGCAGAGTTTTCAATTATTAGTGGCAAATTGGCAGCGCTTCTCAAGAAAGTCACGACTCCCTGCTCTGGCCTGCAGATCCGGACGGCGGGGGGCCATATCATTACTCCGCTTGGACAGTGCACGGCTAGGGTCCAGATCATCGATTCGACGTTCGTAGTGAGCTGCCTGGTGCTCCGCGACTGTTCTCGGGACCTGATTTTGGGCGTAGATTTTCTCCGTGAGAATGGGGCCGTTATCGACCTGCGGAACAGAACCGTTACGTTTTCTACAGCGAAAGCCGACGACACCTCCGATGTTCGTCAACGCAGCTCCGCCCTTCGTATTTCCACTGAGAGTGTTTTGATCCCGCCGCGCGCCAGTGTTTTTGCAAGAGTTGAATGCGATGATAGGCTACGTGATGGACCTGCAGTCGCCGAGGGTAACCTTTCCTTGCTACTGACACACGGCATTTGCTCGGCCCGAAGCCTTGTCCACCTCCATAACGGTCGGTCGGAGCTCCTGATTACTAATTTTACCAACGAACCTCGTCGCCTTTTCCGAGCTACTGCCATCGCGTGGGCCGACCAATTGGCAGATGTTACTGAGTGTTTTGCGTCCGAGGGCATGGTACAACCGGACTCGTCCCTGGATCGCATCGATATTAGCTCCGGGCTATCAGCGACTCAACAGCGCGACCTACGCGCCCTACTGCTTCAATACCAAACCTGCTTCGCATCCTCCTCGAAAGTGCGGCAAACGGCGGTCACAAAGCATCGAATCATCACTTCCGATGATGCTCGCCCCATACGACAGCAGCCATACCGCATTTCCCCGAAGGAACGCGACGCCATCCAAACGCAGGTGAAGGAGATGCTTACAGACGGCATAATTCAGCCTTCTAAGAGCCCGTGGTCGTCGCCTGTTGTTCTGGTAAAGAAGAAGGATGGGACTTTGCGCTTTTGCGTTGATTACCGTAAGCTCAACGCCATAACAAAAAAGGACGTCTACCCGCTGCCTCGCATCGACGACTCACTCGACAGACTTCGCCGCGCCAAGTATTTTTCATCGATCGACCTCAAGAGCGGACATTGGCAGATTGAGGTTGATGAACGTGACCGCGAAAAAACTGCCTTCATCACACCCGACGGCCTGTATGAATTTAAGGTGTTGCCCTTCGGCCTTTGTTCAGCGCCTGCGACGTTTCAGCGCATGATGGACACTGTCCTGGCTGGCCTCAAATGGCAAACCTGTTTAGTTTATCTAGATGACGTGGTGGTGTTCTCAGAAACCTTCGACCAACACCTTGAACGCCTGCGGACCGTGCTGGATGCCCTGCGATTGGCCGACTTAACACTTAAACCCGAGAAGTGCCACTTTGGCTACAAAGAGCTCAAGTTTCTTGGCCATGTTGTGAGCGCCGACGGTGTAAAACCCGACCCCGAGAAAACAGCCGCCGTAGCCGAGTTTCCCCGTCCTCCTACAAAGAAAGCGCTCAAGCGCTTCTTGGGTTTGTGCGCCTACTACCGCCGTTTTATCGCAGACTTCTCCAGCATCGCTGAACCCTTGAACCGCTTAACGCGTGGAGATACACCGTTCGTCTGGACTGCCGCGCAAGAGGCTGCTTTCACAGAGCTGCGACGACGGCTGCACACTACCCCATGTGCTTGCTCACTTTGATGAGGAGGCTGCTACCGAGATACACACCGACGCTAGCAATATTGGGCTTGGTGCCGTCCTCGTTCAGCATCAAGAAGGCGTGGAACGTGTGATCGCGTATGCGAGTCGCACACTCTCGCGCACCGAAATCAACTATTCCACCTCAGAAAAGGAGTGCCTCGCCGTCATCTGGGCCACGATGAAATTTCGGCCTTATATCTACGGTCGCCCTTTCAAAGTCGTCCCAGACCACCATTCCTTGTGCTGGCTGACCAATCTCCGGGACCCATCAGGCCGCCTGGCACGCTGGAGCCTTCGCCTTCAGGAATTTGATTATACAATTGTCTATAAGTCCGGACGTAAACACGAAGATGCCGACACGCTCTCGCGCGCACCCGTCGAGGAAGCTGATGACAGCAGAGAGGACGACAATCGTTTCCTAGGTGTGGTCAGCAGTTCGGACTTGGTGGCAAGGCAGCGTGCTGACGCTGACCTGCGGTCTGTCATGGATCACCTAGAGGGCCATGCTTCCAACGTACCTCGACCCTTTTCCCGCCACCTGTCCTCTTTTTGTATTCGCAATGGCGTACTCTACAAGAAAAACTCACGTAACGGTGACCGGACCTACCTCCTAGTCGTGCCATCAGACCTCCGCGACGACATCCTTTCAGCGTGTCATGATGAGCCCACATCTGGCCACTTGGGATTTGCCCGCACGCTCGCCCGAGTGCGTCAGGCCTATTATTGGCCTAAACTTGCAGCGACCATCCATCGCTACGTCAGAGGTTGCCGTGAGTGCCAGCGTCGTAAGTCGCCACCGCTAAAGCCTGCAGGTTTGCTCCATCCAATTGAACCACCTCGCACACCTTTTGACCAAGTCGGCATTGATCTTCTGGGCCCATTTCCTGTATCAGCATCTGGCAATAAGTGGATTATAGTTGCGACTGATTATTTGACGCGCTATGCGGAAACCAAGGCGGTGCCGCGCAGTACATCCTCGGAAATCGCGCATTTCTTCATACACCACATCGTTTTACGACACGGCGCCCCGTCTTCCGTAATCACCGACAGGGGCACTGCGTTTACTGCACAGCTCATGCACGAGGTGTTCCAGCTGAGTCACACGACCCACCGCAAGACTACTGCATACCACCCGCAGTCAAACGGGCTCACGGAGCGCCTCAACAAAACCTTAGCGGACATGCTCGCCATGTACGTCGATGTACAGCACAAGACCTGGACGAGATCCTCCCATACGTGACGTTTGCCTATAACACGGCGCTTCAGGAAACGACTCGCTTTACGCCGTTTCGCCTCGTCTACGGGCGTGACGTACAGACAATGCTCGACGCCATGCTTCCGTGCGCCCCTGACGACCAGGAGCTCACGTCGGACGCCGAGGAGTTTACCCGGCACGCAGAGGAAGCCCGGCAACTGGCCCGTGTGCACATCCGACGGCAGCAGGTCACGGATGCAAAACGCTACAACCAACGACATCGACACGTAGAGTACCACCCCGACGACAAAGTGTGGATATGGACCCCAGTACGTCGCCCAGGCCTGTCGGAGAAGCTCCTGAGCCGCTACTTTGGACCGTACACAGTGTTGCGCCGTATCACGGATGTGACGTATGAAGTCCTCCCCGATGGCACTCTACCGAGTTCGCGCCGTCGACCTCAGCCTGAGGTCGTGCACGTACTGCGCATGAAGCCTTACTGTACGCAGTAAGGGGCGTAGCCTCTTCCGCGTGTTCTTTTTATTTGTACCTGCAGCCGTTGAGCGGCATGTGACCGTTCACTTGCTTACTTCCTCCCGTTCACTCAATGTGCGCCCACGTTTTTGCTTTCTTTTTGGGGGGAGGGGGAATAATGCCGCCAGGTGTCCCCGGGCGGCGCCGAAAGGACGAAGAAGTGTGGAACTCGCGTGCTCTCGGAGCTGAGACTCTGCTTCTCTGTTTGCGGCCTGTGCCTAGCCTGTGTGATTAAGGACCCATCTGTGACAATATATATATATATATATATATATATATATATATATATATATATATATATATATTTATATACAGCGAAGTATACGCTTCGTTAAAGGAAACATATTTATTCAACTCGACGTTTCGATCGGAAGACCGAAGAAGATCGGTCTTCCGATCGAAACGTCGAGTTGAATAAATATGTTTCCTTTAACGAAGCGTATACTTCGCTATATATTCTTATAAGCAGTCTAGTACTTCACGCTTTCGCAACCTATATATATATATATATATATATATATATATATATATATATATTACTCACATTAGTATACAATTCGCTATTCCCATCACATATTAAATATACCTGATCTGGGGCAGTAGCGCCGCAACTAACATCACTAAGTTGTTACTATCGCAAAGGAAAGCTGTTCGTGCAACTGCTAATGCACCGCGGCTAGCTCATGAAGAACCACTTTTTAGCAGGCTTCATGTAGGCACCATGAACTCTATTTTCAATGATTTACTACTTTATGGACACCTAGGAAGCAAAAAAGAGGGCAACAATTTGATTCAAGGCATATCTAATCTCACGCGTAACACTGACGTTCACCACACTAGGCATAATGAAACCGGGTTGTTCCGAAAACACGAACTAACCGGGACCCAGCCCCTAAGCTGAAGACATCATTACTTAACTCGCTTGACGATGTTGATCTGATTTGTTTGTTTTCCGCACTCATATCTTTGTGTAGAAGAACTTGTATGCTGTTTGCTCCTTACTACTGTAATATTTTGTATCATTTTTTGTGAACTGTGTTATGTCTTTAGTATTTCTATTTCATATTACTCTTAACTTAAATCGTCACCTAGGCTTGTGTTGCAATGCCGTTGTAAGGCCAAATCGTTTTTTTTTTAACAGACCTGTACAAATTCAGCATCTTGTACGTAGAACGAACATGTGCCTCGTAAAGCCCCGCTTCATCGACTTTTTGCCCATGTTCCTGACGCTGGGGACTCACGACGCCTAATAAACCTGCCTGCGCGCCAGCCTGCACGAACATCCTTGCATTTCGCTCTCCGCGAACTGCGGCCACCGCTGCCGCCGTGGTCTCTGTGCCTGGATTCTGTTGGGATGCGCACCCTCGGAACACTCTAATGACTGGGCCACTGTGGCTGCTTCCAGAAGATATAAGTGAAAAAAAAGAACAACGGCTTAGCGTCGAACGCCTTGTGAAGGCTGTCTGCTTTGAGTCATGCATGTCTCGATGTCCTCTCTTTCTAATCCGAACGACAGCGGGAAATCATTGCCAACAGCAGCAGCCATCGGTCATTAAGAACGCCATTACGCCATCGGAGAATTAAGAAAAAGAGGCCGGCACTATCGACTCTAATTGCAGCTAATTGCAGGGAAGTCAGGGCGAGCTGGCGTGCGGGGAAGTGATCTTTGGCGGCACAGCCATGATCAGACTGGCTCGGCGACGCTGACAGCAGCAAAAAGCGCGGCACACCTACCGGGATTTTCCGAACAAAATCAGGTATTGACCGGTCGACGACGGGGCTGTGAGCGTTTTTATGACGCTTTTATTTCGCGTACGAAGGAGAAGTAACCGAGAGTTCACGTTCATTTCCAGCAAGCTTCCTGGGAGGTCCATTTGAGAAAGCACACAGATTGTGGTATCAGATGGTCTGCTGGGTGTCGAACCAGGTCTTCGGCGGAAAGATGGGGCAGCCACAACCTAGGCCTAATCTGCCCTCTGAAAATGTGCACTGGAATGCTTTTAATGAGTTAGCAACAGAAGTCCCACAAAGAAGAAAAGGCGTGATATGGCGTTCTAGTCTTGTGTATACTACCTGCTAGTCACCTTCCACGGTTGAGAGATGACAAAGTGGAGAGAGAGAGCATTCCCCTCTCCACCTGCAAGGAAGGTTAAGGGAGGGCCACCTGCCACAGGTGGAAAAGGGGCGAGAAGGCAATCCCCTTCTCTACTTGTAGGGGAGAGTAGGGAGAGAACGGACTGTGGCGGCCACAGGAAGAACCTAGCGGGTGGCTACAATGGACGGAGGAGGTTCTGACGCGGGCGGAGGTATGCGCAATATCTGAGGGTGGTTGCCACGGCAGCAATCCGGTGGGTGTACAATGTGACCGGCAAGAGGAGGGCCAGTGCCAGTAGGCTTTCACTGATTAATGAGCTAAGCCGGCAGCCTTATATCTTCGAGCAAGAAGGAGACAATACTAAAGCATTGTCATCGCATAATGGTAATCAAGCACCCCCTATTTTTTTCGTGCTAGTATGCACGCTGTCTGTAACAAACAATGCAAAGTGAATAAAGCGCAAGTGAAGCTGGCTTTAGAGGAGGGAGAAAGCAGTCGCGAATAATTAGCCTTGCTGTTCGATGGCCAAAAGCAATGCACAAAGAACTGATCGGGCCATTTCATTAAGACTTGGTTTTAGGTAGTGAAGGAAGGAAGGAAGGAAGGAAGGAAGGAAGGAAGGAAGGAAGGAAGGAAGGAAGGAAGGAAGGAAGGAAGGAAGGAAGGAAGGAAGGAAGGAAGGAAGGAAGGAAGGAAGGAAGGAAGGAAGGAAGGAAGGAAGGAAGGAAGGAAGGAAGGAAGGAAGGAAGGAAGGAAGGAAGGAAGGAAGGAAGGAAGGAAGGAAGGAAGGAAGGAAGGAAGGAAGGAAGGAAGGAAGGAACGAAGGAAGGAACGAAGGAAGGAAGGAAGGAAGGAAGGAAGGAAGGAAGGAAGGAAGGAAGGAAGGAAGGAAGGAAGGAAGGAAGGAAGGAAGGAAGGAAGGAAGGAAGGAAGGAAGGAAGGAAGGAAGGAAGGAAGGAAGGAAGGAAGGAAGGAAGGAAGGAAGGAAGGAAGGAAGGAAGGAAGGAAGGAAGGAAGGAAGGAAGGAAGGAAGGAAGGAAGGAAGGAAGGAAGGAAGGAAGGAAGGAAGGAAGGAAGGAAGGAAAAGGTTGAAAACGCGGCACGCAAACGGTTCCTGCGTACAGGCAACACCAACGAGCACACAAAAGCAATGAGATGAGCCCGAGGATATCTTGGGTGCAGGCTCGTTAGCGCGTCCTGTTTGCCATGAATTTGAGATGGAATAGCACAAGACACCGGTGTTTTGCGCTGTTCCATCACAAATGAGTAACCAACATTCCCAAGTTGCTGTCCTGGTCGCTGTGAATGCCAGGCAGCCTATAGGCACTCAAGAGACGGGCGCAAAGGATGACTCGAAGACTTACGTCATGTAAGCCCAAGGTTGAATGACGGTTGCAACAATTGAGAGGAACCTGATTACGTCGTTCAGAAATGAGCCCATGACACAACCAGACAAAGCGCTGCGACAGCGGACTCATTGTCGGCCTGTACAGAGAAGGTATTGGTAGCTGCAAAAGCTCGACCGCGTCGTCTTAACGGATCTAGATCAGTGGTCAGGTTCGCGGTCACAGCTCAAGAAACTTATCCTGCTGCAACAGATCTGCGCTAAAAGTGGTTCAAACAACTAAGCACGAACAACACATAAAAGAATAACACGTGTTATATATTCACAGCCTCTTAAAACCGGCTCCTCCGCTTGTTCGGTTGGCCTCCGGAGCACCGGAGAAACCACAACCCCTGAACGCATTGTGTTCTTTCCTAATAATGTGACCATCACTTCTGTGGCTACGAGGTGTTCCTCAGTCGTGTCATCATCATCGTCATCATCAGGCAAAGGCCTCTCCCATGTCTCTCCAATTGCTGGCGGATTCATGAGTGAACGGCAGTTTACATGAATGTGTTAAACACTGAAGTCGTTTTAAAAGGGCCCCCTGCAAACGGAGTTATACCTAGCAGTCTGTCAGTCATGCTTCGGTGGTCGCTGTCGCTCCAGTCAGTTCTATAATTAGTAGTATTAGTAGACACGTAGGCGTTCGCGCTTGCCTTTTAAACTTTTCGCGCTTCCGCTTACATTGACTTCTGTCAGCCACAAATGAGCAGAAAATTCAATCGCGCAAAACTTTACGTGTTCTTAGTTCAAGTGTTTTGCTGCCTCCTTATTCTTTCTTGTTCTTGGCGCGACCGGCCACTTGTCTGCCCTGATGCAATATTCCGGAGACGAGGCCTCGTCAGGCGTGCATTAAACGCCTTTTGCCTCGTCTACCTTGGCAGTGCTTTATGCCAATGTGTGTTATTCGGTCTTGTATTGTAACCAGTTCTGTCAAAATAAAATGATCAAACAAAGTGAACTGAAAAGCAGCGCAACTTATTTTCATTTTTAAGGCGCACAAACAGCTCTTTATTAGCGGTGACAAACCCTGTCCGCACTTCCAATGGAGGAGCTAATACTTTTGCGCGTTCGCCCTCGCATTGTCTTGTTCGCGTTTCCTTCAACGTTGATGATACATTGTTCGTCCATGAGTGTGATCCTTTTTGTATTGTATTATAGCGAGTGTCACCTTTCATAAGCTTTTCCGTGTTTCTTAGAACGTGGGCAAAATGACTCGTCGCTCAGCGACGGACGCGAAGGACGGCGACGCGCTTCACGGCACCGTTAAAGGTGCACTGAAAAGGAATCTGAATTCGTCTTTTATTGCGAAAGCAATACTACTTGCACTTTCACGCCGTTGCCGTGCCGCGGCCGGTGACCACCATCGTGCCGCGGCGGTGACCACCATTGACCTTCATTTGACCTTGATTTCATTAGATTGGATTAGATTAGATTAGATTGGATTGGACTGGACTGTATTGGATTGGATTAGAATAGATTAGATTATATTACATGGGATTGCATTGGATTGGATAGGAGTGGATTGGATTGGAGTAGATTGAATTGGATTACATTAGATTAGATTAGATATTAGATTATATTAGATTACATTAGATTACATTAGATTAGATTAGATTAGATTAGAATGGAGTGGATTGGATTGAATTGGATTGGAATGGATTGGATTGCATGGGATTGGATTGGTTTGGATTGTATTGGATTATATAACCAATGCATCACCGCAAGTCTAACCACAAGCACCACCACCAGCTACACTACCAGCTGTACCATGGCGTAGGTACGGATATTGCTTTCGCAATTACCGGGCTTAATCAAGCTAAGCCACAGCGAATTTTTTACCGCGGGAACTCGATCTACAAGTTCCAAGCATTCTTAGAAATTTCGAAATATTGTCCTGTGAAGCCGAATTCTATCATTTAAATCGGATTAAACGTCCCTGCTCCCGCGTTCTTTTGGACTCGCCGCAGACGGTAGGAGGAGTCAACCAACCTTTCAGCCAGTCTCGTGGCGGCTTGCCACTCTGCCGTCGGAGGAGTGATATGTAGATGCTCTTATACGCGTAAAGGTCGGGGAAGACCACCTGAGTAACTTGAGGAGCATGAAAAGAAACGCGAAGGTGTACGCCGCGATCGCCGATGCGTTTCACGGCTCAGGCATCGACAAACCTTGACAATAAAACCCACTTGCAAGAAATAAGGCAGCGCGGTAATGTGGTCGCTATACTTCAGGAAATTTCTAACATAATGAATGAATATTTTCATTCTGTATTCACCCGTACTGACAGTGCCATAGAGGCTTCGTCTTCTATGTGCCACGTCTAAGGCTTCTTGTCTTTTGAGGAAGTGTTTTGGTTGTTGCTAAATGTTAAACAAAAATCGTCAGGAGGCCCATATGGCATATCGAATTCTTTCCTTCGCCCTTATGCCGAGCCCGCTGGGCACATCTTCACAGATGTCTTCGCTGTATCTATAAATTAACGCGGCAAATTCACCTGACTATCGGCGTGTGGCCCGTGATACAGCAGTCCACAAGGAGGGTGACCGCTTACTTGTGGAAAACTATCGTCCCATTTCGCTGACATCTACATGCTGCAAAACACTAGGACACTGCATCGCAGCGAGCATTGCTACGAACGATTCATCTGCATGCTTGCCCTTTGCGTGGTAATGCGGGAATACGTGTACAGACAGCAGGTCCGATATGGTCCTGCCAAGCCACTATCTCAAACCCTCCTAGGCTGACACTTCGTTATTCCGAAATCCGAGCTATACGATAATTCGGGGAACCCTGACGAAGCATTACCCACTTAATAGCACTTCAGCACTTGAGCTACAGACGCCAGCATATTCCAACTATCGAAATGGGGTCAGGAAGGATCGCCAAATTCATTGGATTCTATCAATCATACGGCAAGCCATCGCGCTATTTCAACGCGACCACATGAAAATCAACGCTGTAGCTTCGAGGTGCACGGGCGCCGCTGCAGTGCACGCAACCTCCGCAGGGAGGAGAGCTGCACAGCTACTCGCAGCAAGAAACCAGGCTTCCAACTCCACGAAGGAGGCGTTTATTCACCCCGTCCCGAATGCTCCGAGCATACCAGCACGTTGCCACAACACGGTCACTGAATGCTAAACGTATTGCGATGGCCACGCATGTACATCGACCGTTTCAAGCACAGTACTCACTCGTGCTTTCGTACTTGCCTCGTATTTCGTTCTATGCACCGCAGCAATCCATATTCGGCGCAGGTCGGCTATTTAACGCCCGATTGGAAACGATGCAGGCTGAACACTCCGCAGTGACAAGAGCTCTCGACAAACGTTGCGCACGTCGCACAGAGCGCTGCTGAACCCAGCTACTTCTTTTCCTCTGGCTGTTTATGCATGCGTAGACAACCCAGTAGTGGCCGGATAACTTCTTGTCCTTTCAGGAGCATGACAAGGACATTATAAACACTCTGGGAGGTTACAAAGCTCGCTTGTTGTGCACGGCACAAAGGCACTTCGTAGCATCTTGGCAACTCGGCGGAAGATGCCGCCTGTTGCCTGGGTTTGAGAGTTCGCGCGAACCGGTCCCGGCGCGAGAGTATCATATTCCAACCTACAGTTATGTACATGGGTACGCGGCTGACGCCATTTATACCGAAACTGAATTTAAAGGGACACTTAAGCTCCGCTGTAAGCGTGTGACGCGATAGCGTAGTAAGTTAATTCCGATATATGCAGAATGTGATTTCTCTACTTTGCATTCATGGGTCCCTGGAATTCTTAATACGACTCCTGCTGCAGTGGTTCAGGGGTTAAACGATGAACCACAGTCATGCGATGGCAGGCGCTGCCACCGGTGAGGCTTGTCAGACACAGGTTGCCCTCTCCGAGCAAGCTGCGTCACCCGACAAACAGTAGAGATATCGGTGAGTGGGGGCATTTGTGCTAGCGCACTGAAAGAAACTTCAGTACTACAAAAGGACAGGGTCGGTATGCGGCGCCATTTGCTTAATAATGCATTGGCAATACTTCACGCAATATCCGTCTGTCCGCCTGGTGTTTTGTGACGTCGCCCCCAACCTCCAGGTCTCGGCCCACTATACACTCATCTTTTTCCTCTGCATCTCCACCCTCCCGAAAGCCGCCGCGGTGGCTCAGTGGTTATGATGCTCGGCTGCTGACCCAAAAGACGTGGGTTCAATCCCGGCCGCGGCGGCTGGAATTTCTTTGGAGGAGAAATTCTAGAGGCCCGTGTACTGTGCGATGTCAGTGCACGTTAAAGAACCCCAGGTGGTCGAAATTTCCGGAGCCCTTCACTACGGCGTCTCTCATAGCCTGAGCCGCTTTTGGACGTAAAACCATCATAAACCATAAACCAAACCACCCTCCCGAATCCTTCACCCACCGCCAAAACACTAGCGTCATCCTCCAGAAGCTCCATCCACCGCCTCCCACCCACTACCCAATCAGCCTTGACCACATACACCTTCAAAAAAGCGCCACATACCACCAACCCCCTCGCGTTCTCCTCCCGAAATCCCGTGCCCGCCAACCATTCTCTCGCTTTTTCGTTCCAGTGGCTGCACCCACGAGAAGCCCACGCAGCACTGGAACGAAAAAGCGACGGCGCGATACAACACAGAGGCAACGGGAATGCGATCATTCTGGCAACGAAATGCCCAACCAATACTTCTAACGTTTATTTTTGGTGTCACTTAGTAGGATACCGAGTGCATTTCCGAACGCATGCTCCTCCGTGTCACCTTTTGCGTTTTCTGAGCACGGCTGGGACACACTGTACTCAGAGCCATTCCGCTAGGTCGCAACGCAGCTGTCGACGCAAAGAACACTGTACGCGTGAATATCACGCAGGAGAGCCTTTTAATTGGGAACGGCCAAAGGTACACGTGGAGGCTAACAAAGAGGGTTCAGCTTAAGTTAAGAACAACGCAGCGAGCTATGGAAAGAAAAATAATAGGTGTAACGTTAAGAGATCGGAAGAGGGCGGAGTGGGTGAGGGAACAAACGCGGGTTAATGACATCGCAGTTGAAATCAAGATGAAGAAATGGGCTTGGGCAGGGCATGTAATGCGAAGGCAGGATAACCGCTGGTCCTTAAGGGTAACGGAATGGATTCCAAGAGAAAGCAAACGTAGCAGGGGACGGCTGAAGGTTAGGTGGGCGGATGAGATTAAGAAGTTTGCGGGGATACAGTGGTGGCAACTGACAAAGCACAGGGTTAGTTGGAGAGACATGGGAGAGGCCTTTCCCCTGCAGTGGGTGTAGTCAGGCTGATTATGATGATGATGATGGTGAAAGGTACACGATTGCCTCGCTCGGCAGCGCACAGGCAGCAGACAGGCAGCGGGCACGGGAAAGCTTAGGTCGCCTCACCTCTCGCTCCATCCGCTGTTTCCGGCGTCGCTCTTTTACCCTCTACCACATATTTGAGGAGGAAAGGAGGACCGGCCCGCTTCCTGCACTGCCGCTTAGAGGGGGCTGGGAGGGAAGGGTCGCGGTAGGCCACAGGAGTGAGAGGTGCCTCTTTTGGGCGACGGCTAAATTGTATCCCCGCAAGCTGTGTCTGCATCTGTTGGACAATGTTAGGGCTTTAGTTCTCAGCTGGCCTAGCATTCGTAGTATTGAAACACCAGAAACTGAAATGTTCCTAATTCTCAGGAAATTTTCTTGCTGGTTTCTTGAAATTGTTTAAACGCGACAGCGTTAAAGAAACCGTACTGCAAAAAATACGGCGTTTGGGGTTGTGAGCGAAAAATCACGGGCGTGGCTCTCACAGGTGGTCCCCAGAGAGCAACCTAGGAGGCACATGGGCCGTCTAGGTCCCGTTACCTTGAGGCGTCATCACAACCTGCCCACTGGATAGTAAGAACACTGGCCACCGTGGCAGGTGGCAGTTAAATAATGATTTGCCGCACAACGCCCACCGCTGGCAGCACCTGTCATTGCAGGGCAGTGGCGCATTGCTCAACTGCTGCACAAATGCGCCAGGAGTGGTATCGGGCTTCCAGGGGTGTACGAATCTAATGTAGAGAAGGGCCTTTTGCGTATATGAGAATTAACCCATTACGTTATAGCGTCGTACCCTTAAGGCGGAGTATAAGTGTCCCCCCATTTTTTTAAAGCACTGATCGATTTCCTTGGTAGACCGGTTCATGCTGATCTGTTGCTGATGAGTAATTGCTCCCTTGTACAAATTTACTCCACCTAAGGAGATTCGCCAAAACATATTGCAGTGATATCCATGCTCTTCTATTCAAATGTTGAGATCGAACCCGACCACGGTTCGACACCATTGCGCACCTGCTTCGCGCTCGAGGACGCGAAGATCAGAAGTTGGTGGCCACACGCGCGTGAGTGATAAGACCTCGAATGGTTCGCTAATAGCCTCATCCGGAGTGCCTGTAACTCTAGAGACCGAATATCTTTTTTTCCCGCTTGTCGCAGTTAGTCGCGCACGTGGGGTTGTAAAACTAAAAGACCGACTGCGAAGCCACTTGCTTCGTGGCTGGTGTACGAGACTCTGACGTTCAGTCATGTACTGTCAGCCTCGAAACCTTAGTTCCGCCTTCACACGCACCATGTTTTCCATTGCGGCGCGGAGAAAGGAGATGGCGCTTCCGAATGGGGCATAAACGTCACAACAGGCTCGACAGTGGGACGTAAGTCACCGTTTGGGGCACGTCGCGATGGTCGCCAAGGTCTCCGATGCGTAGGTGACCCGACAGAGCAGGTTATCGGGAGTCCTTCTCCCTCCTGCATGACCTCGAACGGTTCTGGGCTTCCGCGCGGCCTCCGCCATAAAACCGGCACGTGTGATCGCGCGCTGGGGACACCTACATTGTGAGCTCTGTGTGCCTTGTTGATAAACATGTTTTCACTGATTGGACGCATTGCTAGTCAACCCACTAACTCAGTGATTTCATTAATTGCTATGGTATGGTATGGTATGGTGCGGTGCGGTGCGGTGCGGTGCGGTGCGGTGCGGTGCGGTGCGGTGTGGTGTGGTGTGGTGTGGTGTGGTGTGGTGTGGTGTGGTGTGGTGTGGTGTGGTGTAGTGTAGTGTAGTGTAGTGTAGTGTAGTGTAGTGTAGTGTAGTGTAGTGTAGTGTGGTGTGGTGTGGTGTGGTGTGGTGTGGTGTGGTGTGGTGTGGTGTGGTGTGGTGTGGTGTGGTGTGGTGTGGTGTGGTGTGGTGTGGTGTGGTGTGGTGTGGTGTAGTGTAGTGTAGTGTAGTGTAGTGTAGTGTAGTGTAGTGTAGTGTAGTGTAGTGTAGTGTAGTGTAGTGTAGTGTAGTGTAGTGTAGTGTAGTGTAGTGTAGTGTAGTGTAGTGTAGTGTAGTGTAGTGTAGTGTAGTGTAGTGTAGTGTAGTGTAGTGTAGTGTAGTGTAGTGTAGTGTAGTGTAGTGTAGTGTAGTGTAGTGTAGTGTAGTGTAGTGTAGTGTAGTGTAGTGTAGTGTAGTGTAGTGTAGTGTAGTTGCGTGGCGTGGTGAGTTTAACGTCTCAAAGCGGCCCATGCGTTACGCTACGAGTCTTAGTCGAGGGATCCGCTTTAATTTCGATGACCTAGGGTCGTTTAACGAAACTGACATTGCATAGCGCTCTTTGTTTTTGGATCTCGCCTCCACCCAAATTCGGCCGCCGCGGCCGCGCTTTGCTACCGCGACCCTGTGCGCATGTGGTGTGTTCTTTCGTTTGCTGCCTTAGTTGCGCCGCTGTTATCTTATTAGCATGGCTCTTTAGCATTTACCATTAGCATGGCTCTTTGAAGACATGCGAAGAGCGAGGCATGCCAAATGCTGTACCTGTATTATTGCACCAAGACAGCATTATTTGCCTTAAAAAAAGTTAAAAACAACGCTGAATTTAACACAGACCAATCAGAAAGACGGGCAGGACGGGCGTTTTTACCTTCTGTTAGACAATGCTGCACCAACTAGCCAAGCAAGATGTACTGTTAAAGGACTCTTTGCCGCCATGGTACAACCTCCCTGAAACATGTGACTTCACAGTGGCACACTTGCACAGAAAGAAAACGCCACAAGAACGCATACTGGAAGAATTCTTCACATTGCAAAAAAAATGACACCTAGACTGATATTCGTGCTGATGGCTTGGAAACAGAACCGCATTTTGGAAGTGCAGTGGTTTAAGGCAAAATTGAAAAAATGCTTTCATTGCCACAGTGCGCATCAGTTTTTAGTGCATGTCATGCCATCTCGCTGTCTGCATAGCAAATAGTAAGAAAATATCAAAAACAGCATCACCTACAGTGATTCCCTCAGTATGCTCACAGCGCTGCACTCTACAAATGCTCCTGAATCCCTAATAGGAATCATCATGCGTAGTTACACAGACACCCAACATAAGTCACATCACACAGCCGCCACGGTGGCTCAGTGGTTATGGCGCTCGACTGCTGACCCGAAAGATACCTGTTCAATCCCGGCCGAAGCGGTCGAATTTAAATGGAGGCGAAATTCTAGAGGCTCGTGTACTGTGCGATATCAGTGCAAGTTAAAGAACCTCAGGTGGCAGAAATTTTCGGAGCCCTTCACTACTGCGTCTCTCAGAGCCTGAGTTGCTTTGGGACGTTAAACCCCCATAATCCTTAAAGTCACAGCACAAAACATTAGATTCTGCTGGGTCACTAATAATGTCGCAATGGGGGGCAATGAAAAAGCAGATGCCTGCGCTGCAAAAGTATGATTTGGTGAAATACAAGAAGTGAACGTACAGTCTTTGCCAAAAATATACAGCCCAAGGTGTTTGCTTCCAAGCCGTGTAACGGAGTTCTTTATCACATTTGACAGTCCTAAGATTGGGAAGGTAGAGGACTTAAGTTCCTCACACTTGTGTGAGATTAGGGTCCCTGAGTACGCAAGAGGAGCCGCGCTGCAGGGCTCAGAAGCAGATTCCTTGGGCTGTATACTTTTGACAAAGACTGTACTTTACTTGGATTGTTTGAGGTTAATGTACAGTGAACTCAAATATATGTGGCAGGCTGCATGGGAAGAGCAGGTAAACAACAAACTGCATTATGTAAAAAGTTCATTTTGGGAGAATAGAAGTCATTCAGACATCGAGAACGTTTTACAAAAGTTTTTTTATGTCGACTACGCAATCGACACACACACCTACCACACAGCTTCTTACTGACAAAACAAGACAAACCTCTCTGCGAAATGTGTGGTGATGAACTCGCAGTAAACCACACCCTAATTTCATGTATAGAATTTCAACAGCTAAGAAAAAGTTGTTTACAACATTCTACAATGAACGCGTCCCAATTACAGCACATGTTCCTTTTAGGGGATCAAGCACTTGTTTATTTTTCAAGTATTTTCAAGTATCTTAAGGAAGCTAGCTTTTTAAACAAACTATAGGTATCGCCTTTAAACAAGCCACTCTATCCCTGTGTTTGGCGCACCATAGCCTTTGTTTCTGTTGCACCATAAAACCCAATATAACTAACGTTTTAGTGGTCAGC
Source organism: Amblyomma mixtum (assembly GCF_055824585.1). Lineage (NCBI taxonomy): Eukaryota > Metazoa > Arthropoda > Arachnida > Ixodida > Ixodidae > Amblyomma > Amblyomma mixtum. The sequence goes on along the minus strand of NC_143020.1, from coordinate 123,848,128 downwards.
AGTCGTGGAAGTGACCAGCAGTTGACAATTAGTAGCGAGATGCTGGAAGAGGTAAGGGAATATGTCTACTTATCAGGTAGTGACTGCAGATCCGGATCATGAAAGGGAAATAACCAGAAGAATAAGAATGAGGTGGAAAGCATAAAACAGGTTCTCTCAGATCGTGAATGGCAGTTTGCTAATATCCCTCAAGAGAAAAGTATACCAACGAACGGGCACTTAAGAGCTGTTCTAAGAGGATTCTGGTATGGGCTAGTTGGTTCATGCTTAATAAAATTCGCTGTGGCTTAGCTTGGTTAAGCCCGGTAATTGCGAAAGTAATATCCATACCTACGCCATGGTTCTGCTGGTAGTGTAACTGGTGGGGGTGCTTGTGGTTAGATTTGTGGTGATGCATCGGTTATACAATCCAATCCATTCCAATCCAATTCAATGGAATGCAATCCACTCCACTCCAATCCAATCCAATGTAATCTAATCTAATCTAATGTAATGTAATGTAGTCTAATCCTATCCAGTTCAGCCCAGTCCAATACAATCCAATCTAATCCAATCCAATCTAATGCAATCAAGGTCAAATGAAGGTCAATGGTGGTCACCGCCGCGGCACGGCAAAGGCGTGAAAGTGCAAGTAGTATTGCTTTCGCAATAAAACATATTCACAACAGCGCTACGGAACGAGGACAGAAGGAACACGAATCAGCGCCCGTACTGTGTTTTTCGTGTTCCTTCTGTCCTCATTCCGTAGCGCTGTTGTGAATCTCTTTATTAAGAGCTGCGCTGTAAAACTTGTGAAACAAACACATGCTTGCGATTCGACGGCGACCAGCCAGGGTTGTTAGGCCAAGTTCAGTTCAGCCAGATTCGCAGTACTTTTATTTATTTTCAGTAAGTCCCACCACACTAAATTAAAAACAAACATGGACGAGCCCTAAGAAAGAAGTGGAAAACACAACAAAAGAATTAAGTGCCCCTGTGCTACATTCTGCCGCTTTTCGTCGGGTCAGCATTTCGGAAGGATCCAACTTGCTGTTTCTTTTTTAACAATTATAATTATCGAGTGGCGATATCATCATCATCATCAGCCTGACTACGCCCACTGCAGGGCAAAGGCCTCTCCCATGTCTCTTCAAATGACCCTGTTCTTCGCCAGCCGCGGCCACCATATTCCCGCAAATTTTTTAATCTCATCCGCTCACCTAATTTTCTGCCCCCCCCCCCCCCCCCCCCCCCTGAAAGAAGGAACTGTTCTGAAAGAAGGGAAGGACGAGGAAAAGCCGTATTTAAAACCCTCATTGCGTTCCAGGCCTTTACTTTTCACAGGGCTAGTCCTAAACTCAGTACTGCAGGATTTTTTTTTTGTGTGTGTGTGAGCCTTTTCTTCCTTTAGAGAGAAATTGTAAGTTTCAGGACATTGGGAGTCAAATCCCGAGTCATCATCCCCTGCCACCTGAAATTCATAGGAAAAGTCGTGTGGGTGATGTCTCAGAGACAAACAAAAAAAAAACTTAAAATGCTAGAAAATATGCATTTTTTCGCATCCAGTGTGGATTGACAAGAGATACACCTAACTTTAATGACGGGATGTTTTTCTTGCTCGCTGCTTGCGTCCTGCGAAGACAGCTCCAGAAAAGCACAATTTGAAGCTATGACTGCGGTACGTCAGCCTGTGCCAGAAGACGAGCGCAGTACGAAAACAAAACAGAAAGAGAAACGTGGATCGAAAATTAGAAAAGGATTAAAGAGAATGAGGCGAAAGCCGAAGGAGAGGGGCATCGCGAGTTACCAGCTAGCAAAATTAATAGCGCGTTACCGACTTTCTTGCGCTTGCGAACAAAGAATGCGTACCTTCGTTACGTCAATTGTTTTTCTTCTGCACGACCATTTTTTGACCTTGCGGTCGCGAAAATTTGGGAGGATGCCAAAAGGCAAGTTTTTTCATTCTCCTCTTTTGTTTTTTTTTGTTTGTTTGTTTTTTGCGGTTGCTAAGTTCTGATGGTATTTTTCGCCAATTGCGAGACCCGCGGTTTACGCCTGCTAGGGTGGACTATAACTAGGCGGTTTTCACATAATCGATATTGGACCTAAAGAGTGGGTGGGCGATGACCCGGGTATGGACGATTATTCGGGATATTACGGTATGCAAATACAACTTCGCATCCACCCTTCTCCATCACTGCATTCTGAATCCTCATCAGGCAATATAACAAAAAAGGCGATTTTTAAAAGAAACATTCAGTCCTTTCCTGGAGCTTCTATAGGGCCCATTCTACAGTAACCACATTGTCTGGGCGCACATGGATCCTGTTACCACGAAGGACGCACTCTTTTTGCGCAGCCTGCTAGATAACGTTGTAATAAAGGAGTAATTTACTCATTGACATCCACCCGAGCGCAGCCATGCAGCTACAAAGGAAAGCTGTACAGCTTTCTCAGAAACTTCGTAGTTAGAGAAAAATTCCTCCTGGTCCGGGGTTCCAACCCGAGACCACCGCTTCACCGGAGAAGTCGCCATACCGATTGAGCTAACCGGGACGGCAAGCTTATGGTAGGGCGAGAGCGAATTGATCAATAACTCGAAGTGGGAACTTTGTTGGTCAAATATTTTAGAGGAACCTCCCAGGATGGAGTAGATTTGTAATAAGGGAGTAATTACTCATTGACATACAGCCGAGCGCCACCATACGGCTACAAAGGAAAGCTACTCCTACCCCAATCTACTCCACCTTGGGGGATTCCCCTAAAACATTTGACCTAGATAACACTGTCGTCGTCCAGTAGCCGTATGTGCGAGTTTTCGATCCCTACGTATAATGCTGTTCACAGTGGAGGTAGTCTCCCATAGCAGTTATCGATGCAGAAGGGCACGGTTCAGCAGAAAAGCTCAGTGAGAGTCTGGAAAACTGTCGGTGAAGAGGTAAGGCCACCTCAGAGTAATGCATTTGGAGAAGCCGACTATCCACGAAGCACACTATGAGCACCACAATTTCAGTCGGAGCTCTATAGATATGGCAGGCACTAAGTGCAGAAGACAGCGCTCACTTTAGTAAGTTCTGTACACTGGTTGAAGTTTGGATGTCTACCAACACGCCTAGACTGCCGTTTTACCTAGGTTTCTTTGAACTACATTACGCTCTTGGTGACGTCGCTCACGTCCTTAACCAGCTACAGCACCAAAACGTTCTCGAGAGCTTTCATTTATTTGCAAAGTATAAGCAAAGATTCTGTGTTCCTGGAATGGCGTAGAGTACAAGTAAATACGCGTTCCATAGCCGTCACGGTCAACGCACTTTCGCCGCCGTCGCTTAAGCGTATCTCGGCTTGAAAGACAAACGCGACATCGTTGTCCCGACAGATAGATTTCGCAACGCAAGCGAAGAGAAATAATGGAGGAGGGATGACGGGCGGGGGTTACTTTAAAAACCATTGTGCGCACGTCACAACAAAGCTTGTCGGCACCGTCATCGCAGCGGCTCATCTTTCCTCATGTTCCAAGAACCAGCTCAGAGGCGGATTAGAGTTCTATTCAAACACACGAAGAGGCCTTGTTGCTGTCACCCGGCTATAAACCGCTTACGTTTGCCCAAATTAGAAAGAAGCAGAGAAAGATTGAAACAAGAACCAGCACCAGCCCTGTGGCGCTCTCAGTTCGACGGGTTAGGGGGGCGATGCCGGAGTGGGTGAGAGAGGAATGCTCAAATATTGGCAGAAAGTACACCTCCAAGTGCTGCTGCCCCCTGAAGTGAGTGTTTTCCCCGATGAGTCAAGACATGTCAAGAGAGCGGACCCAATGACAGTTCCAGCCGCTCACAGTTTACAAGTCTACAAAAAAGCCCTGGAGCTTTTTTCGCCCTCATTTTGTAGCTTCGCTACTCCCACATTTGATCGCTGGAAAACTCGCAGTGAAATGAGGAAAACACTTGTGGCGCTGTCGTCACTATCTCTGGCACAGCAAGCACTCGACAACGCCGACGCAAAAAACAGCGTTTGGGCTCTTGCATCGCAGTTTTTGTTTACATCTAACTTCACTCCGTTTGCGACGAAGACTCTCGTGCTAGTTATTGCCGCAAAACAAGAAAATGGAAAAGCACGAAAAAGTTCCGATGTCAGCGCACATAAGTAGATTGTACAAGAAAAGGCGGCGATACAGGCCGAGAGGGTGAACGAAGTAGGTCAACGCCACAAGCGACGAGACGCTTCGCGCGTTGACGAATCGGGGAAGCGAGTGGACGGCAGAAACAGAGCGCAACCAATGTGGCGCTGCTGAACGCTTCCATCGATCTCACTGCCTACTTTTCTCATTTCTTTTCTTTTTCAGGGCTTTCTCGTTGACAGTCGGTGATGTCGGCAATATGTTCGCTGCTGTCAGTCTCTCTCTGTTAACTGAACAGTACTTCGACGTAATGAGTGCGTCGTGCGAAGCAACGTCGTTATTCTTTTTCATTTGTTTTTCTTCTTTTCTGATGCTGGATTGAACGTCTCCAGGTTGCGGTTCCTAATTACGCGTTTTTATTTGTTTTTCCGCGGTGCCAGCTGTTAAAATCGAGTTCTAAATGCTTACGCCCCTCTACTTTCTATGACAATGGAAAAACGAAGTGACCAAAGATATAAAAGAGCCGTGCATGATATGCTACTTTCGTGACAGTGCTGTATAAGTAAACACCGTTGTATCTTTTTTGGTATCAAATCTGTATATTACTGCCAATTTAATTTTAACCTGCGTTTTTTTCTGTTCGAAGTCGGTTGCTGTCAAATGCTTTGAATGCTTGTTTTAATTTGTTGTTTGTTTTTGTATAGGAGGGCAGGCCTTAGTCAGGTGTTGTTTAACGCCTTTTGCCTGCTCGTCCTTGGTTTACGTATGCATTGTAAACCAAAAATAAACCAATAAAAAATACAGAAGCTCAGCACGAACACACCGTGATCAGGGGAAGCCAGCGGCGAGTCCTACAGTGGGATAAAATGTGGGGTAGTAGACAGTGCACCCTTATCATGCCTTTAGACCGCAGGAGATTAAAGAGAACTTCACTTTGTAAGGAAGGTGCGAAAGAGCGCTCAACGGCTCGTTTGGTTGTCAGCGTCGGTGTTCGTATGGTTTCAGGAAACACTGCCGGTTCACATGACGGTCCGTTCGCCCGCTGCCCGCGCGCTACGTGTTCATGCGTCACCACATTGAGAGGCGCGCTGTCGGCCCGCGGCCTGGTCAGCGCGCCTCTCAATGTGCTGACGCATGAACACGTGATGCGCGGGCCGCGGGCGAACGGACCGTCGTGTGAATCGGCCTTTAGGACGCATCATTCGCAGCATTTGGAAATGCTTGCCCATGCTGCCGTCAACCGGCACAACTTTGAAGGGGCTGCTGCGTATACCGCTCAGTGGTGCTGCCATCGCTGGCTATACCAGGTGCACTTGGAAAACAGGCATCCGGGAAAATAAACTCCTCTTATAGCTTAGCCCGGTTAATTCAAAGCACGTGTAGCAGCGGACGTGTAGAGGCGACGAGAGTAACCGAATACCTGAGCTCTTGAGGGAAGAAAAAAGGTTAAAGCAGCTGCAAGGCGTTCTGACTGCAACGCACTCCAGCGAAGACTCATGCGCCCTTTCTTCAAGACTGGGGTGCCAGTTGGTTCGACGGGAAGCAGGACGCCAGGTTTTCGAAATTCAAATATGAGGAATCAAATCATTCGCAAGAGCCCCCCCCCCCCCCCCCCCCCCCTCCATTTTCGAGCGTTGTGAAACCGGGAGCAGGCATCACTGATTTCGGATTCTGTCAAAGCACGAGGTACCACGGAATCACCAATGCGACTTCCGGGGCCAGGTGCGCTTCGCTTTCAACCCGGCACCAGAGCTCCACTGACGCCTGACGATTAAGCCCAGGAATCAATGCAACATGTATACTCATTCAAGATCACGCGTGGAGCAAAGGTACAAGTGCAACGAGACAACCTTTGAAGCTCGAGAGTGTTGTCGCACGTGCGTAAGCAATGATTTTCACGTCTTTTTGAAGTTCAAATGGCCAATTAAAAGACACGTGAACTATTTATCGCTGATACTTTTCAACTCATTGTGGCAATGAAATTCCCGCATTGTCGACTCTGTACTAAAACTGGCACAAGCGACACACCTGTCTAACGGACGTTACTGCTGTGCCCAGCGGATACGAGAAGAAAAAAAAAGACGACTGAAAGAGGCTTTCGTCATCACCCTGAAATCTCAAGCTTGTATTGTCCACTGAAAACTAAAAGGCGTTTTACTTTTGTTCGTCTTAAACGTGCATGCGACTGTGCAGAGTAGACTGGCAGACGAAAGTTACCATCTAGAAGCTTAGAAGAGTGTTTTGAATTGTGCGCGGTTAAAATACAAGATATCTAAAAAAACAGCGCGACAGACTCGAGAGGAATGCTGTAGACTCCAGGGGAATTTCTGTAGGGGCAATGACGCAAGCACATGACGCAGAAGGCGACCTTCGTAGCCTGAAAACCTGCACCAGGAAAAAGTATTGTCACATGTATACAGCACCCTTCGTTGAGGAAATAAAGCTGACGAGAACGAAATGCGGCCGCATTGGAATCAGGCCACTGTGGTCAGTTTTAAGACGCGATCTCGATCGTGCTTATTGGAGTTAGTCTTGATTTGGGCTTGGTGGTCAGTATGCGTGATAAAAAGAAGAAGCGCGAATAGACAATGGACGAACACAAGACAACAGGACGGGCGCTGAACTACCAACGTTTTATTGAAAGCAGGGAGCAGCTTTTATACGCAAACCACGTAACCTACCTTACGCAATCATGTCGATCATTGGAATGATCGACATAACACCGCAACTGATCGGAGAGGTAAATTCTTCTAAGGCTAACGAATGGCAGCAGTCAGGATCGTTATTGCCGTATCCGTTCATTGCTGTTTCCAGCTGTGTTCGATTTTGTGGAGCATGTGCGGCGAAGGCTATTTGTTATGCTCCAACGAATGCAAGTTTTCAAAATTAGTTGGTTTTAAACATTTCCTTCCTTTAGAAGATGGATACATGACCAACCTTCACCTGCGTTTTCTCCTATCAGCAACCAGAGGAGGAAAGCAATGTGTTCGCTGTAAAAACAAAAAACAAAAATTGAACTGCTCTTCCCGTAGTTTCTTAATAGTTTCTGTCCGTCTTGTAGTTTCTATCGCCGCAACCTATCACGCCTCGTGCTAAACTGCAACACACTCTCGCGCTGTGCATTGCACGTCGTCGTCTTGATCATTTTCCATCTCTGCCCAAAAAAAGCAGTATTGGCCTCCTAGCCCATAAAATCCGCAGGTGGACGTGAAGCACCTGAGGCTGTCACGAAAAGAAACAAAACACGCATAAATGGCTCCTTGAATCAGTGGACACCTTTTTAGCGCTCTGAGCTACGTGGCGGTATAGTGACATATGGGCGCTACATGCGCTAGCGCTGACAGCTTTTGTAGCATAAACGCTGTACTGTAGCAATACGCGTTCACAAATTGTGGCGAAACATTGTGGTGCAATTACGGTCGTGACTCATCAAATTATTTGGGTATATCTGTATCTGTTAAAGGAGGGAGAGAATTGGCGTTGGCGTTGACAGCGTTGCAAACTCCATTGATTTCGAGGAAAGGAAAGGCGCATAACTGACTCCCTAGCTAGGTCACTGGACACCTTAATGGCGCTTTGAGGTGTGTGGCGCTAGTGTGCACTTTCAGGAAAACGCGCTTTGGCACAATATTTCGTGCTCAGCAATGATAAACCACCAGCCAATTATTTTGTGCAATTTTCTGGCTAATCGAACAAGGGTTTTCGGCAGAAAATGGGATATTTGCAAACTTAAGGCAATGTTCTTTCAATCTACTTCGACTAGAAAATTTTCCTTTAGTGTCCTTTAAAAGAGGCGAGTATCGCGTCGTGTGATAAAATGACACCTAGCATACTTAGTACGCACAGAACATTGTTACGCTGGACGCCGCCAGCAAGACGGGCCTTTATTCCGAACCAGAGGAAGGCAGACCATGTCTAGACCCTGGAATTTTTATTGTGGGCTTCAACAAAGCTCCACTCCAAGCCTTCATAAGGGGTCCGTGCTTGTATAGGAAGTATTATTTTTTCTTCAAAATAAACACAGTGCCCATCATTTTCCATTCGCTGGTCCTCAGGGCAGGAAGAGGCGGGCTCCCCCGACACTCGAGTGCTACGTCGGCTTGCCGCACCTGGTTTCCAGTTTGTCTTTGTCTCCTCCAACTGAACAAGAGGCTCGAGTAGCGCATGTGCAACAGAAGTTCTGAGTAGGCCCTTCTTCACAAGCTTAAGGCAGCGTAAGCACCGCAGCTGGAGTGTCAGCTTCCGTAAACACTCTACCCACCCCGCAAGCAAGCGCAGCGCCCAGATCCTTTGTGCAAACGCGATATTAGAAACTCCGGGGAAAAGTGCGTTAGTGCGTCGGACAGGGTAAGGGTGCGATTACGATGCATGTCGATGGCTTCCACTCCGTTGCTGAAAGCACACCCGAAACAAAGTCCGACTCAGAAGAGCGCTGCTTACACATCACCGGCTTGTTCGCGGTGAAAGCGATTTCTTTTGTTGACGTCTACGTCAGGCATCTCCACGCGTCTAACGAAGAGAACGACGCAATTTGGTGCCTGATTCGCAATCTGCAAGGAATAAGGAACAACAATGCTCTCACCCACAAGATACTATTCAGCAAAAAGGGCCAGATTGGGGAGTCGTAGCAACTTCCCTCCATCCTGTGCCGTTGTGGCCTTCATTTCTCAAAGGAGGAGGAGGAATAAGGGGAAAGGCAGGGAGGTTAACCGGAAGAATAATCGGTTTGCTACCCTACACGGGGGGAAGGGGGTGAGGGGATAAAAAAAATGAAAGAGAAAGGAGAGTGGCAGAAAACTGAAGTCACTAGGAAAAGTCAGCGGTCGTTAAAATCACAGCCTATCATGCAAGCCAGAAGTTCGCAAGAAGCGGAGTAGTGCCTTGGAGGCCTTCATTTCGGTATGGCTTGGTTTACTGGGGTTTAACGTCCCAAAGTGACTCAGGCTATGACAGACGCCGTAGTGAAGGGCTCCGGAAATTTCGACCACCTGGGGTTCTTTAACGTGCACTGACTTCGCACAGTACACGGGCCTCTAGAATTTTGCCTCCATTGAAATAGAGCCGCCGCGGTCGGAATCGAACCCGCGTCTTTCGGGTCAGCAGCCAAGCGCCGTAACCACTAGCCACCGCGGCGGGGTATATCCGTCAGTGGGCGTAGATCTGGACGCTCCAGCGCACGGCTGAGAGACTGCCTTTCGGCGCTGTAGGCAGGGCAGTCACAAATAATGTGGGATATAGTCTCGTCATACACCGCAGATGGCACATGCAGAGTTATCAGCCGTACCGGTTAAGAAAGAGTAATGGTTGGTGAAAGCTACACCGAGCCACAGACGACACAACAAAGTCTCTTCACGTCGTGGTAGGCCGGATGGAAACCGGAGCTTCAGATCTGGGTCTAAGGATTTTAAGCGTGAATTGGAATATTGGACGGAATTCCACGCGGAAAGCGTGATGTCCCGCGCAAGTGCGCGAAGCCTGCTCGCTGTGTCTGATCTCGAAATGGGATCGACACAAAATCGCCGTCGTCGGGAGCAGTTCGCGCGACCTCGTCCGCGCAGTGATTGCCTGCAATGCCGCTGTGCCCCAGTAGCTATTCGAAGATAATGTCATGCCCTCTATTGATAGCAGAGTGATGTAGTTGTCGAATTTCCGCGAACAGTTGTTCATGGGCTCCACGGCAAAGATATATGTCAAAGATTCATAAAAATAGTCAATGCATGCTACCCCCTCTCAAAGTGGGTCGTTGACACTCATGCAGCTTAAGAGTTTGTCCGGTTGTCGAAAAAATTGGCACCGTCGCGACGCCAACAGAATAGCGCCCGCTCAGTGCGTACTAGTAATGCGTCTAATGTAGTTTAAATGAGGATTTTAGGGTTAGAGAAAGTGGGGTTGCACAGCGCTATAATCCTCTCTTACGATATTGCAGCAACGACGCTGCGGAAGCGAAGGCGAATGATGGGATCGTACATTTCAGAACGGACAAAGGTCGTCTAATGGATGGCTGAGAGCTCGTAACCTTGGGCGTTTTCAGAGGAGCCCTGCCCCTTTCTCTACCAACTGGTGGGCCGAGCAAATTTACTACATGCTCGAAGTTTACTCCTCTCTTCACCAGTGACGACACGCGCGCCAGCGAAAGGTTCAAGGAGCTTTAACCGGAAGAGTGCGCGACCTGTCTTGAGGCAAAGGAACGAACATACACAGCGCGTCTAACACAGGAAGCCGCTTAGCGCTCACGACCAACCTGTGCCGTACAAACCCCTTGTAATAGTGAATTCTCTTTTTAAGATTTCTCTCAATGTATTGTGCCATGTGTCTGATCTTACTCTCTATGCATGCTGTGATGTGGGCTCTGTATTTGCTCTGTACTGCCTGTCTGCTCGGTAAAGTTTTTTTGTTATATGCGGCAGCTCTTTTTAAGTCATCTCGTTTTTCATTTGTCATTTAGATCACCAATGCGCATATGGAATACAGCATCATCCGCGAATAGACATACACAAATCAAATTCAGTGCCAAATTTTATTCATAAACATAAAAACAGCAATGGGCCCTGAGCGCGCCCCTGCGGTATTCCCGTAAGTACATATTCACCGTGGCACTGTTCACGGTTGAAAAGCACCTGCTGTGTCGTGGGTCAAAAATATCCCTGCCTCTCCCATAACCGAGAGCAGAGTAAGCATGAAATGTTTGCGGGCATAACACATTGGTTGTAGATGGTATTAGTCAAAGCCTTGAAACGGGTCTAGTCTTCAACACACCACACCACGCTCTTCTTGTTGCGTCGAAGCGATCGCCTGTAATAGTGCGGGCTTAGGTAGGCAGCCGCGAACCCTGGCGGCCTTGTCGCTTTCGGGAGCGGCCGCATAATCATGGCGTTGTCGGCAGGGGCGAGCAGTGTTCTGCTGTGGCGTATCACTCGCAAAGCGATCGCTTTCCGCAGGACGCTTCCTACCTCTCCTTTCATCAGGCTCCATTGCTCGCTCGGCTTAAGCAGCTGTGAGGGTGGCGGCATTGAAATGCAGGACGATGCAGAAGCGTACGCGAACACGACGAGACACAGGCCTGATAAGAATGTATATGCAGCGCATTTGAATACTCCGCGAGCGTGTATACATCTGCCTGCCAAAGGGGGAAACGTCATGAGCTGAAGGCCCAGCAGCCGGTCTTTTACATGCTTGAGTGTGGGACCGCAGCGCCATCCTTGGGGAGGGCGCGGAAGCAGTTTTTCCGCCCAAAGCCCTTCTCGCCCTGGAGCTCCCCTCTTGCTCTAAGCGGCCCTCTCTCAAAGCTCCGAACAGATCACGTATGAGTCTCGTTAAATATCGTACGGTGCCCGGATGCTCTCGTTTCAGCTCCCGGATGTGTGGAATTCAGTGCCCGGATGTTGGCTCTCGCTCTCGGCATGACGTCACCACACTGCCGACAACGAGAGCTAAAAGCATTTCATGCTTAATACTCTTTTACCTTCTCAATGACAAGCATTTAGGTTATGCCAAGGCAACTTTTCGACCAACGACGACCGAAAACTAGCAACGAAAGCTACTTGTTAAACTCCTTGAAATCAATCAGCAGAATTCGCCTGATAGAGCGCTTGCTGCCTCATAGCTTCTTTCTGTTGGAATGTAGAAAAAAAATGCGCTACGCAAACAGTGTTATTGTGGTCGTGGCAAGGCGCAATTAGTTATTAAAGTAGTGTTGTTTACATGTAAAAAGCATACTCTGGAAGGTTACGACCGTTAGAGACAATAACAGAGCCGCGTGAGACACAGGCTCTGGTACTTTCTTCTCTGCAAAGAAGCGAACACCTTACACGCCCTACATCCTATTTGCAGGGGCAACTACCCTCCAACTTGATAACATTCACCCCCCCCCCCCTTTGCCCGCCCTTTCCTTCAAAGCCCCGGACATGCAATTTTCCCTCCTCTCTTCCCTACACTTCTCTCGCTGTTCTTCCTAAAGGCAGGAGTGGCTCTCTCCACCATCAACGTCTTCAGCTGGAACTGTTCTGGACAACCTCCTACGTCACATCACCCAACACCAGGTTAACAGACAGGAGCACCTGCTCCCGACGGCTACACCTACGCCTTCCTTTTATGAGAGCCGTTAAGTGAGCTCCCGTAAATATAAAGAAAGGTTTTTAACCATTTTTACTAACCCGTAGAAGGGGCCCTTGCTACAAGTTTGCGTCATATATGACCATAACCCCACTGTCTCTGTGGATGTGAACTGCACCAGTAATCTTTTCATAAAAAACTTAGAAAATTGAACCTTCCGCCCTACCCCAGAATGACACACTAAAGGTTATCTTCCAAGAAAATCCGGAGGATCCTCTGTATACTGGAGCAAAATTGACCCCACAAATTTCCGAAATGGAATTAACTTATTATTACCGCGTCCACATTGCATGGCCTGTACATTTTCGGGCTACATTCATCTGTTCTGGCTATATTGGGCTCCAATTCACCAATTATTGTGATATCTGTAAACTTATATACTCCTTTGGCAATATCCATCAAGAACAATGCAGCTCTTCATTCTTGTCCAAATCTCTTGATCTCCGTACTCTCTAGGGTTGTCTTTCTGCTCAGGTAGGCTGTGGTCCTTTTGCCAATTATCTGTTCCTTTTGATCCTCCTTGCAGTGTTCAAAAGTAAGGTCAACGAGCCATGTTCTCTGAGTACACAAATTTTTCCTTCAAAGTGCTGCCGTGATTCCTCTTGCAGACATGCACGTTTATCCCTCCAGGGTAAAACAAAAAAATGAAAGTTTGTGCGACCGAAGACTTATCTGCCAACGGAATCACACAGCAACATAGATAACAGCTGGCAACGCTCTGTGGCACGCTACGCACAATCTACTCAATGAAACACGAAACTATAAATCAAACCGCACCTGCTGCGAGCGGTTAGAATTTTCTACAACATCCCTCTATAAATTTTGGCACCGCTGCGCGCAGAGAGTCCCAAAAAACCGCCGCCGCCTCGAAGGTGACAGCCCAGCACCGGTTGATAGAGATAAACAGTATTCTGCCTGTTTCGTTCCCAAATAAAGCCGCTACGGCATGCGCTGTGAGATTTGGGTTGAACTCGAAATTAAAAGTTTCGCCGGCGCTCATTCGCAACGTAGGTGCCCAGAAAGCCTGCAAACACACGCCGCCTCTGTCAGCTCCACCGCCGAGGCGTTCAAATGAACTTCCGCTTTACGGTGCACTTTCGAGGTCAGCCACTAAGTGTTCCTGAGACGGAGCCGCGTGCGATTCCTTGGAAGAACAGCACTCAAAAGGGAGGTAGAGAGATTTAAGCGAAACAAGGTTGTTATTCTAAGCAGTTCCGACAGGCGCTTTCTTTGTATACTTCCACAACTGCTGCCAGAAGTATGACCAGCCTCATGGAAAAAGACGCAGTTTTCGATAGGATGAACTGAGGTGCCACAGCAAATGCGACCATGTGTTGAACGGTTGAAAGTTATTCAAGAAAACATAAATATTCCTCAAGAGAGCTAGTACGGAGCAAATAAGAAAGAAATGACAGGTTGGTTACGGCTTTGCAACGCGACATTGAACGAGAGCTATTAAGGTATTGATATTTTAAGATATGCTAAGGCACTTCCTATCTGTACAGTTCTCTTTTTAGTTTACACTCGCTTCTCAAGTAATCACCGCTCTAGTCCACAGCTCTAGCCACGCGGCGCCACCAACGACCACGTACTCGGACAGTGTGTTTCGCGGCAGAAGTTGCAGGTGGACCGTGCTACATTCGTCCGCTCTCGTCGTATCCTATTCCTTCCACGGTAACGCTTCACCTCTGACCAAGGCCACGGCAACCACCCTCCGCTTGCCCCTTAATCCCTCGCCTTACCCTGCTCCTTTAATGGTAACCATCCTAATCCTTGTAGGGCAAACACTCCCGAGATGGCTCCTATGGAACCACACACCGGTTCCGCCTTCTTATGCTCTGGCTAAACCGTCCTCCTTCGACGGTAACCGTCCTCCTACTTTCACGGTAAATGCCCTCTGGATCCTACCACGACGTTAGGCAACTTTGATGTGTCGCATGTGGCTCGGTGTCGCATTCACAAACCATTACTCTGCTTTGATCGACATGGCTGATAACCCTGCATGTGGCGTCTGTGGCCACGATGAGAACATATCTCATATTCTTTGTGAATGCCCAGCGTACAGTTCTGCAAGACATTCTCTACGGCGTGCGCCGGAACATATCTAGTCACGCCCGCTAACGGAGTTCAAGATTCTTGGACACGCCTTTTCGCATTCTGCTTTTCTTCTCTTCCTTGTCTCCGTCACCTTTTTATCTCATCATCTCTTTCCCCCAGTGCGAAGAAGCAAACTGGTTTTCTCTACTGGTTAACCTCCATGCCTTTCCTCCTCATTCTTCCTCCGTGCCAATCGCCCTCGGATAACGCCTCCTTAGCATACCCAGATATTCTGGACAAGCGGATTTCTCAACGCGAAATAGTTTACGAATTAAATATTTTCATATTTTAAGATTTAACCGCATCAATCAATATATCCACAGATCTCCCGCTTTCAGGCTTGCATTCATTTGCTATTTAGGGAGTATAGACACCAAACTTTTTGGTGCATGTTTTCTTCTTTGTAGTGATGCGTAAGGCATTATTACACATGGATTACCACGCGCTTTTCTCCTACGACGGCTAGATATTTTATAATCGTATTTCTTTCTCGTGCTGCTTCGGTTTCAGTTTCAACAGCCAAACAATTACTTTGACGTCAATGTGTGGTGAAACTTCACGTGATGTACGAAAAAACTGCGATATAATCGTTGTTTCTACATTAGTTGTCGTTCCGGCTCTTGAGAAAAGCTGGCTTCAGCGCTGTAATGAATTAAAGCGATCAAGCAGCGATTATATCGCAGTTTTCCTATGCCTCACGTGACAAATAACCACGCTTTCACGTCCCAGCCGTCGCTGCGCTGTTGAAACCAAAACAGCATAACAGAAAAATTGGATAATAAATCTAATAAGCGGTCGTAGTTGAATACCACACGATGATTCATGCGTAGTAGTGTCTTCCGCATCATTGAACAAAATAAAACATTCCACCAAAATTAGATGCCTATACTCCTTTAAAGTTCCCCACTGGTTTTCCCTGGCAGCGTTAACTGCTAACTGATGGATGCGAGCGATGGGCAAACTTTTTTTTTCCTTTATTTGTTTCTTAGAACGTGTCTAAAGGGGGGAGGGCGAAGATAAAGGCGTAACAACGCCTGACGGGGCCTCAGCCCCCCAATACAAATTCAGCACAAAATATTAATTATTACATTTCGGCAAGCGGCACTAAACTTGAGTCAAACAAAACATTTGCACATCTGATAATGAAATGTAAATAAATGCATAAAAAGCACGGTAGTAGCAAGGCTAAAATAATGAACTTTGGGACAGAGAAAGCACAGAATATATATTTTTTATCTGTCTTCCTTCTTTCTAGTGGATAATACGCATGCAAAAACAATGTATTTACAAAGCAAAGGAAAAACCGCTTGAAACCAAAACATGCTAAAAAGTAGATTTTGCTAGGCATCGCATGAATGAACGATTATGTTCGATATTACCATAACAGTGCTTTAAAAATTCCACAGTTGCCTCGCAATTAATATCGATGTCGAAGAATCCTAGACTCGCGGCTCTCGCTACGGCCTCTTCCTTCAACGGTAACCACCCTTCCGACGCACCTACCGGTTATGCCGGATACTACTGCTACTACTACTACTACTACTACCACTACTACTACCACCATATGATACTACTACTACTAAGAAGCGAAACTCAGGAATGGGCGCCTAACAGCTGTCGCTCTGAAATCAAGACACAAGCGAAGCGGTGATGTCAAAACAAAAAAAGCAAAGAAATAAATAACATGGCAGGCAGCAAAACAAAAGCGTGTGTAAACACAAGAGTAGGCAACAAAGAAATACGCTCTGCAACACATTACAAGTCAATAATAACCTACGGAGTTGAAGTGGTAATCTCCAGATTTCAAAAGGCAAATCGTGGTGCTTTAGTACCGCAAGTAACGGTGTTTTGTGTCTATAACTCTCTGCGTTCAGTAGGCACTACTACCTGTCATTCATTTTTATTTTTACTTTACCTTTGCAAGAAACTTCGAAGCGATTGTCACTAATGTATACCAGATAACTGTAATCACCGTAATCATTGCCGGCCCAGAGCAATATTTAGTTTTACGCAGGGTGTCAACGCTGTTTTTTAGAGCTGAGTGTTTTGGGCGTCCATGTAATATAGTTTAGAATATTAGAAGCCTAATATTGTAGCAAAGTTCTTTTCACGAAGTGTCCGTGAAAATTTGCTCTATGCTGCATGGAAAGGGCAACTAAATCCCGATAGCCTTAGGTTTTATACAACAGACCGCGTGTATATAAACGAACACTTGTACGTCGAGAACAAGATACTGCTGGGAAAAGCTCGAAAATTCAAGAAATTAATCGAAAGTCGGCGTGTGTGTGTCCCAAGGAAAGATTTTGAAGCCGAAATTTGGGAACTCTCTAATCATGCATGTCACCTGTGGCGCAGGCCTAGAAAGTGTTGCTTACCTTACTCTTTTATTGGCACACGGGCCATGTTGCTTTACGACTTCCTGATATGCAACTTTTTCTCTTGCCTTTGTGTTTACGAGCGTGAGTAATTTCGTACTTTCACTGGTGAGATGTTCAAAGAATTTTTCGTTGTTTTACTACATTGTTGCTTTTTTTTCTTGCGACACTAGATATAGCAATAAGAAAAGCTTTTCCAAGCTTGTTGCCCGAGCTTATCCGAGATTGTTTCTCAGCAAGAGTCTGTAGTGCCTCTCTTTTTTTCTATTTTACGCACAATAGTTTCTTGTTTGATGCCCTATAGTGTGTACTGCTCTCGTATTGAGGTGATTGGTAAGACAACTGTTCTGCAGCGTGGTGAATTTTCTCGCTGCTGTTTATATCTAAATTCCTTAAAGCTGTGTATTGGCGATTTCTCTGGCTGGTCTGTGTGGTAATAATGAAGAGAGTAGGATATACTAAATCTCAGAAATCATGGCAGTACTGATGATCTCGAAGAAACATTTCATGACTCTAATGAGCTGATCACCTGTTTTCTGAACAGAAACAGCGGTATTTCTTTTCTGCACTTCAGTACTAGATCAGTACAAAACGAAAACAATGACGGCTGTGCCTTTTTTGCAAGCTTTAGTTTTACTTTTGACGCAACCATGAATAGTGGGACATGGTGTGATAACCAGTCTGCTTAATATTCCAGGGTACTCTTTTTTTGGTTAAACCCGGCTACAAGAGAGGAGGGGAGTTGTGATACTGTTCAAGAAGTGTTTAGGATGCGAATTACTTGATCGAATCCCTGCTGTAACTGATGAATATGAAGTGCTTTCATTTTAGTCTAAATCCTTGCTATTATCAGTGGCACATCGGCCACGTAGTACAAACAGTCATAGCTTTTTGTCTTTTAAAGACGGTTACTTTTGCTGGGTAAATGATCATAAACTTAAACTTGTACTAGGTAGGGAATCGAATATTAATTTTCTTGAAACGTCAGATATTCAGCAACAACTATGTGCTATACTACAGACTAATGCACTGGTCGGTATTATATCCGCCAACATGCATAACGTGCGAAACATCAAGGCTGCTAGATAGGTGCATTACTAGCGCATGTGAATAATCACAAACATCCGGTTTATTGGCATCTACTCTGCGTGATTATCTGCCAATTTACTTAATTATCAATCACTCACTTGTCCACGTATTTTTCGCTACCGCCGCCGACAACGACACCCCGTTTGGTAGGGGTCGGGACGCTTAACGCTTTCGTGCTAATAAGCGGAATAAGCGATGTGTTCTTGTCCTTGTTGATATATGTTCTTGTTGGCAAAGATCTTGAGTTTGAGCCCACCTTATCTAATGCTCTCGGTCCTTTAAAGGAAAAATAAAAGAAACGAAATGAAACACGCAAGGAAAAACGGCGATGCAAGTCCACATTTATCAATATAAGCGGCGGTACGAAAATATAATAAATTCTTTCCGTCTCATACTGGAAGAGCAAAATAAGAAAGTTTTTGAACTTTGTAATCAATTATCTCTCGGCCATAAAATTACGCGACTATTTCCCCATGTGATCAGCATCACAATTAAAGGAACATAGGCCGTATGCTTTCCTTGGGTGCGGTGACTGCTGTCATCAGAAACCTGTTTCCCTACCCTTGCCTGCTCAGCATTTTAATTACTTAGTTTTGGGAAAGAAGCAGGCGGATTGTAACACACCTGTTTTCTTCTAAGCTGCGAACAGCAACGTATGTCGGACAAGGAGAAAAACACCAAACAGCTTGTCAGTCCACGAACAAGAAATAAAGTTCAGTAGTGCTTGGAAGTGGGCTTGTTGAAGCTTCATTTTTACGAGACCTGTGCTTCTTGGATTGAAACGGACACAATTAGCGAAGACAAACAAGAACGGTTAAGCGCAATTACGCCAATTAAGATAAACAGGAACGTTGCGCTTAACCGTCCTTGTTCGTCGTCTTTACCTGTGCCTCCTCCATTCTAAGCAGCTCAGCTCTCGTAATAACGCGAACAAAATATGTAGTCGTTGGATGGAGATGCAGCCCACGGGGAAAGGAATGCGTTGGGCTTGGTTTTCTTTTCGAAGCTCGAGCGGTTGTTGCCAGGCAAACAAATTCCTCGCTGCCACCCGTCAATAAAACTGAGCGAACAAACAACCCAGCGATCGAGTGAACGGTGCTCATTACGAGTTTTTATCATCCTCAGACTGGAGAGAAACAATGCAGTTCAAAATAAAAGCAGTGGGTGTCAAAATTAACGTGTTTATCGCGAGGCGGAGGGAGGATGAAAACAGGACGTCTTGCTTGTGAAACGAGTGACTCACAATGTCTGGGCGAAAAGTTCCTGTAACTCCGCAGTCTTTGGGGGACGGCGCCGTGGGGCGCTATACTCGCTCTCAGCGCGCACATCTCTGGGACACCGCGCTGGTGCTTTGGAATCGCACAGCTGCCCCCTGGGAAAATCGTTGCACGGCTCAGCACGAATTGATTGACTGATAAATCGAACTAAACTGGGATTGCTCCATAGCTTGTTAATGGGGTCTGGATGTGGTGGACAACGCAGCGAGCTATGGAAAGAAAAAGATAGGTGTAACGTTAAGAGGTCGGAAGCGTGCGGAGTGGGTACGAGAACAAACGCGGGTTAATAACATCAAAGTCTAAATCAAGAATAAGAAATGGGCTTGGGAAGGGCAGGTAATGCGAAGGCAATATAACCGCTGGTCCTTAAGGGTAACGGAGTGGATACCAAGAGAAGGCAAGCGTAGCAGGGGGCGGCAGAAAGTTAGGTGGGCGGATGAGATTAAGAAATTTGCGGGGCTACAATGGGCGCAACTGGCGAAGGACAGGGTTAATTGGAGAGACATGGGAGAGGCCTTTGCCCTGCAGTGGGCGTAGTCAGGCTGATGATGATGTGGTGGTGGCGATAGTCTGTGGGGGTTATGAGCTCCTCATGATTTAGGCCCGTTATGACAGGAAGCTTTCCATGGCGCGTCGCTTGGGGTGTATTCGATCCTACAAGAAGTACAAGTCTGATGATTGGTGTCAAAGATGCACGTCACGTGTGACGTGGCGATACTTGGTCAAGGCAACAGCTGCGATACAAACTTCGTGGCATGGCAACTTATGGCCCAGATTGTGCTCTGGGGCTTCACCTTGACAAACCATTCGGTGATTATTATGCGACCAGTGAACGTGCACTCCGCGTTTTTGATGTTGAGCCTCACCTGCTCGGTTCATGCTAATACAGCTCGATGCATGAGCAGAGGTGTTTCTAATGACCGCAGTGACCACGAACGCCAGGGTAGCGAGAATCAATTGTCGTACGATATTTCGCTA
Source organism: Amblyomma mixtum (assembly GCF_055824585.1). Classification (NCBI taxonomy): domain Eukaryota; kingdom Metazoa; phylum Arthropoda; class Arachnida; order Ixodida; family Ixodidae; genus Amblyomma; species Amblyomma mixtum. Next base: position 123,828,107 of record NC_143020.1, on the reverse strand, counting down.
CCTCGGATTTTAATATTATTCGCAAACATGTTCAAGAGGAACAAATACTTAATTAGCCGCATTGCTGAAAAAAAAAGTTCGCTCCTCTAAAACCTCCCACACATTTCTTTTCACTCATGCTTTCTTTAACCGAATCTCGCCCACTCCGTCTCAACTTAGCCATACAACCTTGTTTCACTGCTGCGATCATTCACTAAGCTTTTTTACAAAGCACACATAAGCGCTTCAATAGTGAATTTGTCTTGTACGCAACAAGGCGCACTTGGATCGTGCCCGTATTGCGACTGTAGACCTTATTGCGGCTGTAATGAAGCTACGCAATACGCCATTCATCCTAAATAGGCCCTACAAAGGTTCCTCTATTCCTACCGTTCTATAAGTTGACGAGTTTGCTTCATGCGCCCGCACATTTACTTTGCTAGATTCCTGGTATAGCTACATTTAGTTCCTCGGGTACGAGTATTGCTATAGGCTCTCTAGCTAAGCTCTCTTCGCGACACAAGATTCTCTTTCATACCGCAAAGTGGTGAAAATGCTTTTTGTTCGTTTAATATATAGCTCACCATTGTATTGGGGACAGCATGCCGATACCGTGGGCTCTCTTAACATTCATTTGCCCTGTACACACAACTCTTCTGTAAGCATACAAAACAACCCATCCATATAACAGATAAACTGCGAAGTTCCAGGGCTGTAGGCTGCTGCTTTATTTAAAGAAATCGGCTTACTGGGCCAGAGGTGAAGGTAGTCCAAGGGCAGCCTCTTCCAGCACTGACACGCACGCAACATTTGTGCTCAGTGCTTTCGCGACAAACTCGCATCGCCTTCTTCACATGAATTCTTTTTTGGGCGCATAATGAAATGCCTAGTGAATCCGTTCGCGGGGCCATTAATTAAAGGTGCAGCAAAATACTCCCTTTTCGCGAAGGACCTTTCAAGTTTCACAACGTACCCCGTAGTTACCAAAGAAGCAGCGCAATAGAGAGCTCTCTCAGCAACACGAAAGGAAGAAAGTTGTATCGCGTAGGGCTTCTATACCTCTGGCATTAGCCCAAGCCGGCTAATAGAGATACTCGGTGGAGGTTCCTTGGGAAGATTAAGCCAATGCAGCAAACCTGCTCCTTGTAACGGCAGCCCGAGCAGAAACTGCATCTAACGCGCAAAGCTTCACTGAAACGCGTCCACAGACTGCAAGCCGTGCCAAAGAGCGTTACAGAGGCAACAAGGTGCTATGTTTTTGCAGAGAACTTTCGCGAAGAAGTGTTGGGCCGTCAGGACGCTGAAGAAGCGAGCCAGGAGAGGGAACTCCCCTGAAGTGGCTGTTGTCGCGTGATTAAGTTACGTCTACGCAATACCTCCTAGGCCTGGTTGTGCATTTAACCCACGTGGTTCAGGGAGAGAGCGCTAGTGGAAGAGAACAGCGTTGGAAAGCTACGGGTGGCTCTTCTTCGGCGTGGGTGAGGGCGGAAACTTCACTTGCAGCGCGTGCGGCGATTGTGTCGTTCACGCGATCGGACATGATCACGTGGTCATCAGTAGTCACATCCTCAATGGTAGTGTGACAGTCTATCCTCAAATAATATGACGCTATATGTGATAACTTGACCCAATGATCACCTGACCGATGATGACGTCACAGTTGATGGTCACTCAGTATTGTCTTCACAACACTAAATGATGCGTCATGTCAGTCATTGATTGCCATGTGATTCATTTTACAGTCTTAGCTCTCGTTAGTTCGTTCCTCAGTGTAGCGCCGTCGTCGTCGGCACCACTTTCCACCAGCTTCGTTTGGCAGCATGTGGCAAAGTGGAGAGGGGCAAATCGCTTTCCCCAATTGTGAGATCTCATACTGCACTTTCAGGGACGAGGACGGGGAGGTAAAATGGGAGAGAGAGAGACGGCGGGTGGCTGGACAAGGATGGGTACAAGCGTACCTCGGCCAGGCACCCAGCTCTATTAGTGTGTGCACTTTGAAGTGGCTCCGCAAACCCAGCTGCAGCTTTTCGTGGCCAAACCGAGTTACTAACACCTCTGCCTACAAAGGTGGTTTGTGTTACCGTGTTCACACACGCCTAAATAGGTGTGCAGGTCAACTGTCATTGCTGTAAGCGATCATTCCAAAGAAGTTCAATTCAGAGTATCACTGCAATCCTGGCATGTCCGGATTAACCTCCGGCTATCTGACTTCGCGGGAGAAAAGAAAAGAAACAAAAAATCTGTGATAAATTATTTGCTGTCACACCGTAGCTCATGCTCAAACATTCTCGTTACGCTCTCGTAACCGTCCTCTTTTTCTTTCTTTACAAATCAATCGAGGGACCTATATAATATATCCCTCACACATACACCATTTTGACCTGAAGTTACTGTTCACTAATGTTACTAATTTTTCCTTAAACTTTTCGTTGATTTCCCTGTCAGTCTGTGTGGTCATTCTGGGGCCTTTGAGGTAACGTATTGACACAAATAAATACATAAATAAATATATAAATAAATAAATAAATAAATAAATAAATAAATAAATAAATAAATAAGTCGGTCGCAGCGTTTCTTTGAGCACATCGTTAGCTTGCCATTTTTTGTGGGCTCGTTGCGGGTTTCCTAAACTGCCGCACAGAAAAACCTAGGCAATGGGAATGATGTAATGACTTCTACCACACACAATTGCAACAAATTCCTCCGTAAAACTACGTGCATGTCCTGCTGCGTTTGCGAGAGGCGCTCGTCGCAACGTTCACGTGTCGTTAGGGGCTTTATGGCGCAGCGTTAAGTGCATCACATAAAGACGAATCGTATACTCTGACCGCTCGCCCGAAAAAAGCGACTCCAGCAAGGCGAAACCACATTTTACGTCTCATCGGCCAACCCTGTACCAACCTCGATGATGTATACACTGCTTGTCAAGGATATTGGAATGCCGTGAAATACGGCAATCCACACTCGTGAAAGGTAAAACCCATATATAAAGAAACGCCGTTTGCAAATTCCCCATATCCTGACTGTGTTAGCTTATACTAACGGGCAGAGTCAGCGAACGTCAGCAATCACCTCCCACAGACAGGCCGCAACGCCTGCTATCATTTATCGCAGCGGCGTGCTTGTGGTCAGCGCTCGCCCAACGGCCTTTCCTCGATACTCCGCTGGGTCTGCGAAATCGGGAGCGTTGTAAGCATTCTTCAGAGTTTGAATCGCTTGACTGCTGCCATACAGTTCGTTTAAGACAGCATCTAACGATTAAAAATGCGCTGCCGATACAAACCTCACCGATGAGACCCTGCGAGAATTTACCGGGACAATGCTTGCGCAGTAGTGAGTTCTGCGGAGCTTCCACGCGTCATGAAAAAGCCAGGGAGGGGAGAGTTTAAAGGCTCTCTGGCATGTAAAATACGACGAAATACGCGCAGAACTCTCAAGGTAATTGCGCAGTTTCTGAGCAAGTGAACGTCCCGAGCAGCCTCAATGTTCAAGTCGAGGTTTCTTGGACAAAAAATTTTAGAAATTGGAATATCGAAAATTACTGTTATGGAAATATTGAAGGTAAGGGTTTATTCTTCGGATGCATCGCAAAATCTTAATTTTAAAGTTTTTACATCGCTCGTATCGAGTAGTTACGACTGCCGTAGAAAAACAATGGGGAACTTTTTTGTCCATAGCAGAAACATTAATGGCCAAAAATACAAGCTTGCCGAGCGCAGACCTGCGGATGTATTGATTGTTAAAGGGAACCTTTACAATACATGAAAAAATTGCTCTCATAAACTGTCTTCCATTGAAAAATGATTTCCTCCAGAATTGTTCGGTGTATAAGGCAATGGAAATACGAATTTCCACAGTCAAAAAACATTCACGACATTGCTTAGCCTTAGCTCTTTAAAACCAGTTAACTGTGTTGGCCTAACTATTGTGTGCGCCTGAGAAGGCAGATGACATTTCCGCCTCTTTAACAACTCTAGTACGAGATGGCTAAGCGTTTCCGCAAGTGCGCTTTCCCGCATAACATTGTTGCCCCCAACAAGGTGGCTGACTATGCGTTTCCAGCTGAAACAAAGCAAGAAAGACTGTTTTTTTGTTTGATTCTTCCAAAATACGTTTGTCACATTCTATCCACACCTTTAGCGCCTGTCCTGCAGACCACGTAGTTCATTTATAGCGAAGTCGGCCATCTTGTCTGGGGCAACATAGTTATGTGGGAAAGCTCACTTGCGGAATTTTGAATATCCCCTATTACCTAATAGTTACCACTGCTCTCCGGCACGATTGCATACTCGAGCAAAAGAAGACTCAGAGTAAGAGGGGATATCAGAATGTACTTGGAAAGAACAATGAAGAGGCAGAACTTCAGCACTAAAACAAAATATACACGAGAAAAGAAAAAAGAAAGCACGCAATTTTCTTAATTCAAATTTAAAGAGTTAGAGCGTGCTGGCAATGATGCAATGTTGAAGCAAGCCCATAGCGAGGATGCCATCGTTACAAACGCAGAAGCAGTCAATGCACATGGTGCAGTACCAATACACATAATGCATGTAATGTGATTCACCGCACATAAAACCGTTAGCATAGCGTCTTGCTCTTATAGACATTCGGAGCTGCTTTCCAATTTTATCCTAGCTGGCAACAAGCTCGAATCAATTTTTTCGGTCGATGACACCTGATATCTGCCCATTTGTTCATGCATAGGCTTCCCAGAAACACTCCAAGGTAACAGAAACTGCGTTCCTGGAACAAATAAGAAGATAAAACGCTAGGCTGTTGTACTCCACACGCGGTCAATAACCGACTACGCGCATATCTTCCGACGCTGCAGCGCTCATTGAATCTCGTTTAAAATGAATAGTTTAGCTTGCGACATCATTCACAGCGATGTTCGTCACGTGCCTTCGCAGGTGATGGCACTAGAATCCCCGCATCTGATCCTCTTTATCCAAGCCACTTTGCATAGTATTTTACGCGTGCCTATTCGGGCAGCGCGTGAGCCAACGATCTTCTCTTATTCCTTCTCACAATAGGTTACTTCGCCTGTGAACTTGAGGCCTAGACTACACGCGTTCTTTTATTGGGGCTTAAAAAGACGGGAGTAACAGAACTGCTCCGTCGATTGCTCTATTTGTGCTTTTTTTAGACGAAACTAAATACAGTGACATTAGCTTTCGACCTTTGAACAATGCACTGAATCGCTGCTTGACAAAACTGCATAATAACAACCAGATGTGATGAAGCAAATGAGGCGCACTTCGGCAGGAGCACAACAGACAAAAATATAGAAGTCAGATTCAATGGAACAAAAAATTCAGGGGGCACTTTGGCTCTCTAAAGTGCTGCAAGGCGGAAGCGTTTCCTGGCCACTGTGTTTTAGAGCGCAGCTCTTTGGCGTCCGTTCCTGGGTTTCGCGTCGTCGTCGGCGTCGGCGTCGGCGTCGGCGTCGGCCTCGTAACCAGCTCCGCCCCCAATGTCATGCTTTTCAATTGGTCGAAATGCTCGTGACATCACAGTGCGCGAATTTCAAATGGGGCCAATTGTACTTTGGCTAGTAACCATGCAACCAATCAAAGGGATCGTATAGTGATGCTGCAACTAAGTTGGACTGAGTTTAGTTAATTGCTTAATTAATCAATTAGCCTAATTAATATAGAGGAGAATGAAGAGGTCAGAAGAAAAGAAAAGAAAGACGCGCGCCGCAGCGACAACAGCGTCCGCGGAAGGAGACGCTGCTGAAAAAAAAAACAGATAAGTACGAAGCCGCGTTCCCACCACCACCACGCACTTCCCCACTCAGTCAGACGTTGCTCGTTTCATATACGTTGTGTCGAACATCCTAGACAGTTCCAACAATTGACAGGTTAATGACAGAACACGATGGATAGAAATGCAATAATGTAAATATGAAATAGCCTAATTAACCTTTCTAGTTAGACCGCATAAATCTATAAAACTGAGAACGAAATTGGTCGAGTTGGGGAATCGAACCAGGGTCTCCGGAGTGCGATACGAGCACGCTAGCCACTCCGTAATGCCAGCTGAATGGTTTGGAATGAACAAAGGCGCGTCTAGCTAATACGGCGTCTTCGTTCACTCCCATCTTCCACCTTCCCCTTACGGCGAGGTGCAGGTGTCCACCCAGATATGCGAGAGAGATACATTTCCTTTCCTCAAAAAATAAATTTACCGTCCAGCAAGGCGTACAGCCGAATTGGCGATGGCGTTCTGTGGACTCCCTGGCAGCGTTGCAAGACGCTGTCGCGTTCCACTCTTACAGGCTAAGCTTAACATGTTAACCACACATCAGTAACACACGCAGACAGCCAATGGACGCGTCATTCGCTGGCAGCACTTGATTCATCATTCACAACCACATTCTTAACGTACGCTCCCTTGCCGCACATGCCAAGGACGTACACCACGATCACATTCTGCGCCATTCCTCTGTACTTTGCTTTGCTGAAACCTGGATGGATCCCGAAGAGCCTCTCGAAATCATAGATTTCCTATACTGCTGTGGTGCTCGCAGAGACCACAACAGAGCGGCGGGAGTCGCTATCTACTTGCGCACAGGTCTCTCTGCAATACCAGTCGAAATGTTTGGCACGTCACATGAACTTGGCGAACTGTGCGCCGCAAAGTTGCCCAACGGCTTGCTGGTAGTAGCTGCCTACTTCGCCCCTACCGCACTCACGAAAGACGTCGTGCACTTCCTGCAACTCGCATTAACCGTCCATCGATCCACACCGATGTTAGTAGTGGGGGACTTTAATGTTGACATAAAGACAAACAGCAATTTCCTAACACTTATGCGGGAGAACATCCCGTTCCTCTCGCTCGTAACGCGTCCCACGGCTGTGACAACCTTGCGAGGCACTTGTATAGATCTCGTCTTTGAGAATCAAGCATTGGTGTACCAAGTCGAACATATATCAGTCTATTTCTCCGACCACAAAGCTTCATTCATGACTGTCAAGAACTGTTAGTGGAATCTTTGTTAAAGGAATACGTGTGAAAAATAAAAAAAACTCTGTGATAGCGCATACATGTGTTGCTCGATTTCTTTGCCTCAATCTATCGAAAAGGTGAAACAGCTTTTTGCTGCGCTCAAATTTCGCATTAGGAAGTAACGTAATCGTCGGTAATTTTTTTATCTACTTTTTTATTTTTTCATAACTTGTTTTCTATTTATTTTTTGCTCCTTTTCTTAATTTTATTGTTCTTTATTTTTATTTTCACATCTTATTTTTAATCTTGATTTTATTTTTGTTTATTTTCTTACTTTTATTTTTTATTTCCCTTTTCCTGACTTTACTCCTTTTTTAGAGCGCAGCTCTTTGGCGTCCGTTCCTGGGTTTCGCGTCGTCGTCGGCCTCGTAACCAGCTCCGCCCCCAATGTCACGCTTTTCAATTGGTCGAAATGCTCGTGACGTCACAGTGCGCGAATTTCAAATGGGGCCAATTGTACTTTGGCTAGTAACCATGCAACCAATCAAAGGGATCGTATAGTGATGCTGCAACTAAGTTGGACTGAGTTTAGTTAATTGCTTAATTAATCAATTAGCCTAATTAATATAGACGAGAATGAAGAGGTCAGAAGAAAAGAAAAGACGCGCGCCGCAGCGACAACAGCGACTGCGGAAGGAGACGCTGCTGAAAAAAAAAAAACAGATAAGTACGAAGACGCGTTCTCTCCACCACCACGCACTTCCCCACTCAGTAAGACGTTGCTCGTTTCATATACGTTGTGTCGAACATCCTAGACAGTTCCAACAATTGACAGGTTAATGACAGAACACGATGGATAGAAATACAATAATATAAATATGAAATAGCCTAATTAACCTTTCTAGTTAGACCGCATAAATCAATAAAACCGAGAACGAAATTGGTCGAGTTGGGGAATCGAACCAGGGTCTCCGGAGTGCGATACGAGCACGCTAGCCACTCCGTAATGCCAGCTGAATGGTTTGGAATGAACAAAGGCGCGTCTAGCTAATACGGCGTCTTCGTTCACTCCCATCTTCCCCCTTTCCCTTACGGCGAGGTGCAGGTGTCCACCCAGATATGCGAGAGAGATACATTTCCTTTCCTCAAAAAATAAATTTACCGTCCAGCAAGGCGTACAGCCGAATTGGCGACGGCGTTCTGTGGACTCCCTGGCAGCGTTGCAAGACGCTGTCGCGTTCCACTCTTACAGGCGAAGCTTAACATGTTAACCACACATCAGTAACACACGCAGACAGCCAATGGACGCGTCATTCGCTGGCAGCACTTGATTCATCATTCACAACCACATTCTTAACGTACGCTCCCTTGCCGCACATGCCAAGGACGTACACCACGATCACATTCTGCGCCATTCCTCTGTACTTTGCTTTGCTGAAACCTGGATGGATCCCGAAGAGCCTCTCGAAATCATACATTTCCTATACTGCTGTGGTGCTCGCAGAGACCACAACAGAGCGGCGGGAGTCGCTATCTACTTGCGCACAGGTCTCTCTGCAATACCAGTCGAAATGTTTGGCACGTCACATGAAGTTGGCGAAATGTGCGCCGCAAAGTTGCCCAACGGCTTGCTGGTAGTAGCTGCCTACTTCGCCCCTACCGCACTCACGAAAGACGTCGTGCACTTCCTGCAACTCGCATTAACCGTCCATCGATCCACACCGATGTTAGTAGTGGGGGACTTTAATGTTGACATAAAGACAAACAGCAATTTCCTAACACTTATGCGAGAGAACATCCCGTTCCTCTCGCTCGTAACGCGTCCCACGGCTGTGACAACCTCGGAGAGGCACTTGTATAGATCTCGTCTTTGAGAATCAAGCATTGGTGTACCAAGTCGAACATATATCAGTCTATTTCTCCGACCACAAAGCTTCCTTCATGACTGTCAAGAACTGTTAGTGGAGTCTTTGTTAAAGGAATACGTGTGAAAAATAAAAAAAAAAAATCTGTGATAGCGCATACATGTGTTGCTCGATTTCTTTGCCTCAATCTATCGAAAAGGTGAAACAGCTTATTTGCTGCGCTCAAATTTCGCATTAGGAAGTAACGTAATCGTCGGTAATTTTTTTATGAAGCCCATGCATTCACTTGATGCGCCTTTATTCATGCTGGAACCTTGAGCATTTTAAGCAGTGACGCCGAAAGGCGGACGAATCTATCGGCGCGTCTGTCGACACTCCTGCCGACGCGTCTGTCGACACGGCTGCCGGCGCGTCTGTCGACACTTCTGCCGACGCGTCTGTCGACACTCCGACGCGTCTGTCGACACGGCTGCCGACGCGTCTGTCGACACTTCTGCCGATGCGTCTGTCGACACGGCTGCCGACGCGTCTGTCGACACTCCTGCCGACGCGTCTGTCGACACGGCTGCCGACGCGTCTGCTAACGACAGTATGAGGCATTAAATTATTTCGCCTTAAAAGAACTAAAAATAGCCAGTGACGTTTTGTCTTCATTAGCCAGTGTACGTGCCGACGGCTTTGCGCAACCTGACGTGCGCTTGGGCGGTCGACGATGGCTCATCAGTGGGCTTCTCGTTATGAACCGTAAAAAGTCGCCTAACCAACTCGTCCCACAACTTCTTGTCACGAATGGTAGAAAAACGAGACTGGTTGCTGCGCTGTTGCGTCGGTGTGACAGCTTACGGGAACCAGAGCAATAAACAAACAGCGTTCGTGGGCCCGGGCGAATTTCCTGGATCAGATAACGGCACATTCGTTGAAGGATGGAGGAGACATTGTGCTCGAAAAACTAGCCACCCTGTATACGCAGTGCCTTGTGACCTCGAGCTTACCTAGAGCTTGGAAAAGCGCTAATATTATCTCAATTTATAAGAGAGTAGTCGTCAAGGACTCGAAAAATTACGGACCGATCAGCTTATTGTGTGTAGCGTATACAAGTTATTTACTAAGGCAACTGCAAAGAGAACCAGGACAACCTTATACATCAATCAACCAAGTAATCAGGCAGGCTTTCGTAATGGCTACTCGACAACAGACCATATCCACGCTATAAATCAGTTGATATAGAAATGTGCAGAATATAAGTAGCCCCAGTATATAGCGTTCATTGATTACGAGAAGACATTCGACTGAGTAGAAACCTTATCAATCATTCAGGCATTCCGAAATCAGTGTGTAGAAGAGTCTTATGTGAAAATATTGCAAGATATGTATAACGATTGCCCAGTTACCATAGTTCTCCATAAAGACTGCAATAAAATTCCAATAAGGAAAGTTGTCAGGCAGTGAGACACGATCTCGCATATATGCTATTCACCGCCTGTTGACAGGACGTATTCCGGGACCTGAAATGGGAACAGTTGGGGATAAGAGTTAATGGAGAATACCTAAGTAATCTGCGATTCGCTGATGACATTACCTTGCTAAGTCCCTCAGGTCATGAACTGCAAAGCATGATCAATGAGTTAGATAGCCCGAGCAGACCGGTGGGGCTAAAAATTAACATGCAGAAAGCCAAAGTAATATTCAACAGTCTAGCAAGAGAACAGCAGTTCACAATTGGTGGCGAGGTACTGGAAGTAGTAAGAGAATATGTCTATTTAGGGCAGGTGGTGACAGCTGATCCGGATAATGAGAGGGAAATAACTAGAAGAATAAGAATGGGGTGGAGCGCATATGGCATCATCATCATCAGCAGCAGCCTGACTACGCACAGTGCCGGGCAAAGGCCTCTCCCATGTCTCTCCAATTATTCCTGTCCTTCGCCAGTCGCGGCCACCGTATCCCCGCAAACTTCTTAATCGCATCCACACACCTAACTTTCTGCCGCCCCCTGCTACGCCTGGCTTCTCTTGGAATACACTCCGCTACCCTTAACGAGCAGCGGTTATTTTGCTTTCGCATTACATGCCCTGCCCAAGCCCATTTCTTCCTCTTGATTTTGACTAGGATGTCATTAATCCGCGTTTGTTCTCTCACCCACTCGGCCCGCTTCTGATCTCTTACCGTTAAACCTGTCATTTTTCTTTCCATAGCTCGCTGCGTTGTCCGTAACTTAAGCTGAACCCTCTTTGTTACCTCCACGTTTCTGCCCCATAGGTGAGTATTGGTAAGATACAGCTGTTGTATATGGCAGGTTCTCTCAGATCTTGAATGGCAGTTTACCAATATCGGTCAAGAGAAAAGTATACAACAGATGCATCTTACAGGCAAGGGGGAACCAAGAGAGGGCAGGCGTGGCAGAGGGCGGCTGAAGGTTAGGTGGGCGGATGAGATTAAGAAGTTTGCGAGGATACGGTGGCCGCGACTGGCGAAGGACAGGGTTAATTGGAGAGACATGGGAGAATACTTTGCCCTACAGTGGGCGTAGTCAGACTGCTACTTCTGCTGCTGCTGCTGATGATGATGAAGATGATTATGATGATGATGATCGCACCAACCAAAGCAAGCACTTTGCGGTGATTCACTCCTTTTGTGCCTTTCTTGCTTGGAAACGTCGTTTGCAAAGGGCAAGAAAGAGCGTTTCCTTTCGTCGCAATGCTGTCTGCGGCGGTACGGAGTATAGCAGGCGGACGCATACAGACGGGAAGGCAGCCGTCGCCACCGTCGGCTGGCGTTTCCTACAATCTCCGACGCCTTCTTGTGAGCAAGCGTACACTTCTAACGGACGCGGCTTTGTAGAGAGCCAAAAGGAATACAGCCAAAAGGCAGTCCCTATACAAGGGACTGCCTCGGCCGTGAGCTCCAGCAGTTTCTTGTCGGGGTTGTGCTCGAGAACCACGCGTGCCGGAGCTGGCATACGAGTGTGCCACTTGCTCGCGTGAACATGCCGCCATCTTTCCCGTGCCGCCAGGAAAGTGACCTGGGATATAACAGATCTAAAATATCAGCGGCGTGATCTGAAGGGATCTTTGTTTCAAGAGCTCACTAGCGGGGAGCGTATTTCACAGGTGAGCGCGAGTTGCCTGTCCTGCTATTTTTTAACTTGATGGTTTGGTTTTGTTTGGTGTATGGGGTTTAACGTCCCAAAGCGACTAAGGCTATGAGAGACGCCGTAGTGGAGGGCTCAGGAAATTTCGACCACCTGGGGTTCTTTAACGTGCACTGACATCGCATAGTACATGAACTTGAGATGAACAATAAAGCAGCGCTGCATTTTTTCCCTTTGAGATAGCAATCAGAATAACTTTACTGCATTCCCATTTCATTGCAGAAAGATATGTATAATTAAAAATTTTTTAGTACTCTGACAGCGTGGAACAAACTCGATGAATCTACCGAGATTGTCGCGTGATTTGTAGTGACCGGCCGGGTTGATAATGCATTATGGAACAGCAGCGCAAAATATGAAACGCCTAGATGTAGACGCAGGGTACAGAAAGCAGACGCGAGTAGCCCTTGTTTAATTCTCCCGCATCAGGTTTTCGAAAACACCTTGCCCAGGCGCCATTCGCAGCCATTCGATGGTCCAGTGCGATTTCTCTGCCGTGGCGGCTCGTCGTCCTAGTCAGAATCGACGGCGCAGTATAGCAGCGAGGCTGCCCCTCAGCAGCCGCGCACGGTCATAGTTCGTCCGATATTCTGCAAAACCGCCAGTAGCTACGACAGCGGAAGGTGTCTCCAGTTTGCGCGGCTGTGCACACGCAGCAATAGCTAGCGTACGGAGGAGAGCCCGCGAGCAAGAGCAGAGAAGCGCCGGGAACGCGATTGAAGTGGTTTTTCTGGTGTTCCTGAACAAGTGGAGCACATGTGGCCAACACAGCTGTCGGGCGACAGCGACATGTTTCCCAATTGTTCGTATTGACGCGGTGTGACAGGATCTCCAACCTGACGAAACCACTGTTTTGTAGGAGGGGTTGGCCGACTGTTCCCGCAGTGTGACTCGGCCAGGGTCGATTCAGGGAAACATCCAGTGGATAGAGCTACTTTTGGGGTATGTCTGGCATCAAAACGCACATTTAACGTGGCGTTTGCAAAGATTGCTTCGAAATGACACGGCATACTTTGTCGCACTCGTCATCAAAGAACTTCCAACAGTTAACAAACAGCCGCCTCCCTGAGTACTCTGTAAAACGAGAGAAATAATACTAAAAGTTTTGCTTACATCTGCTTCTATTAGCCGCGCTCCTGTTCCGTACTCCGAGCCGAAATTCCCAAGCATAGGTATTCGAATTCAAGCTCCATACTTTCATAGCGTGTTCTAGGATGAATTTGGTTGTTCTTCAGGAAGGGGCGACATCATGGGAGCATTGCGAAATCAAAAAACTGCTTTGAAAACTTCTGCCTCCATGTATTCCCATTAGAGCACGGCATGGGCCTCAATCTGAGGTCCAAGCCCGGCCCGGGCCCGATACCTAAAGCCCGGGCCCAGCCCAGGCCTGCTAAATTATCGCTCTAGCGAGCCCGGCCCGGCCCGTGAATCCCAGAGTGAAGCCCAGCCCGGTCCCGGCCCGTTTCACAGTAACGCTTGAGGTATACTGCTGACTCTGAGCAAGTAGACTGCTACTAGACCGATAAGAAACTGGCCGACAAAGGTTCTTGAACACAGTTTGGCTTGCAGGAGGTTGGTTCTTTTTGACCTAGAAGGAAGTGATTAAGAGTAGTGCTCTCCAGGCCCTCTTCTGGACACTTATCTCGTGTAAGTGCGCAAAGATAAACTCGGAAGTTCTTAGAGCCAAATAAAAAGGGCTGCATACGCACGTAATAGACTACTCTGCGTTTCCCCATGATTTAAATAAGTTATATTTGCCGCCCGCGAAGTATAAACATTAAAATTGCCTAGCAAGCAGTAGGATGACATTTTTTTAGTAAACGCGTTCTCACAGGTTGAACTCATAGCCGAAATGGTCCCGTTTCAGCAAAAAAGAAAAGCTAAAAGGCTTGAGTGTTTTACGGAGTGTGTTTTGAAGACTATAAGCGTCCTCAACTAATATGTCCTTCCCGAATGCATTCGTAATAGTGTATAGGTACGTTTTGGGATGACGAACGATCCATGGCCAATTAAGACCGGTTAAATTTTACTCTTGCTGGTGAAGCAGAAGATAACGCGCGAACCATGTGATAACTTACAGGACAAAACACTTGTCATGTCACCCAGGCTGAATAAGCAAGGAGGGATAGATGTGGTTATCAGATGAGAGATACAAACTCTCGCGAGATTTTGTGGCTATTTCATTTACGAGACGTTCCGGTCAGATGATCAAAAAGAAAACCAAATGCGCTTTAGTTTGTGAATTTTCTCACATGAGAAAAATATAGCTATAAAATAAAAGCTATGTTTTTGGGGATTAAGGGCCCAAGTTGTGTCAGGCTGTGAGAGACACCGACGCAGAGGGCTCCGATCATTTCGACCACCTTGGTTTCTTCAACGAGCAATGATACTACAAAGTACATGGTTGTCATGCTTGCCGCCTAAATAGAAATGCGGCCGCCGAGGCTAGGGGCAAACCCTGGCTCCCCGGCTCAGTAATCAAGCGCCTTGACAACTAAGCCACCACGGCGTGGAAATAAGGAAATAAATAAGTCAATGAATAAAGCTCTTTTTTTTTCTCAGCGCGTACTATAACCCATAGCTCATCCGTGTCGCTGCTCCTATGCCGCAGTTGTATACTTCACTCTGCAATAATGAATGAATAGTCGGACCAGCCGTTTCTATACGTACCCAAGCCTGGCTCGAGTCAGCAGCTTTAAGGCGGCCCGCTACTTTAGGCCCTGGCCCGGCCCAGGCTCGGCAAAACAGATCATGTCCCGGCCCTGCCCGCGGGCCAGGCCGGGCCCGAGCTTGCGGGCCGGCCCGAGCCCGTGCAGTGCACTAATTTCTATAGACACTAAGCCTACTTTTCATCCCAAGTTGGAACTGCCTGCCGCGAACTCACCGCTTCGTTTCTGAACACGGTGTTGGTCTATACGTGTCCTGTACCATCTTCAGACGGCACTGTATACCACTTCCCTGTCCTAAGTTTCAAAATGACAGCTGCAAATATGGCGCTCCACGGCGTCAGACGTCGGGAAAGTACGTTGCGCGGTCATGTGACGCAGCCGGTGAAAGGCGGCCGCTCTGCCTCATGCTCGTTTACCCGACTGACGGGTATTATGCAGTTTTACTTCGTTCCCTTCGACCTCCCTCACCCTGTACACACCATCATTAAAGCACGGTTCGCGGGTCAACCCACGCAGCGACTGTTATCGGTGGGGTCAGCGCTAGCAGAACGATTCTACCGCTGTTCTCCTTACCAATTGTCGTTCTGCTTTATCATCCTTTTCTACCACTACACTATTGTTGGCGCTGTGGTTTCCTCCTCTCCACTATCCTCTTCCGGCCGGCTCTGATTGGCTGCTTTAGTTTCCTTCTCTGCACACTATCCTCCACTCCACCCTCCCGCTTTTCAAGTTTTCCTCCTCTCCACGCGTCTCAGTCCTCACACGCGCCGTTGCCGAGTTTTTGTGAAGTGGAATTACTGCTGCTAGCCCAGTAAACGAATGTCACTATAGCTACTTTTGGAGCATGCTTTGAGCGCCATACACTGCTTTTAGAAACCATTGAAACGTAGTCGCCACGGAAGTGGCGCTAAGCGCTTAAAACACAAATACCAATGTTCACACAGCTCCACGAGCGAGTGATTTCTGTTCACCAAGGCGAACGAATGTATCCACACGCAAATAAAAAAAAATGGCTGAATTTAAGCTCGTACCGTACTTTAAGCGGAGAGAACAGCTTTCAACGCTTTGCACTGAAGCGCTACTTCCTATATTCTTAGCTTTTTTTGGTATTTTCTTACGACATCGGCCCACTCTTTCGCTACTTCCTTTTTTTTGTCTTCTTAGTTTGAGCCCCAATCCACCCAGACTCCAAGTCTCTTGAGCCCAAAAGACCAGAGCAGAGGGAGCGATATTTACCTAAATGTGCACGGACCATCGTGCCAAAGCTGCTGAAAGCCGCATCAGAAGTGTAATCCGATTTATACAGGCGACATTTCACAGAAATAAAATTGTTGCCTTCGTTTCCTCGCATGTGGTCCCCTAACCGCTATAACGAGAACGGCGGGTATTTTAAAAGCCTTGAGAGCCAAGCGAGGGATTATTTATTCCGGGAGCTACAAGTGAACTGCAACAAAATAGTAAGGAGTTCCATATGAATAGGATCGGTACGAACACCAGATAGGACGATAAAGAGAGGTCAGATGCGTAGCTTTTGTGTGTTTGTCCTTCTACATGCCTGAAGCCTCGGTCAGAAGCCTTCAAGGCACAATGTTCGGTTTTGAGCTGTTAGTGGATAGCTTCCGGCATGTGTAAAGGCCAACAGACATTCAATTATGAGGAAGAATAGGTTTAGAGTGCCAGGGCTGACATACCAGCCGCATTACACGTCTGAAAAGGGAACCGTGTGTTCTGAACCATTTTGACAAAGACTGTACAAATATGGAGCGAGCATCGCGTATTCTGACCTGCGCTCCCCCTCAAATCTGTTTTGTGGTTTGTTTGCGTAGATTGTTTTCTTGTTTGCAAATTCTCAACTTCAGTAATCACTACTCGTCCAATATGAAAAGGAATGTTCAAATACATTCTTGTAAATCATTATTACTCACATG
Source organism: Amblyomma mixtum (assembly GCF_055824585.1). NCBI lineage: Eukaryota > Metazoa > Arthropoda > Arachnida > Ixodida > Ixodidae > Amblyomma > Amblyomma mixtum. The sequence continues at coordinate 123,811,564 of NC_143020.1, read as the reverse complement.
ACGAAACCAACCAATTCGAAAGAGTAGAAGGCAGCACGGACAAGCATCTTTTGAGCTTGCGCTTTATCAGATGCAAAAACGGTTTTGAGACGCATCACTATTTTTGGGCACGGCACAGCAAACGTACTACAGGCTGCCTTGTTTAAAGCCCCGCCTAATTACCCCAGTTTTCTTTTCAGCGCTATTCACTTGCATCACATACTTACATGTCTTAATGACGTTTGAATCATACACTAAGCGAAAAAGCTGACAGAGCTAGGAAACTGTAACAGGGATTGGAATCTGACATCCATCGGATTACTGAGAGCTCCCCTAATGAGAATTCCTTAAAGGAAAAACAAGTCAAAGTTCTCAGTGAAGATCGAATCAGTTGATCGTATTTCTATGTTCGTAAAGCAGGGCCGGAAAAGACCAGTAATCATCTACCTTCACTCACTGAAGTGAATGTGATAATAGGCAATGCAAAAAGAGAACGGAAAGAGTCTCGCATTTTATTCAAAATGGCTATCTCCATTCTATTCTTGTCAAGCGCAAACTGCTCTTGGAATGTGGGAAGAACGAAAGACTGGCTGAGAAAAAGCTGCATCAATTCCCGAATAGGCTCAGGATCATCAAATATGTTTTCTTCCGGGATGAAACGGAAGGCAGGTGCGTCCAGGTTCCAACTAATCACGCACAGCGACGTCATGTAAGACTTCGTTCTGATATTAAGGGCAAACATATCCTTTTGCTCAATATTTTCATTTATGAAACACACTCACCAGCTGTAGTTATGTGCACACAACCCTCAAACAGCTCAAATAACAAAAACTTGGCATAGCGGTTAAATAATGGCCAATGAAGTCTTTCCTCCACCTCCTTACCATGTGTGCCGAAAAGGAACCAACTTAGACAACAAGGTATTGGTGAGCTTAGTAAAAAAAAAATGAGCAGAGATGAATGTGTGAGTCATGACTATGACTGCGAGTCATGACTTTCATAGGTCTTACTACGTTGCGTTCCATCATTCATGACTGTACACTACGGTCCGCTGTTAAAAGGAACATGCGATCGCATGGCTTCGCGAAGCGCTGCCGCCCAGAACGTGCGAGAATTGACGGCACAAGATGAATGCACAGTAAGCATGGCGGCTGGTCTTTCAGCGCATGCCTGATGCCGCCCATTCTCGCGGTATCTAGGCAACATGGCGGCTTCGCGAAGCGTGGAGGTCATGCAATCGTATGTTCCCTTTAACAGCGGACTGTACTGTACATGTTCGGTTACATATGTTGTGACATCGCGCACCTGGCCACTGCATCATCCGAGTTTCGTGCCATAGACGGCAGCGAACAGCTTTTGTGCCAATGGGACGTATAATGCTTTCCTATTGAAAATAGACGCTGTGGTGCTTCACAAAACTGCGGACCTTGATTGCTTGTGGCCACTGCTGTATTTCACTGGTTATAGCTTTAATTTCTGTGCTATTTGTAGTCTTGTGACTCCACTTCGGGACACTTCAGCAAGGTGCAGGTAAGTTGGTTGCAGTTTTACAGAGCACGATACTGATAAATAGTGATATATTTTGCAAGCGCTCGTCTGTGTAGTTGTCTTCCACTGCATTTTCTTTAATCGCGCTCTATCATCCACAATGACCTGTTACCGACTCGACCAGCTGTTCATTTTGTAAATAAAATTATTTTGTAAATAAAATAAAATCCTTCTTGTGAACATAGCGGTTGCAAGGTCACCCATAGAATCTGTGCCTCAAAATCTGGCGCTCTGATTTGGCCGTAACTCGGAAGTCGGTAGATTTTCAGGCCTGCTACGGGGTTCAGAACATAAATACAGAGAAGACATATCCGTCACTGCTTCGCCGTCCCGCTTCACGTACGCCACACTTTTCCTCACACTCCGCCCGCTGTCCACAGGTCACGGCCGCGTTCTGAGTTGCTGTGTAAATGACGGCAATTCTTCTGAGGTTCAGCTTACTTGTTTCATCTTACGACGTAATACGGCGTCGCTAACAGAGGCGCATTTTACCCCGAAGGAAGCGCTCATTAATGCGGTGACGTTGATCTGGCCGAAAAACACTAGCTTGCGAAAAAATTGGGTCCCTCTCGTAGCATGTCCCCAATAGTCAGCAATTTAACAAAGATCTCTCTTCGCGGCTGTTGAGAAAAGAAATAAAACTGAGTAAAAGTCGAGGATTACACAGGATAAACGCTGTCAGTATACAGAGTGCGGGTTTCAGGCGTACTGTCGCTTGATGACTCATATGCACATATCTTGGTGTCGCAATTGGATGCCTCATGCGAGTAAGTACAGCGCACAGACATTAAGAGCCGGGATTTCATGCTGTAACTCAAGTGGTGTCTCGAAACGAGCTTCACGACTGCTTCGGCTCCGTTTGTACATACGTTTTCCTAGTCGGCCATCACTGCTAACCAAACCATCGGGCCATTTCCCAACTCAGTCTTAGCCGCACTTGTCAGTGTGCTTTCGCCAAATGCGTTGCTTCACACTTCGGCAAAACGAGTTTTTCAACTAAAACGTGTAGACTTCGGCGGCGTTTCCGATTCTTTGTTCCTGAGACTTTTTTGATGCATGCAGAGAGTTTCAAATTCATTAGACCTGAAAAAAGATCCTCTCTTCACCCTCAGAATAATTACTCGTATTGATAAGCATTTAGATCAACGGTACTGCTATGTATTTTTCACCACAAGTAAGAGAGAGCACTTTCATGTACAATGCGGGAGTCCTGCGAAGAAGAACAAAAAATGAATTTCCGCAATGCTTCTTGCCATTTAAGACGTTAACGTATTGCGCCATAGACTGGCCTTGAACGAAAGGTCGAGACCACCGAAGGACCGAAAAGCAATTTCGAGCGTCGCGACTCGCATATGCACGCAGCCCTACGTCCACCAACTGTAACAACGACAGCCGCAGCAAAGTAGTTGTGTCCGCCCTATAAAGTAGCAGACATAACCAGGCAATCTACTCCCCCCCCCCCCCCCCTCCCCCCGCCAAAAATAAAGGAAAGCAGAGACAGTCAGTCGTTCACTTCCAGCAACAAGAGCGCAATCCGCCGGCCCGTCAGCGCTGCTGCATGCCAATAATAACTCTTTCCCTCTACGGACTGCACCGCACTGGGCCGGTAACGTTAGGTCGCCCGCTACAAGCAATGATTGCTGCATTCCGCCCATTACATTGCTTGCTGGTCATTGCATGAATGCTTGTCATGTAGGATGGTTGATTTTTTTGCTCTTTTAATTGCGTCATACCCCACTAAATGCGATGTCAGCAAGCCATTAACTACCGACAAGAAAATGGGCGAAAAAGGGAAAAATAACACCCCCGCATGCGCTGCGCAGTACAGTATGGTTGGCTCATTTCGATTACGAAACTTCGCATAATCATAGCTAACTGAGCATACACGCGTCGTTATGGCTTCGAGGCTACAGTCACACTACTCCGGCAGATGTCGTTAAAACTGCGGTCAAGCGCGTGAACACAGTTGGAAAGCTAATGAACGCTTGAAAAAGAATAAAAAAAACAATGAGCCGCAGCCATTACCTGACTGAATGCGACAACACTCGTGTATTATTTTTATTTGCCTCTTCCATGCAGGCGTTTTAATTGCTGTTTCTTTTCTCCATGTAAGCAACCAATTTCCTCCAATCCATGTAAGTCCGCAACATAAGAGTAGCGCAAAACCAGGACGACGGACAAAAGGGGACAGAACACACACCAACAACAAAGACGCTTTGTGAGAACACAGGTGTGTGTTCTCTCCCCTTTTGTCCGTCGTCCCGGTTTTGCGCTGCTCTTATATTATGTTCTGGTTAGAATAAACACCCATGATTATATTACTCCGGTTTCACGAGAAAGTACGCGTTATAACCATGTAAAAATGCTGCAAGAATTTCATGCATACTCTAACACAGTTAAACACTCATTTTTTGTCAAATCGATTGCAGAGTGGAATGAATTTCCGAAGTGTGTAGTGAACAGCCAAAATGTAGAAACGTTTGTTGATAATTTGAGAGCCTTTTGTATGTGAAACTCTTGTCTTTTTGGTTTCTTTTTCACATCATCGTTTGCTCTTGCATGATTCCCGTGCATATCTTGTTTTTTTTTGTATCTGTGCTCATGCCTGCTTGGATTCAAGCGACTCCGCTGTATTAAATAAATAGTAATAATAATACCGACTTGCCCAAATTTCCACCCTGATGTAAGTCCGCCACATGAGAGTTCGACTGCTGTTGTCTTTTGCTAACTGTCGTATTAGTAACAACCTTTCTCAAAATTTTGTTTTATAAGCTCTGAGTATCTACTGCAGAAACCCCGTCTTATAAAACACTCTTTAAAAATGACTTTCTTTCCAAGAACATCCAAAAAGAAAATATAAGTGCCCAGAAGGTGCGATGCAAATATGATCTGTGTGAACCGTGCGGCGCTTAATTAGTTCCAGCAACCAACGAAATACCGTTACCCTGAGTGGTGGCATACGCCACTCCGCATGCCAGCTGCAGTTCAAGCGGATTCTCCTCACTGCTCCTCTGCAATCTGTCCACCCGGACGCTGCCACAAATTTAGGCCGCAGCGAAGACGACGGCGTTGCTCGGAAACGCGCCAGTGTCGTAGGCGGCGCCTACACTAATACAATCACTACTACTACAATCACTACTACTACAAATCACTACTACAAACAAGATGGCAGACGTCGGCATCAAGTTCCTTCTGTAAGGAAGACGACGGGCATACGCGCGAGCCGCATGGCCATCGCCTGGTGCACGCTCCTGGCTGGGCTAGCTGACCTCGGACTGCTGTTGGCCCTGCTCCCGTTAAGAAGCTTCTGCGAATAAATCCCACCTTACACCTGCATTAATTTTTCCAGCGCATTTATAACAAGAAGTTCCTAGAAGTACTTGAAGCTGGGCTTATTGGCGCGTATTCGTGAAAGACATGAGAGCGCAAAACGGCAACACGGACGAGTAAGGGAACAGGACGAGCGCTACACTTTCAACAGGATTTATTCAAGGATGAACGTTTATATAGCCTTTGGCCTTATCCATGCTCTTAATCGCTGTTGACCAACATTCACCTCTCATGGATATGCATCATGAAACAGAATTTCACGGTGGCGAAGAACAACTGACGAGTCACTAATGCAACTATCACCTCGCTTCTTGATATAGAAGGCTTCCGCAAGCTCACGTTCTGTCCTATCTCGGCTTTTTAATAGCACTTTGCAATCAGATAGTCGAGGCTTGCAGACTATACGCTTCTCTTTCGAGCAGTCTTGGCAGTGGTCTGGAAGATGGCCTCTCTTGTGCAATGAATTCTTGTGTTCAAGCAGGCGCTCATAAGACACCGTCCGATTTGTCCAACGTACACCTTGCCCCAAGTTAGCGGGAGCTCGTAGACTACTCCTTTTTTACAGCCAACATGTGGCATTCGGTGTCTGATGGTGCACTCTTGCACTCTTTTTCTTCCAATGCGTGAACACATTCCGGCGAGTTTTCGAGGCGCTGAAAATAATAACAGCGATCGACTACAGCATGTTGGCAGCATGATGAGGGCAGCGACGGCGTTGAGGTAGGGCATCCGCCTCGCGTGCAAGGGGAGTGGGGCTCGAATCCTTGTGGCACGCAATTCTTCGCAATCCTCCACCCTGGTGCAGCACTTGGCCGCAACCTTCTATGAACAAATCAATTAATACTCGCCCCTCTGTCGCCAGCGGCTGCGAGGCAGCTGACCAAGGCACCAAGGCGGCGGTCAGACCTGTGACGCAGCGGAGGGTGCTAAGAATCATTGGCTCCGGACAGGCCGCCATTGGAAACTGAACCTAGCAAAGTTTAACGCTAGAACCTTATCCAGTGGAGCTAGCCTAGTAGTGCTTTTAAAGGAACTAGCGGGTATTAAATGGAATGTCATAGGGCTCGGATGCTAGGAGGACAGATGAGACGTATACAGTACTGAAGGGCGGGCATGTACTTTGCTATCGTGGTTTAGCGGACAGGCGGGATAGGTGTAGGATTCCGCAGCAATCAAGATATAGCCGGCGACATAGAGGATTTATTGTATTAACGAGAGGGTGGCAGCTATCGTAGTAAGAATTAATAAGAGGTAGAAGCTGAAGGTGGTGCAGGCCTACGCGCGTACATGCAGCCATGAGAACCAGATCTATGAAAACTTATACGAACCCGTGGAATCGGCAGTGAAAAATGTTAAATCACAGTACACTGTACTGATGGGTGACTTCAATGCGAAGTTAGGCAAGAAGCAGGCTGGAGACCAGGCGGTAGGTGACTATGGCATAGGTTCTAGAAGTAGCAATGGAGAGTTACTATTAGCGTTCGCAGATATAAATAACTTACGGATCATGAATACCTTCTTCCGCAAACGAGAGAACAGCAAATGAACGTGGATGAGAGCTCCAATGGTGAGACTAAAAATGAAATAAACTTGATACTATGAGCTCACCCTGGCATCGTGCAGGATGTGGAGATCCTCGGAAAAGTGTATCGTAGCGACCACAGAATGGTGACATCTTGAATTTGCTTAGATTTGAAGAAGGAACGGAAAAGGCTAGTGATGTGGGAGCCCATTAACGAATTAGCGGTGAGAGGAAAAGTAAACGAATTCAGAATTTCGCTGCAGTATAGATATTCGACTTTAACTGCAGATCTTAATGTTCAAACAATGAGCAATAATCTCACAGTTAGCATTACGGAGTACGCCGTAGAAATAGGCGGTAGTATCGTTCGACAGGATTCGGAAAAGCTATCTCAGGAGATGACAGACCTAATTAAGAAGCTCCAAAGCGTGAGGGCGTCTTACCCTAGAGCCAGAATAGAACTAGCAGAGCTATCAAAGTTAATAAATGGTTTGGTTTATGAGGTTTAACGTCCCAAAGCGACTCAGGCTATGAGGGACGCCATAGTGAAGGGCTGCGGAAATTTCGATCACCTGGAGTTCTTTAACATGCACTGACATCGCACAGTACACGGGCCTCTAGAATTTCGCCTCCATCGAAATTTGTCCGCCGCGGCTGGGATCGAAACCGCGTCTTTCGGATCAGCAGCCGAGCACCGTAACCACTGAGCCACCGCGGCAGCCAAAGTTAATAAATAACTGCAAGGTAGAAATTTTAATATGGAGAGAATCGAGCATGTTCTAAAGAACGGGGGTAGCCTAAAAGTGGTGTAAAGGAAATTAGGAAAAGGGTAAAACCAGATGTATCCGTCAAGAGACAAAGGGAGCAATGTCGTTAGCAATGTGGATAAGGTAGTTAAAGCAACCCAAGAATTCTGCACAAATCTATACAGCAGCCAATGTAATGAGAACGTCAATGAGAGAGACAGTAGCACGCAACAATGGGGCATCCTGTCAGTAAAGAAAGAGGAAGTAAAGAGAGTCTTAGAGCATGCAGGGGGGGAAAGCAGCTGGTCAGGATCAGGTAATAGCAGATCTGTCGAAAGATGGAGGGGCCATTGTGCTAGAAAAAGTAGCCACCCTGTATACGTAATGTCTTATGACCTCGAGCGTACCAAAAGCTTGAAAGAACGCTAACGTTATCTTAGTTCATAAGTAAGGAGAAGTCAAGGATAAGCCCCCATTTTTTACCGGGGCAATTACGTCTGTCACGTAGCTAGAAGGATAGTATGATGGCCATTGAGTTCTGTTTTTTTTTTTTTCCTAAATTCTTCTCCCATACAATTCGTCGGCTCCTCCTCCCCCCCCCCCCCCCCTCCTGTCCTTTCTCGCACGTTACAGACTGCAAATATTCTCGATGGCGTTGAATTATTTTTTTTTTTCAGATTTTCGTTCACAAGCACCCAGCTCTGGCCTGGAAAGATACTGCTCTTCAGATGGTACTGTCCAGAATGGTTTCCCTTTTAATTTTACCTTATTATCTTATTTTAATTTGCCTAAATTTACAATTCAATACAACTGTATAGCGCTATGGAATTCCTTACCGCACGAAATCAATTCATTGTGCAAATGTTCATTTTTTCTCAATCAGTTTTAAAGCTATAGCCTTGAAATAATTGAACTTAGATGCATCACGTTGCTATGTCTTCTTATTTTTGTACTATTTTTCTACTGCGCCGTTATAGCCCCTTTCTGTGCTTTGTAGTGCACATAGTTTCGCATAGTTTTTATTGAAATTTGTTTGACCCATCCTTGTGGTATCTTATTCGTTTTCAATGGATGGCAATGTCTTCTCCCGCTACACCGTTCTTATTTACCGAACAGTCCTAGCGCTGATATCTGCGAACGAAATCTATTTAGCGCTCGAGTAAATGGAGTCAGCACAATGTTTTATTGCTTTACCTAACTGTCGGTCGCGTGATAATCACCGTGCGCTCCTCTGCTCAAAAATGCTTTGCCATTGTTATTAACCAGGGGGGCTATCTGTTGCTCTCACTGATTTTTGTTTTTTTTAACCAGAAATGCCTCTTTCAGTCTTTCTAAGCAAGGAAGGTTTTGTAGCCACAAGGCAGCGATTTAGTTCTGGTAGGTATGATTAAGCAAACAAGTTGACACAAAAAAACTGATAAGAAAGGGACAGTGAAATCCTACAGGAACTTTATTACAAAGTCAGTCTGGGGATGATCTTAATAATGCAGGAGCAGCCACACATTGGTGACTCCAGGAAGCAACAGCGACAGGTTTTTTGTCTAGTACCATAATATGAAACTACGTACCAGTGCCTTTTACGAAGAAACGTCTGCTAAATGTGTTGGATACTTCTGCAGGCAGGTCCCTTTAGGGAAAGAGTATAGAGTCTGCCGAACAGCAGTACTTTTCCCGGACTCGATTCGACACGGCTAAAATGCAAAGCAGCAACTTGATAAGCCCGCGGTTCGATGAGTCGGTCATCTTCGGGGAAAAATGAATGTTTGTCTCCCGGTTTACCGAGTAGGCTTCTTACGTCATGCTTCGATTGTACAGCGAAGCGGCACCATGGGCGTAACCTAACCTAACCTAACCTAACAGTACTCAACTTAAAACAGTGCGCATGGACAGGACACAGTCAAGAAACACACAGACACAGCACAGACACAGCAAAAATGAACCAACTGGCCCCGCTACTTCCCATGATGCTAACAGTACTGTGCGATGTCAGTGCACGTTAAAGAACCTCAGGTGGTCGAAATTTCCAGAGACCTTCACTACGGCGTCCCTCATAGCCTGAGCCGCTTTGGCACGTTAAACCCTAATAAACCAAACCTAACCTAACCTAACCTAACCTAACGTAACCCAACCCAACCCAGCCCAACTCAACTCAACCTAAACCAACCTAACCTAACCTAACCTAACATCACCTAACCTTAAGGAAGTTAACGAATGCAATATTCGTTCCTTATGCACTTGCCTGAATTAAGTAGAGTTAACAAAACCTTTAAAGAAATATACGCATTAATTTTCTGATCTGGCTTTTCTATAAGTAATTGTACTAAAGTGATAGCCCCATATGCTGAATAGGCCAGTCTACCGCGCATAATTAGTGATCCAGTGAACATTTTGCTGCTGGCTCCAGTTTCGATTGAGAACAGAACCCAATACGCCATGTCGAGATTATGAGATATGATTAGTATGCGCTTGAGTCTTCAACGACCTGCCTCTCGAAACATAACCTCTCGAAAACCACCCTGGTTCCATCGCGCCCGTGAGTACGAATTAAAGTACCGCTCTTTCAGCAATACAACGCCGTGGTAGTGATGAGTAAGTCCAGTCACAAACTTCGCGCTAAGAGCCAAATTGTCCGCGGGTAAACGCAGACACCGACTATACGGGTCAACATTGCGAAGCTGTATGTCGTTTACACGCCCAGCTCCTTCGAGGTGAAGGTGAGACGTATTTCATGCGGCCTCTAAATTTTGTGTCCATACAGTATGAACGAACAACTACCACTGCGCTTCTGCACTCACAAAGTTTCATTTGAGACGCTCCCATTTTGTGATAGCCACCATTGCGAACACGTGTAAGCCTTTGCGCCAAGTATCCAGATATTGCTCTTTTGTGGGCGGCTGCATTGCGTAATAGTGTTCCGTTCGTTGCTTCGAACGCGATTCTGCAGAGCTCCGCAGCAGAAATAGTGGTTGAAATTACTCCAAAATTAAGGAATGCCACTGCATGGAGTGGCTTACTTCTCAGAGTTGGCGCGGAAGCTGGGGGAATCAGATCTGTGAGCCTGTCACCGCTGCATCGTCAAAAGGGATCGTCAGAGATACGAACAACTTCGCATATCCCTATCCGTGGAGCAAAATATGCGACTTCCTTAATCTGACTGCTTCTTCACTCGCTTGTTCTCATCGTTTGGCTGCTCGCTACTCTGCGAATTTGTGTGCGCATTCAGGGAAACAGGTGTAAGTACATAGGAGGGTTCTTCTCCACCGATAGCATTTTTAAGGCGAAAGCCTTTAATGCCTCATACTGTCGTTAGCAGACGCGTCGGCAGCCGTGTCGACAGACGCGTCGGCAGGAGTGTCGACAGACGCGTCGGCAGCCGTGTCGACAGACGCTTCGGCAGGAGTGTCGACAGACGCGTCGGCAGCCGTGTCGACAGACGCGTCGGCAGATTCGACCGCCTTTCGGCGTCACTGCTTAAAGGCTCAAGGTTCCAGCATGAATAAAGGCGCATCTAGAGAATGCATGGGCTTCATAAATAAAATAAAAAGAGTAAAGTCAAGAAAAGGGAAATAAAAAGAAAAAAAAAACAAAATAAAAATAAGCTGTGAAAATAAAAATAAAAACAATAAAATTAAGAAAAGGAGCAAATAAATAAATAAAAACAAATTATGAAAAGTAAAAAGTAAATAAACACAAACAGTGGCCAGGAGACGCTTTCGCCTTGCAGCACTTTAGAGAGACAAAGTGCCCCCTGAATTTTTGTTTTTGTTTTCCGTTCACTTTACTGCGCTTTGCTCGCATGGGTAATATGTGACAATCATTAATGGCAAAAACCACAGCATGGTGTCTTCCTCGGTGCCTGTGGCAGGAAAGCTGCTTAGTGCAGTGTGACAAAATCCCGATAAACCGGGCAAGCTTCGGTGAAGGCGTAGTAACTCTTCCGGTGCCGTACAGACAGCAAAGGGGAGGCTGTTCACGCTCTGCAAGCGCTTCCTCTTCTTGACGCGCTCTGAAACAGCCACGGCGACAATACGTGTTGCCCGCTCAACCCTTCGTGCCACCTCTGAAGAAATGCTGCGAAGACAGCGCCGAATAAGTCAACTTTTCTTCTATCGAGCTATTCGCGGCGCAAGAGTCAACGCTTCCGTACTTCTCCTGCTGACACAAGGGAGCTATAACACGAGGCTGAAGAGGAAGCTTCTTCCCTAGTCCACTACTGCTGAGTAGCAGGATTCCTTAAACAACAAGCAACGGATTTCGAGGTAAATGAGGTGTGAATGTTAATAGGAATATACCTGGATATTCCATGACAATCGTACCACCCCTAGCATCTAGTATGCAACCAACGAACTGATTCCGAAGCTCTACCGTACAAAAGGTTTCCTTCCAAAAGGCTTCATCTCATCTCTCTTCAGGCCTCGCTGGAATTTCGGAAACTGTATAAGAGTACCAGCTTGACGTTTGCGAGGTTCGAAATGTTTAATCTGTCAAGTACGTTCTTGCTAATTTCCGACCTATTAGCACGTCGTGTTGCCTGTTGTGATAATTTGTTGTCACTTTGATAAACGTTATAGTCAACGACATTTTAAGTACTGCATATGCTTTCAACTAAGATCGCTCATTTCAGGTGCAGGCAATAAAGAAAATTGCTTTTTGGCAAACAGTGTAGGCCATTCATCATCCAAGATCATAGTGCCAAACTTACCTGTTGGTACATTAATTTTCAGTATCTTCTTTCTTTCTACCTTGTACCTCTGATGACCTCAGTCACGCACTTCAAGCTTGCGCATAATTGACCTAGTGTCGTCAGTTATCATTTGTGTCACTCTTCCTGTGTATCTGAATTGTCGATTTTGTTTTAGACAAGAAGAAGCATTTATCACTTTTCAGTTGTAGCACTCTCAGGACAATAGCTTAAATGGCGCATATAGAGGAAAACGACTTTCGTAGGGCCATTCCAGGATTGATTTCCTATGAGTAAACAACCTTGAACCGTGATAACAGTTGAACTCGAACCTCGTTTTCGCAACTATAATACAGCTTATTTGTCTCCTGGCGAAGCTAAACTAGGACACCATGGCGTATAGGTTTGAAAAACTGTCGATGTTATGCGGTTTTTCTTTCAGGCGTGCTAGGAGTTGCATTTTACTAGAACTAAGGGCACTAGAAAACCCTGAAAAAACACTGTTCAATTTTTTTTTTTCCAGTGTTGAGAAATGACATCTTCTTAAAGAGCGGTGAACAGGAGTAACTGCGTAAGAAATAAGACTGCTGTAAACATTAATTTGTTTTGGAACATCTTGATGCTTTATTATGTAAATACATGAGGCTTCAATAACGAATAACACACAGTAGGGATTGCTCTTCCTGTTAATCACCCTGTTTTCTGTTTTTTTTTTTTTTTATGAACAATACCGTGTCTTCAAAACATCCAACAAAAAATATTTCAGGGCTTCACCTATAACACGGGTCTTCCGCCTTAAGGCGGTTTCTTTTCTCTCGATCTCATTGTATCGGTTTTTCGCACAATAAAATAGCCATGTTCACAAAACACGGGCCAACTTATCTCCTGCAATCTCGCCCCCATTTTGTACCCCGACCTTTCAACAGCTCTTTTCTCTCATAATTCCTTCTTAATTCTCCATTGCTATTACAACATGCAAGTCTTGTCGTGCAGGTGTGTACGATAGTTGCTGCTATTTACAAGATGGTTTTTAGGAAGCAAGACATTTCAGCGTAAACATTATGAAGTAATTGAGAAAATGACGCATTAACGCTTCTTATAAATCAAAGTTTGAAAGCACTAGGAGGAAAGACTAAACGAAAAATAAAAAGCTTCTCTTTAACCGCTCCAAGTAGATCTCGGAGGTGAGAGTTAGGAGAGCAGTTTTGTCCTTAATTTTGTGATGAGTTGTGACTCATGAGCCTGACATATTGGGAGTTATTTGACGCTGATGTGATCACGTTTGTCACTGTGATAATGACAGTCATTTCCGATGGTGGAACACTACATACGTATAGCATGGTAAAAACGGTACAGGAAATGACTCACGAGCACGCACATGTTACCCGGCTTGTCGTATTATCTTTGGGCCGTTTACGTAGATTGAGGAAGCATTTCGGGCATCGTCACGCATTGTCACTGTACACACACTGTCTGCTTCACTTCTCACTGCTAGTGAGCCAGCCACTGCGCGAGCACTGTCACCGCAATGATCTCGTCACAAACAAAGCACCGTTGAACGAGCTTGCGGAGCCATCGATTTGGCCTGATGCGAGTCCGCAGGTTTCCCTCGGCACTTCTCACCATGTTCTGGACGGCGGCTTTCTTTTGGTGTTGATCGCATCGGTGAAATCCAGACTGTTCGCCACCAACACTGTTGAGTTTGCGGAGTTCGCATCAAGAGCACGTAAAAGATCTCTGTTTTGAGTGGATTAAAGTACTACTGCTCATAACCCTGTGCAGCAAGTTTTCACCTCCTTCGGAGCAGATGCGCCGTGCTCAAAGACTGGCACACACTCCTGTCCTCACAAAAGAAGAACGACTTCGCATACTCCAGGCACATATTTCGTACGCCTGCCTCGTGCGTGCTTGCCTATCCAACAAGCGGTGCCGCTCTTAACACAAACTTTTAGCAAAAGCAAGATGGCGTCAGTTTGCTGGGCTTCTCTATTCTGCTGCAGCTGAAGACGCAGTTAGGTTCAACAGTGCCAATGCCTTTTTAAAGCTGCGTTTTGCAAAACAACACTTCGGTGGATAAGTACAATGCTTGAATTCAAGTTTCAATTGAATTCAAGTGAATTCAAAGATGTGGGCATTATTTCACTAATTTCCCGGTCATTTATGACGATTTTGTACTGCCACTTACGCGGAATCCACTGCCATTCTCTCTTCTGAACACGATGCAACAAGCGGCTGCAGTTCTTCTTACTCAGTCCTTCCGCACTAGCTTCTCCATGAAAATCACAAGGCTGGAAACAGCTAGACTTTCCGAGGAACACATCCGCTTCCCTTCTATAGCGTGGTTTTTACTGGCCGCCATTTTTTACTGGTGAAGCTCTAGTCAAGTAAACTGCTAGGCCATTTGCTGTTTGTACAATTTATCGCAAAAAACTGTCTCCACAGCTATAAATTGGGCCAAAAGGATGCTGTGAGCGATACCCAACCAAAGGGTTCTCTGTAATTGCCCGATCAATTATTTTCGGTTCAATCAACGATTGACTGCAATGGCGCAATCTCAGCGATCTTAACTATGTATATGATTCAGCCCACGGAACCTATTGGTTATATCCCAAATATGTTCGTAAAACTGCAGGTACGCCAGAAATAACACACCCAGTCTGGGTTGCTCCTTGCCTGTATTACAAAAAAAGAACTTTCCCAGCGACGCATTCAATTTCTTTGGCTGGAACTGTCCTTGTGTAGCTGACGTGCACTCGGCCATTTCTTCAACAGTGTCACCCGAATGTCTAGAAAATGTCCTTTGAGCGGCCAGTGACGAAGCGAGGCGACGAGAAAGCCGAGGAAATGCACATGCGCCAAAGTCCTTCAGCTTGGTAACAGATCGCTGTACCCGTTTTGATACTTTTGAAGAATTGGCCGGACGTTCATCAACAAACGTAAAGTCAAAGCTCCATCGCATGCATCTCAGTCACTGCCTTTAGTGACTGGTGGCCGTTCAGCGAAGAACTTGAGAAAGGCAGCGGACTTTTATCACACTCTTCTCAACTAGCTTCCCTGCTGAGCCCCATCAGTGCTTCTCTCCGATGGAGTTACTCATCTTTTCGTCCAGTATCAGGCCGATAAGTATGAAAGATATCGCATTCTTATCAACGTCGACACTATGGATCTGCGACCGCACTTCTTGCTTGTAGAGATGGAAGATGCTGTGATTTTTTTACGCAGTCGGCTGAGGGTCACACTGCCCGCAATTCTTAGCCAATGGCTCGCAGGAGGACAGAGTCAGGTCCATAGCTGAACTGTGCCTCAGTCAGCGTAGTATTTTCGCTTTTTCGTCCCTCTTCGTTCGGTGTCAATCAATCTAGAGGCGAGGTCACGTTATAACCGGTCTCGGCAGAACAGAGCAAAGCAAGCACTTCCCCGAGGCGGTAGCCAACCGGTTTCGGGGGCACTTCGTAGTCTGCTTTGCTATGTAGCGTGTCTGATCGAATTTCCATCGACGGCCGAACGAAGTCCAGTTTTCTGGTTGCAGGATGGCTTCCTGTTCATCTCGGAATAACACTGTCTAAGCCCAACACCTGCGAGGCCTTCACTGAGTAAGGATTCAGCCTTACTGGGAACAGTACTTCACTCGGCGGTACTTCTTCGCTTCTCCGTAGCTTCGCCATCAACTCCCAGCTGTCTGGAGGCGGGTAGGCTTCCGTTCTGGATGAAGCACCCATTGTGCCTGGCCAGCGCCGAGTCGCTCAACGTCCGGCGATGCTGGTCAGCGTCGGCCTCCCCATCGACCTTCTCCTTGGCTGTTACAGCAGCTGCGAGCGAGAAGGGCCCGCTCTCCGTGGATGGCCTGGCGACCTTGGTGCTAAGCCTAACCGGCTTCACGGTCCGCAGCGCCACGCGGTGCTGGGGGTGGTGTGCCCCCGGCGCCGAGTGAGCCAGAGTGTCGCTCTGCGACCCACTGGACGCCGTCGACAGGAGGCTGGTGCCGTTCGCCAGCCGATGGAGGCGAAGCCGGAACGACGATGAATAGGCGGGAACCGCAGGCCTGCGAGGAGCGCCAGGGGTAGAGAGTATAGAAGAGAGAGCGGGGTGTTCAACGCACGAGAACTGTAAGCCACCTTAACAGAAGCGCAACTCGTGTTCGACATGCACTAACGCTCGGATTACGATTGCAGTATCTTGATAGAACGGGGACCCTGTTTTCGGTAACCTTATTTTTTCGTGGCCTAGGTCAAAATGCAGAGCGTGGCGCTCGTACTCGAAGTTTCAAGGAAAAAAAATTCTAGAAGCCTACTAATCAAATAACCCTATCCCATCGCCCCTACCTACGACTTCAGACCTACCATTTGTAAAATGAAGTTATCCACTTCATTTGAATTGCGTGTGTTCATTGAACACAGGGCGTTATAAACAATCTTGTTTATTAGCGTGACCGCCCGCCAATGGGACTGGCGTTCCCTGCCCCCAACAGGTGCACACATATAATTCTATATATTGAGATCAGTAATGTTTCTGTAGGTATATACGTACAGTCTTTGTCAAAAATATGCAGCCCAAGGGGTTTGCTTCCGAGCAGTGCAGCGGGGCCCTTAAGCACATTTGACAGTCCAAAGCTTGGGAGGGTTGAGAACTTGACTTCCCCTTCCCTTTGTGAGATTGTGTGAGCCGCACTGCGGGACTCAGAAGCAGACACCATGGGCTGTATACTTTTGACAAAGACTGTACGTATCTATGTATGCATGTACGCATATGGTAGGTGTTTGCCTATGTAGTTCGTAAGCATGCACGATTCTGTTTGATATTTACATAGCGCCTTTAAGCAACAACAAACTAAAGAAACGCCTTTTAGATGCATGGAAGTCAATTTTGGACTAGTCCCTTGCTGGACCACGCGTTGAAGAGAATCGCGGAAAGAAATAGGGCACACGTCCGAGATTCGTTTTTTTTTTTGGCGTTGTTTGCCGCTCTTCAACATAAGTTAGCGAGTTTTGAGCAGCTAAATAATTGGCCGAATAGATGAAATGTGACTGAAAGCTGGCGCACCTAATTCGCCTTTGTCCTAACAACCCTAAATGGTCCTTGCATTTTTTTCTATTCCCCCGAATCCTTTGTTTCTTGAGTTGCGCCCTTTTCTTCTTCCCTTCAAAGCGGGTGCAGCTCCTGGCCTGTTTAATCTGCGTGCAACTGTTTAGTGCACTGTGAAATTTATTTTGCTACATGCTACAATACATTGTAATTTATTCTTGCAAGTATTGCGTCCTGTGGCTAAATTTCAAACAGAGTACACAGCCTGTGAAATAAATAATTTATTAACAACCCTAGAAGCCGACAAATCTATTTTGCATGAAAAACTGCCCTCACATAGTAAATTATACCTGAATGATTAACGCGGAAAATTGGGCGTGTTGGTACATGTCTTGAACAAATAAATAGCAGCGCAAGGAGACAAGGACTAGACGAGAGAACAGAACTACTGTAGGTTTCGCCTCGTACTGTAGGTTCCGCCTCGTCGCGTAGCCCCGCTCGGTAGGGACGGATGACCTTGAACAGCATTGCTTCAGCCGCGCTCCGCCAGATGGCAGCGCCCTTTCCAAGCCCTTTCCGAATAATTTTTTCCATTCTCGCTTAGGCAATCCATCCTGAACTAGTGGGCCATTATTGAAGTGTGCGCTTAGCGGAATCAGGCTGGGAAATTCGAGAGTGGAAAGGGGAGCAGCTCACTGGCCTTGCGGTGGGCGGCCAGCCAGTTCCGGAGCGGCAGCTTCCGACGCAGGCGACGGGGAACAGGATGCGCCGAAAGCCACCGCGGAAGCGCCTGCTCATCGCCGCGTAGATGAACGGGTTGATGCACGAGTTGAGGAACGCGAACAGATTGATGCTGAGCATGGTGAAGAAGTAGTTCTGCTTCTCCAGGTAGTTGGTTCCGAACTGCGTCACCATGGAGACCAGGAAGTACGGCGTCCAGGAGAGGGCGAACGCGGCCGCCACCACCATCACCATCTTGGCCACCTGTGCAGAGGAAGATGCTTTTGCCAGGGTGCTTTATTCAGGACACCACTCATCCCTCAAGAGGCAGATGGTTTTGCCACTCATCCCCCAGAGGAAAAACATGCAACAGTTCCACTCTGCCGGTACTTACCTAGGCAGCTCAAAAGTTTAGATTAACGTGAAAGATTAAAGTTATATTGCGTGCCGCGCAGCGATTTATGAAAATTGAAACGATAAAGGTAACGTCGAGAGACAGAAAAAAGGAGAGTGGTAGAAAAACAGTAAAACGGCGAGTTGAGCGAGTTGGTGCATTCTTGAAGAAAACAGCGCAGCAACAGGGACAAGAGAGAAGATGCACCAGGCGCTGGCTAGCAACTGAAGGTTTATTGCAAGGAACACAAAAAATATATATTCTCCTAACAACTAGGAGCACGCATGATCTACCCCAACAACACTGATAAGATGCCAAAATCAGCCATGATGTTTAAGATACGATATTTCACAGTCATGAACGAGGACGGATGGGGTGCTTACGCATGTGTCGCGGTTTTTGTGATTATGAAATGCTTCGCTGATTTCCCTCGTTAATCTATCTTTGGCATTGTACAAGACCTTTGTGTCGTTAAAAAGTGGAATACATGGTTCATGAATTAAAGTTCAACCCGTGGGCTAAGGGTGTGGTGTATAGTGTTCCCTTCACGTGCGGCAAAAACTATATAGGCCAGACGGGAAGATGCCTGAATTCCCGCTTACGTGAACACAACACCTGTTTGAAAGGGGCCCCTTCATCAAACCTAGGCTTGCACAACAAATAATGTCGTCATAACACATCCGCGCCTGCTGCCGAACCATGTATTCCACTTTACGCAATACGAGGTCCTCAACCGCACTGCCATTATAGTGGCGTGCATTTCAATTAAGATTGCCAGATTATTCAGTAGTAGTTTCATGAGCGCATCGCTGATTATGCAGGAGCACAGATCGCGTGCGTTGCATTAATACTGCTGCATCCAGTACAGTAATAGATATTGAACATTCCTAAGAAAGCCGCATAGGCAGAATGTAGCGTACGCATATAGGATTACAAACGAAATTTCTGGATTTGATAGATGCGCACTGCGCTTCGCATGTTTCACCCGTTACAAAGTAACGCACTTGTCAGCATCGAAGTTGTAAGCGTAAGCCAGCTGCTCCGAGAACCTTTGCCCTAAGTCAGCGGTGGCGTGCATCCCGCAGCAATTGCTGGCTTTATCGAAACAAACCCTATACGTGTTTGCACCGCACTGCCAAAGCTTTGTCTCGGCGCTGATCGCTGCCCAGATTTCAGACACTCGTTACTAATCCCACCGTCCTGCATGGAAGCCCTCTTGCTAACCCGACGTCAGGCCTCGCAGACACGCCCGTAACAGTAACGCAGGATTATATAGGCACTCTCCGATCGCGAGACAACGTGCGCTGCGAGGAATGGGGGCGAATTCAATGAATGCTGCGAAGTTGCACAACGCATTGTCGATGAAATACGCGTCTGGCTAACCGTAGGCATCTCGCTGCGCCTCCCCTGTACACCCGCAGACTATAATTACGCACCACAGCAGAAGGTACGGCTCTGCGATCACTGAATCCGGGGACGATGCCACAAGAGCATTTGTGCGTTACAGACCGAGTGGCATCTATAGGCGTTCACCGATTACGGTCCTCTTCAGTGGCCCGACAGTGAAGGGACGTGTACTGCCAATACAGGACTGCTGTTATGTACAGTGCTCCACACACTCGTTTAAAGCACTTCCACCGTGCACTCCGGATTGGGCTGGTCTCATTCACAAGGAGCCTCCTGCAGCTCGAAAGGGCAGTTCTCGCGCATGCACTTCAGTGTGGACTGTAATGTACTACTCACACCGCAAAAAGATTTGGCGCCCATTGCATAGCGGCGTTCGAGCACTGTGTGCGGTATTGTGGAGTACGGCTGATATGGGCTTCTTGACACATGCTGACAGAAAGGATGTAGGAGCTCTGAGGGGGCAGAGTGAAAGAGGCACACACTTCAAGGAAACATAGTATGTGAAGGAAACATGGCGAGCATAAAAATGAAAAAGAAATGCAGAAATTCACACCCACACATCCGGTAGGATTTAGCTAGCGTCATTTATTAAGAGATGCGCATTCTTGTGGAGTAGGGAGATAGCGATCGACTGGCTGCCGACAGACGTGGCATTTGTTTTGTGCATATTAAAAGCCTCGGAAATGTGCCTTGAGGTCTCGCCTTTTTCCCTGGCGATGATAGCGGTCTGATTCAAAGCCGCCTCACAATTTTCGCACTCAGCGCACTGTATGGCTGGTTGTTTTCTGCGTGTCTTGTTCTCTGCCCCCTTCGCGTGCTCATCTAGCCGACTGTTGATGCAGCGCCCAGACTCACCGATGTAAAAATGGCCGCATAACGTCGGAATACCTTACCAACCAACGATTTTGTGCTCGGTAAGTTTTCATTTTCTGCCACACATGTCGCACTGAATCATTTGGTTGCTAGTCAGCGCAAATGCATTGCGTAGGCCTCTCGCTGCGCCTTCCGCGCGCACACTCTCACTAATAATTATGCACACAACACTATCTACAGAACCGTTCAAGATACGCCATTTCCGAATTGAAGAGGCTCACCGACGTATCGCTAACACAAGATACACGTCTCTTCCTTATATGAAATGCTTCCAATAGTTCTCTTGCCCTTGTGTCTTTGCTTTTACCTAAAATCTTTATCTCGTGAAACTGTGGTTGACACTTTTTGCAGTACTTGCATCTAGCCTGTGGCAAATGTCTGCCGCTCGAGGGCATTCATTACACTCAGCGCAGTGCTGAGAAAGATGTGCACCACTTACGTCTTTAGACGTAAGTGGTGCACACCTTTCTCAGCACTCTGGAAACTGGTATCTCTCTGCACGTGTCCTGGTTTTCCTTATATCTGCTGCGCTGTCAGTGAATAAAGTGAAATGAAGTTTAGCGCTGGTCCTGTGTGGTACTCTCTTGTGTACGTCTTGGTTGCACTACAGTTATTTTCTTACACCTTTATCGGCAGCCCGTCGATGGCTCTCTTCCCACAACAATGTGCATTTCTTCTGTACAGCTAGGTGCGGAGCAATATGAAGAGCAGATTTACATCACCTGCAATGAAATCACCAATTACTGCCCAAATATACATCTATATGTGTGCGAGTATCGTTCATGTCTATGTGTGCCCCTCCTTCGTTATGATCGCCTTTTGGAGTAGCCTACCAGTTACATTAACAGTTTGTCCAGTAATAATTAAAGAGCGTTACCTTTTCGCGATTTATGAGTTACAAACACTCCTCCTGTTCTTTCTTTTTTTCTAAATTTCAAGCTAGTATACTGAAACTAAAGAACTCAATGCAGCTGAATGAAAAAAGTGAGATCAAATTTTTCTACTTAGTGGGAGAACGAGGTGTTCGTTGGTAGGCGAATTTTCTAAGCCAGGCACAGAGGTTCCCACTGCACTGCGCGGCTTTAAAACGCGTTCGTGTGTCTGTCCCTTACAAAAGAGTTTTAGACAGTCTATAAAGTGTCTATAGACTGTCTATAGACAAAAGACTATAGGCAATGCAAATGCCATAGACAGTCTATAGATAATCTATAGATTTATGGCCATACACTTTTAGTAGACTTTTGTCTATAGACAGTGTAGAGACAATGAATAGACAAAAAGCAATATCTATAGGAAGTCAATAGAGTCAATAAGAAGTCTATAGACTGTCTATAGACCATTTTTATAAGGGGTGGGCGACTAAGGTGTGAATATACGTCAGGATTCCCTGCTTATGCCGCGGTAAGAAGCGGGGAGAACGGGAGGAAGGCGGTCTTCGATTTCACCGCCCACTCGAGGCGCCTGTAGGTCGGTGCCTCTTTGGGTCGACCGTCACTTTTCGGTTCCATCAGATCGATCGCTTCTTCACGTGCTCAGCCCCGTCGTCGTCTCAGCGAGCAGAAAGTTTTACAAGGAAAGAAAGAACGGAACAGGAGAACGAGATAGCACAGGTCGTACAGGGTTTACATGTCGTAACCTATCTGCTGAAGCCTCATCATCCCCGCATCATCTCGGCCCGCCTCATTTTATTCGTGCTTCAGTGAGCTCGTCAAAAGGCTTAATAAAGCAACGGGACGTTGAAGCACTGTTCAGGCGTGGAGTGCCTGCTCGTCACAAACCAAGGCTGGGCGAAGAAGCAAGTACGTGATATTCGCTGGAGACAGCCAACATGGCAGTTAAGTAGGAAAGTGCCTACGCGGCGAATTCATCACTCGTTAGTAAGGTGGGTATTGTTAGAAGCTGCGAGTTACGCCTCGTTAAGCATATATCCGGCTCTAATACCATGGTTAAAGGTTATCCTTTCCAGGACAGAAGCGCTCAAGCATAAGCGCTTTTTTTCTCTCTCTCTAAAAATATCGCAGGTACCCTCTCGTATGCTTTGCGCACTTTGCCCCAGTTACACTTTTTGTCTGCCGTAGGGACTGACAGTCGGCGGCATGCACAAACCAGGTAGAATTAGCACCTAGTTGGAAGGTTTCTGTCGCTCAGGACTCAGATCATCTCATTTTGAATATGGCGGTATGTCAGCGATAAAAAATGTTTTTGAAAATTCTTATATATATATATATATATATATATATATATATATATATATATATATATATATATATATATATATATATATATATATATATATATATATATATATATATAATCATCGTTATCATCCTTGCTACTTAACTATCATTCATACGCAAACTACGAGAAGCAAGTACAAGAGAAAGCTATTCGAAAACTATTTACTGGCATGTCTTCAACTGCCTGCTTATTTGGCGCAGTGCGGAAATAGAAACCTGAAGAAAGAAAAATAGCGAAACTAACTGTGTCGTCGTTTTCTTGTAGGGATAAAATGAAAACCACCTACTAGAGCAAGTGTCAATATGGGTATTTAGCTAAGAGCATCCGTGATCTTCTGTAGAGTCCGAGCAGACGGCTTCATTCCGTATCAGTTGTAGGGGCTGGACAACGAACACGTCAAGTGCGTTCAGTTTTTTTTTTTTTTATGATGATGTACGACCTATCTGCATATGCGTAATTTGGGTCCAAGCTGCTGGCGGGCATTGCGCGAGGTATGGAAATATGTAAGCGGTGTTGCAAGGAGCAGAAAAAGCGTTCGTTTGATGGCGTTTACCAAAATGCCGGTGACGTGCCGCGAGCATGCTTAGTCCATGTCTGTGTACAAGCGCTAGTTAACATGTGTGATAGCGACAACCAACTAGCCCATTTGAGAGCCTTAGTAGTAAGTATACACCTCATCGAAAACAAACTAAATGCAGAGCAAGGGGCTCAAAACGGCCATCATTAATGAGTGTTTGCTTCTCGATCAATAGACGTGCAGCTAACTGCGGTGACTGAAGAGGGCATCGAAAAGATTTGGTTTGGTTTGGTTTGGTTTGGTTTGGTTTGGTTTATGGGATTAACGTCCCAAAGCGACTAAGGCTATGAGAGACGCCGTAGTGGAGGGCTCCGGAAATTTCGACCACCTGGGGTTCTTTAACCTGCACTGACATCGCACAGTACACGGGCCTCTAGAATTTCTCCTCCAAAGAAATTCAACCGCCGCGGCCGGGATCGAACCCGCGTCTTTCGGGTCAGCAGCTGAGCACCATAACCACTGAGCCACCGCGGCTTATCACACCGGTTGCCTACCCGTCCAGCAGCTAACTTCTTAGTTTGTGTATAGCTCGCTCCATCTGCTTCATCTGAACGTGTTGCGTGAACCGGATCAAATGATGTTTTACTTCATCAATTGCTGTTTACACCTCGATGAAAAGAATGAATAACTCACTCCTTTACCGCGCCATTGCACGGATGCGATCTGCGAACGAATAGAGTGCCTATAGAGGCATGTGGAGCATATAAGAAGGGAAATATTTAAATTCTGAATTTCCCGTTTCGCTCAACTTGCTATGCAGTTAACCAAAAAAAAGCGTCGCAGTGCTTCCCCTTTCAAATTTTTCTGACGGTTTCATTTTTCGATTACTTCACTTTGTTGCTTGCGCTTTATGTTCTCCAACTTCTGACAAGTCGCTTTTGTACACGTCGCTTGTATTGAATGCTAACTTTTAAACGTAGCCTTTCGAATCATGTAATTTCAAACTTTCATATACTGTTTGTTCATTTGACATTTATTGAAGCAGTTGTTTATGGTTCTTATCGTGCAGGAATATAATGGAAGGTGACCGGCCTGTCTAGGATACGACCCATTTTGAATGTATTTCAGCTGCATTTGTACATTTGCTGTATATTGAAAGGAACCGTTAGTATAAAATTTGTAGTTCAGTCGTAAATGTCCCTTCGATAAAAAAAATAATAAAACGGACATTTCGGCACCGTTAACACATTTCATAGTGCTGATTCAAGTGGGCGGAGTTTTCTTTTAACGAAAGCTCCTCAACGTTGAAGCCAATCTTCTGGAAGGAAAACTCGTCTCTTTTTTGGTTCTTTTCTTGCATGAACGAAAGCAGCTTTCTTCCAACAGCCGTGTTTTCAGGTTGTCTACGTGCTGAATGTGCGTGTGTGATACGGATAAAAGATTTACGACCCGACCATGTATTTGCCATTGCTTTGCTTGGATAACAGGAAGGTTTTATGGCGTAGTAAAAACAGGCCTTCCACGACTCTGCGCAATGGAACAGTGCTGGAAAAGTTATTCAAAAATGAAAGGTCATTTTCAATCATTTTCAGTCATTTTCAAGCTCCCACCGAGCACAAGGCAGTGATATTAAAAGCCTCCGTATCCAAAAGCACTTGGAGTGGATCTTTTCCTATCGGCAAAATACCCGCTAGAAAACACTTCTTCTGGTCGAGAAGAATAAATTTTTAAACGGCGAGTTTGCGTGAGGAAACCTGTGAATACGTTTATTTATTGAGTGTCCCGCTTTGCGCGATTTTACGGCTTCAGTAATCGGTTTCGACAACAGCTTCGAGCCCCTTGCAAAGAGGCGTGATGTTGCGTTGTCATCACGTAAACGCACGACGTTTTAAGGTGCAGAATTAAAGGAAACCGAGTGTCCGATTTGTTTTCTGTCATATCAAAATACAGCCAACAAGCGAGTGAGGGCGAATTGGTGATGACGCGAGAGATTATAGACTCGACAGGCACGCACCGCTGGCTCTGCTGTGCTAAGCGACCTCGATATTTAGCAGGAATTTAACTTAGCTGCAACTTTTAGCCACCGTGGTTGGCGTTCGACTCATGCAAAGCTATGGGACGGAAGAATTTGTTTACAAAGCACCCATTGTAAAACAGTTTTCAACATATGATCCTCATTTCTGTAATATTCTATCTTTTCGTCGCTTGATGACAGCCAAAACGCAAATATTACTTGCTATTCAAGCACATGGAAACCATGCTTATCTATGAGCGAGATATGTTGCTCGGTGAGCGGGTTAACGTCTATATTAAACACACTACCGCTAATATTTTAGACACATATACTAGAAAAAATTCCTGTGTGTATTAAGTATGAACTATAGCGCCACCGCGGTGGCTCAGCGGTTACGGCGCTCGACTGCTGGCCCGAAAGACGCGGGTTCGATCCCGGCCCCGGTGGCTGAATTTCGATGAAGGCGAAATTCTAGAGGCCCGTGTGCTGTGTGGTGTCAGTGCACGTTAAAGAACCCCAGGTGGTCGAAATCTCCGGAGCCCTTCACTACTGCATCCCTCATAGCCGGAGTCGTTTTGGGACGTTAAACCCCGACAAACAACAAGCATGAGCTATAAATGTAATGTGTGCCACAGCCGCAATGTGTCATGCAAAAAATACACTATAGTAAAGAAGAAATTTACGCGTTTGTTAACATACGCACGCCCTGTAATGCGCCTTCTGCACTCCGGCATGATGTATGCAACTATAATGTTATAAAAAAAAAACGTCGTGCTTCGCCTTGTTATTATCGGGATGAAATTCCTTCAAAATTTGGCTAGTTCTCAAATATCTCCGTGCTTTTATCAGAGCTCTCCTCCTTCGGGCCGTTCACATCTCGCATAAATTTACGAATATTATTTGTTCTCAGGATTTCAACCTCGTACGTCTTCTCGGGTCATTTTAACCAGAGATTTCACGAAATTGAATCATCTCTGTAATACATTACAATAAAATATTGTAACCCGATGCAGGGCTCTTTCGCCAGCATTATATATTCAGCAATCACACTTGTAATGACGTGCGTGTGCGTGTGTGCGTGTGCGTGTGTGCGTGTGTGTGTGTGTGTGTGTGTGTGTGTGTGTGTGTGTGTGTGTGTGTGTGTGTGTGTGTGTGTGTGTGTGTGTGTGTGTGTGTGTGTGTGTGTGTGTGTGTGTGTGTGTGCGTGCGTGCGTGCGTGCGTGCGTGCGTGCGTGTGCGTGCGTGCGTGCGTGCGTGCGTGCGTGCGTGCGTGCGTGCGTGCGCGCGCGCGCGGTAGGGGGGTGTTATATGATTTTTAAGTATGGTACACGATTAAAATCTTGTGTTACAAAGAACTAAAAGTTGTTTATAGTGTAGTGCTTGACCCCTCTGACACCGTCTGCTATTTCGACACAAAAAAAAACATTTTGCCTCCTAAATAGTAATATCCAGGACTCAAGAAAGCCAATTCGTTTATTTTGCAGTGCAGGGCAGCTCCATTAATTTTTTACAGGCATGTACAAATGTTCTTAAAATCTGGCGTAATGATTGAATATTGTGGCACTGAACTTCACGGATTCGTCAGATAAACACCGGAGTAACCATGAAAACAGTTTTTGGTTCGAACAAGCACAAGACGTTAGAAGTTTAGAAAAAAACACATATAATCGCAGGAAGCAAAGTCTGTTGACACGAAAATGGTGGTTTGCATGCCGCAAAACTCACTGTTTAGTAAAATAATATTTCCTGTGCCCGCTAGTTCAGTAATAAAACACTCTGTTTGTGATATGAAAGGTGGTAAACTCGTATGCAGTAAAAGAAATGACTGCTACATGCTGGAAACACTAAAAAAGCTGAGACTTTGAGTTGTACACCGCTGAATATAAAGCGCCTTGTAAAGTCGAGTGTTGTCCATGGGAGAAACAAAACATCGCAGGGGGAACACGCGTGTCAAATTCAAACTTATATATAATAGGCAATTCGAGAAAACAGTACTGAAAGCGTAAGAATGCATAATGTCAACAGGCCCCTCTCCAAGTGATAAAGCAAGCGGAAGATATTAAACGACGTTTTGACGTCTGCGGCAGAAAGACCCTATAGTAAGTAAAGAACACAAGGAAAAAATACCGGCGACTACGGCTCAGAATACAATTATTGGCGACATTTCTGCACGCGACAAGGCCCGATATATTATTGAGATTCGTAATTTCTAGAAGTGTGTGACGTGTGTGAGCATTCCTGGAAGTAAAATTATCTATCTGGCATCACAAAGCAAGATAAGGTTGAATTTGAGGAGTTCGAGACATTTTGGGCATAATCATCATCCCCAGCTAACTACATCCACTGCAGGACAACTGCCTGTCGCAATGATTTATTTCCAAACACCATTGTCCTCTTCTAGCTTCAGTCATCTTAACACCGCCAGATTAGTAATCTCGCTTTCCGCCCCGCTGCTGTTCAGTTCAAACTAGGCGATGTGAAGGGTGCACCCACGTTGCGCTCTACAGAATTCAGTGTCAGCTTTTAAGCGGGTGTGTTGGTGGATGAGTCGTGTCTGCGGTGCTTAATAAGTAGGGCCCGGAAATTTAGGCATTTGCCTAAACATGCCTATAAATGCCTAAACGGGGGATTTTTGCACTTGCCTACCTTTTTGTCATTTTTTAAGAAATACGACCTATCTAACCGTACTTTTTGCCTATAAATGCCTAAATCTGGCACTTCGGTCCTCGGCGCCGTTTTTCAATTTTCAGACATCTGTCTATGTATGGTGAAAAGCGCGCGCCGATGCACGCACAAAAGGCGCGGGTCTCGCCGAACATTTTTCTCGAATTGTAACTTGAACGTAGTGTAACCAAGTGTTTATCTCGAATTGTAGCAAGAGGCGAGTTCGGAAAGAGACCTGATATACATTACTGCAAACTTTTCAACATTGACGGAAAGGATGACAAAGTTGGAAAAGGCGGGACTCTCAATAGATGAATCGTTGAAGGTAGGGGCAGAAGTGCCAGCAGCACAAAGGGGACTGGACGGAAAGGGCGTTACTGCTTCTACGGAGATGCAACACTTGGTAGAAATAAAAATAGATGCCTAGAAACAATTTCCCAACTCAGAAACTTTCTACGAGGAGACGATACGGCCACATGACCTGAAAGCCTAAGTCTTTATCAACTCTCATGTTTTAGGTTCGCGCCACTAATTTCATGTGATGTCAAAAGAAGCCTTTTAAAGTACAAAGCTATGCTTAGCGAAAACCTTCATGTACGCTTCATGTACGAAAACCTGAGAATGCGCTTTATTGCTTCAGTTGAGGTCTGCGTACTCTCCGTGCTTGATTTACAAATCTTTTACTTATAAATGAAGAGTATTATTCAAAGCGCCTATTTTTGCTTCATAGCGCCTATTTCAATATTTTTTAGAACCTAGATGCCTGCCTATTTTGGGGTTCTTTAGTGCCTAAATTTCCGGGCCCTATTAATAAGTCATGCGGCTCATCGGTCTAGTGAACGATGACATCAATTCATGCACACCGCAAAAATTACCAGATCTCTTGGGGTCTGGCTTAAGGTCGGGGTTGTGAAATGGTCACTTGACCAGGGCAAGACATGCAAAACGTACTAATAACAGCCGGTGTCCTTTAGAAAGTCAGAGAGGACAGTGTGAAGAGAAAAATGTAAGGCTGTCCGGCGCACATTCCAAGTTACACAATCCGTTCACCAACTTTGCACAAAATACCCCTGTCCTGTGCGTATACATTGGATTCGCGGGCATGCCCAGGATCCGCATAATATTCATGTGGATGCAATGACACACCTTGGCACATCCGATATCCCGCCACCTTCCCCTCTTCCCCCAGATCCGTTCCTGCCCCATGTTTCCGAGAAACAAGCTTTGCGTCAGCAAACACGCGCTCTAATTCCTCCGTGTTCGTACCCTCTCCCCCGGAGTCTCACTCGGGAGGAGGAGGTATCCGTGCGCCGGATTCGGGCAGGAGCCGCTCTGACTCCTTCTGTGCGTCATCGGTGGCGTGACAAACGTTTAGAAGTGGCTGACAAGTGTCCCCATTGTGGTGCTGCGCCCAACCAGTGTGACGAAAAACACTTGCTGTGGACTTGCCCGGCTACAGCTCCCGCGAGACGACGCTCCTAAGAAGGGTAGGGCTGCGATGGGACGTTGAAGGCGACTATCGCAAGTGGACTCATGATAATCGCTTTATCGCGAACTTTTGCCACTTTTTAAGCGAGGCTTGTTAGCGCTTTTTTTTTTAACATTCTTTCCCTTTTTCATTATGCCCAATGGCAAACAGCTCGAATAAAAAAAAAAGACGAAACTAAATACAGTGACATTAGCTTTCGACCTTTGAACAATGCACTGAATCGCTGTTTGACAAAACTGCATAATAACAACCAGATGTCATGAAGCAAATGAGGCGCACTTCGGCAGGAGCACAACAGACAAAAATATAGAAGACATATTCAATGGAACAAAGGAACTAAAAATGGCCAGTGACGTGTTGTCTTCATAAACCTGTGTACGGTACTAAAAAAAGCGACGGTACTAAAGCGACGGTACTAAAAAAATAACACAATCACGCGGTGGTGGCTTCGGTAAAACAGACGCAAGGTAAGGTCATTCGCAGAGGCCTTTTTTATGCACTGAACTGAACTCGGATAATCGTGATTGGGATGATGAAAAACATGATGACAGTGATATGGTTGCGATTACTTTTGTAAAGGAACCATCTTGTGGCAATCATCGTATTTTATCCTCACGCCCATCATTAAACACACACAGTGTGAGCCGTATGCAGGAGTTTTTTTTTTTAGTTGTGATCTTCTGGGAGGGTTCTCTTCCAAAAACTAGAAAAAAAAATTGCTCTAAAAGCTGCTTTTTGCTTCGTTTCACAATGAAGCACCCTCAAAATTCTATAAATCTGCATATATATGTAATGATTGCACTATGGTGAATATTTAAATAATGTATGCAGAATTCCTGACTAGTTCCTCAGTTCCCACAGACATGAGGCGGCATATTTTACAAGAAGCCGCTCTTTCATCGGACTTGACTATGCCTTCTTTATGTTGTGAAAAGATTTAATGAGGCCATGTTTGTGCATGGATCTACCACGCACCTGTGTCTACCAAGCACCTAACATTCAGCGCAACTTTTACATGTATTACCATGTTAGCCTTATTTTTCTGTGTATATGTATGTATGCACCTGTAAGTACTGCGTTGTGTAGGTACGATTTAGTTTTCTGTTAGTTCTTGTGAAATTTGTTCTATTTTGATACTGATATACCCAGTGTTTCCCTCTTGATACAGAAATCCTTTTTGATATTGTAGCCCCCCTCACACAATGCCCGTTGGGGCCTGTGAGGTTCAATAAATAAATAAATAAACTTTTTACACATCTGGAAGAGTGCGCGCCTCAATGCGTCCGAGAATGTGATAGCTACTCTGATATATACCTTCTTGGTCTTCCTGAAGTTTTAAAACCTTACCAACTGCGTTTACTGCTTTGATGTGCGAGAAATGACCGGCAGTCGGCCGGAAGTTAAGTGATGCAAATAAATTCTTTCTACTTCGGGAGAAAAACCTGTTAGAGTAAAAATACTTTTGACAAGGCGGCTTTCTCTCTTGGCGACCGGTGTTAAAAGTTTCATCTACCGCCGTAGTGGCTTAGTAATTATGGTGCTTCGGCTGCAGTCCCGAAAGACGCGGGCTCATTTGTTTCTCTGCCTCACTTTGACGATTTAATAACTGAAGTAAGTAAGCTTTATCATAAAACAGCACTTTTCGTACCAAAAAGCAAAACGCTCAGTTATCAGCGGTAGTTTCAAAACACAATCGCACTCCACAATTCTGTCAAGACCCTGACATCATTAAGATGATCATGATGAATTGTAATAAACCAAGGGCAACTTTGTCCAAAGAGCGCTATGGCACAAGGTATTTTGTCTGCACAAGCTTGGGTCGAAGACCTGCCTTCCATGCATTTCACTGCAGAGAAACCAAGTCTCAGACTACTAGACAGAACTGCGGTAAAAATTTGTAAAGAAAAAACTACGCGAAATACGGCACGTAGAAGAGAACAATGACCAAAAGTATACTTGGCTGTCAAGAAATGTGCTCCGGTAATAATGTGCTTTAATAAAAAGAGAAAAAAGAAAATACGTAATCCCAGCCTTCTTGCAATACTCTTGGGATTCTAATTGGGTAAATCAGGAAAAAAATTCGAAAATACTAAAGTCAGGCTTAGGATTGTGTAGTTTGGCATTAGGGACTCTTCGTTTGTTAGAATTCATAGCCGAGGCGAGGAGCAATCTGAAGTCTTAAGAGAGAAGAGACAAAAATATAAAGGGAACAAAAATATAGAAAGGATTCAATAAAGCGAGAAAAGAAAGAAGTAACTAAAGAGAAGGAATCCCAGCAGAAACAAAAGGAAACAAAACAAAAAATATCGCCGCAAATTTTTCAACTTACTGCGTTGCACGATGGAAGTCGAAGCAAACGCACCATGCGTTGAACGCTTAAATACCGTTGTCTGTACCTTAATTTGAATTTGGTGCCGTAATGGTCTATCAAGGACGGGGTTTCATCAAAGAAATGAAACTCAGAGCATTTCTAACCTCAACGTAAGTTTGCGAATGCATTTCTTCGAATTAAAGCTACATGGGTCATTTCTACTGACTATAGTGAATGGCTGCGCCAGTAGCTCCACCAAATTTGGACCGGCTGGCGAATTTAACCGTCGGTTTATGGTTCCACCCCAGAGGCCACTTTTTACCTCGTTGCTAAGAAATCCTCTACGGTCGACTCCTCTTCCTTAGCCTTATCCGGAGCACCTCGTCAGTGGGGGAACAACACGCCACTTCATTGTGTAATCACGCACGAGCGTCGACGCATCGTTTAACCTTGAGAGCTCACGACGAGGACGGAAGCAATACGACTTTGACCACACTGACCTGCGTGGGTATATACACGCAGGTCAGTATGGTCAAAGGATGGTCACCTTTTCTGCACGCAGATACCACATCATGTTTTTACTGTTCATTTGTAACTCACCCCTATCGAAAAATCTCATTATACATGTATGTGTCATATGTGTCTGGTTCATACGAGATTATGGAATATGTGTGACATGTGTCATATGTGTCTGGTTTACAATTATTGAGAAAGGAAAGGGAAGGGCTGGGGTGGAATTGTAAGGCAATTAACAATAAAATAGCTTCCATTGAAGTTAGTGAACTAAAGAAAATAAAAAAAAATTTCGGACGCGAAAAAAAAAACTATGCAGCACATGCGTTCATTTGCAGCACATGTGCTGCATTTGCAGCAAACATGCAGCACATGTGTTCATTTGTGACATTTGTGACGCGTATGAGCTCGTACGTGACACACATGAACTCGTATGAAGCATATGTGCTGATACGAGGCGCATTTGTCGACACATATGGCTCATATGATGCCCATATGAGTCCATACGAGGCACATATGTGGCACATATGAACACGTATGAAGCATATATGTGTTCATATGAGGCACATATACTGACACATATAACTCATATGGGCTGCATACGAGTTCATATGAGGCACATATACTGACACATATAGCTCATATGGGCTGCATACGAGTTCATATGAGGCACATATACTGACACATGTAACTCATATGGGCTGCATACGAGTTCATACGAGACAGATATCTAACACATATAGCTCGTATGTAACACATATGGAATCTTGCGAGTATGTTTTTGCAGGCTAGTTGGTGCCTAAGCATTGTGGGTTTTTTGCGCAAAAGACACGACACAGAAGAAACGAGGTAGACAGGACAAGCGCTTACTAACAACTCAGGTGTTTATTGACATAACATTTGCTTAAATACAGCAGCTGCTCTTATCAAACACGAAAAGGGAAAGAAAAGACTTCGCATACATATATATCAGATCAGCACAGATCCCACCATCGCACGAGTGAATGCATGTTTCGAGCTCTAATTCTGCGCAAGATAACTGATTTCTTTTTTTGAGAGCAAAATTGAAGGATTACTGACACACGAGTTACCCGATTTTCCTATTTCAATTTTGCTCTCAAAAAAAGAAATCAGTTATCTTGCGCAGAATTAGAGCTCGAAACATGCATTCACTCGTGCGATGGTGGGATCTGTGCTGATCTGATATATATGTATGCGAAGTCTTTTCTTTCCCTTTTCGTGTTTGATAAGAGCAGCTGCTGTATTTAAGCAAATGTTATGTCAATAAACACCTGAGTTGTTAGTAAGCGCTTGTCCTGTCTACCTCGTTTCTTCTGTGTCGTGTCTTTTGCGCAAAAAACCCACAATACATATGGAATCATACGAGACACATATGAATTCATATGAGATTTTTCGATAGGGACCCCACTGATGTAACCACCTCTGCCCTGTACAGGGGGGCACATTCCCCGTCAAGCCTCTTTTTGACTTTTTGTATGTGCCCACCCAACATCACGATGTTAAAATAAAGCTTGATTTGATTTGATCCTAATGACGACTGACCGAGCGGGCTGCTTAAGTCTTACTTTTTTCCTGAGAACCGTTAACCGATATAACATGCTGCCGATCTCCGTTGTCACAACACAGTCACTTCGAAATTTTTTTTAGATTAACTGCGCAGTGTATATTTCGAAGTTGAATTTTTTTTTTCCAGTGTCATTTTCTGCATAAGTGGCGAACTCTGGATGTAAGGAATTTTGAGTTGGTTTCAATATTTTTTGTTTTTTGTTGTTTTTCTACATCACATTTTCATAATTCACTCTTGTAATGCCCTTATGCGTGCTGAATAAAAAAAGTAATGCACAAAAGATGACTACACAGGTTTTCAAGACATCTGAGGAAGAGCTTTCTCCGGCCTACAGCGGCCGCACGACAATTGCGTTTTAAAGCGAAAATCTTCACTATGAGGGTTGGAGCCGAGCTTCGCGTATGCCGGGTACGCTGCAAAAGAGATATTCTGCGCATACGCTAAACGGAGTGAAGTCACGCGCAGCGCAGGTGGCCGCCGACTCCGTAATAAAAAAAGAATAAAAATAAGCACAGAAACGAAAATAAAAAAGAAATGAAAGAAATAAAATATCACAAATAAAAAGTAAATAACAGACAAAGAGTGCGCCAGGAAACTCTCATATCTCGGTGGACACCCGAACCGCGCCGTAAGGGCCTTAGGGAAAATGAAATGAAATGAAAATTGGTTTTAAGGGAAGGAAATGCCTGTCTCTCATATCTTGGTGTACACCCGAAAGGAATGGACACCACAGTACATGTGTTTCAAGCAACCTTTTCAGACAGCACCGTATTCACTACATGCGCGTCTCCTCCTCCGCCTCCGTACAGGCAGTGCGTGGACGGCCGAACGCCTCCACCGTTATCGTGGTGCTCCCAGTGCATTGTGGGCGAACTGCGACAGGCATGACGTCAAACCAAGAGTAACTGAAACCTTTTCGCTTGTATATCTAGGCTTAACCACAGCTAAGCCACTGCCAATTTTTTTTATTGCGAAAGCAATACTAGTTGCACTTTCAGCCCGTCGCGTAGCGAGGCCGGTAGCTACCATATTAGCATATTGGATTGCATTGGATTTGAATGGATTTGATTGGATTAGATTGCATTGTATAACCGATGCATCACCACAAGTCTAACCACAAGCACCACCACCAGCTACACTACCAGCTGAACCATGGCGTAGCTACGGATATTGCTTTCGCAATTACCGGGCTTAACCAAACTAAGCCACAGCCATTTTTTCCCCTTGCAGGGTCTCTCCCGGCGGAGCAGAGTGCGGCTCACTTTTCTCCGGTTGGCCTCCTGGCGGCGCAGACTGCCCTGCCTGGTGAGTGCTATGCCCCGCAGCAGGCAGCGGGCGATGCGGCCGCACGTCCAGGCGATGAACGCCAAGGGCAGCAGGTACATGAGCACGAACAGGCACGCGTAGTAGCCCCTGCACGCAGAGACGCGGTGGGGGTTGAAGTTGAAAGTTTATTAAGTAATTCAAACAAAGTTACAAGCGTATACAGCCAGAAGTTCCAAGGTACAAGACAGCGGGCGAGACCTCCGATGAAAATAAATTTCAATAAGCAACAAAATACAAAATATACAACACATTAATTAGCGACGCAGAGAATAAATATAGGTACAAAGTGTAATAGAAGTTACTGAAATATTTAAATACAAACAATGTAATGCAGGAGAATGTACAATAAAAGACTGACAGATGCCGCGATACATAGGATCAATAACAAAAAAAAATCACGCATTAAGAAGGAAAAGCTTTAATTTGACCTTGAACAAAGAAAGAAGCCGTGCAAACTGCTCCTCAACAACATTAACCCTTTCAGGCACGATTTCTTGTTTTGACTGAAATCAATTATTTTTTCGGCTAAGGAGTATATTCAGGCCTCAGGACAGGGAATTTGTTAGTTTTGGAACGTGAAAAACCAGCAGGTAAGTTTTTACAACAATGTGGAGAAATCCATACAAAGGGTCAGATTTGTTTGAAAGAGTAACATCGAAATGTTCTCGTCTGTCAGGCCAACACCCCAGGAAATGTGGAATCACTTTCGGCTTCGAAGATTCACATTACGCTCGAAATTGAGCTCAAACAATCGATGTCTTCACTCGCAGCAAAATTTGTCTGCTCAAAAACGGCTGACAAAGTGCTACCTAGTTCACTGTTATGTGAAATATTATCTACTGCATTCGCTACATGGTACAAAAAAAGCATCTCATTTGCAACAAGAAGGGTGATCAATTTGACTGAAATAAGGACATCACTGTTAAGTGCTCCAGTTTCTCAGAAAAAGCTGTAAGTTCGCCGCTTCCGCAACTATGTACACAGCGCCTGAAAGGGTTTTAAGTGTGCCCCCTTTACTCTCACTCGGCTGGCCGAGCCCCCGAAAGCTTTCATGCCAGGCTTGGTTCTTAGCTGCTGACGTCAGCTCGCTAACTGCTCCACGTACGCCTCGGCACGCGCTTCTTCTCTAATGAAGCCGGGTCAACATGGCGAAATGCCCATTGTCTGACGTCACATGTGCAGCTTCCATCTTATCATTTGGTCAAGCGCTAGTTAGTCACGCAGCAAAGGAGTGGCACTATTAGGCGGAACAACATTTTGCGTCAGGAATGAGGCTTATTCTTCCAGGCACTTGGCCTCATTTTATTTATTTATTTATTTATTATCAATACCTCAAATGCCCCAGGAATGGGGTATTACATGAGGGATGGGCTGAATGTGTCACTAATGGAAGATTGGATGGCAGCCTTGAAGTGCAGTGGATCGGAGTGGTGCACGGAGTCGAATGGCAGGCCGTTCCAGTCTCGAGCAGTTTGCACGAAGAATGAGCGAAGATGAGCTGTAGTCTGTGCTGGGGGAGGGTAGACTGTTTTGGGATGGTTGGTACGGCTTGATAAGCGATGAGCTGGCAGGATAGCTGAAACATCAAGTTGGCTGTGATAAAATTTATGAAAGAGGCAGAGCCGAAAGATGCAACGTCTGGACTCGAGATTAGTAAGATTAGCCTCAGATTTAAGTGCAGTGACGCTGGTGTGATACGAGTAGTCCGAAAAAATAAATCTAGCTGCGCGATTCTGAACTGATTCGAGGGTGTTTGAAAGGTTAGATTGATGAGGGTCCCAGACTGAGCATGCGTACTCTAACTTCGGCCGGACAAATGTGAGGTATGTTAATGTTTTAATTGAAGCAGAAGCGAGTCGCAAGTTCCTACGGAGGAAGCCAAGAGTGCGATTGGCTTCGTTTGTTATGTTTGTTATGTGCGCTGACCAATTAAGTTTGTTAGAAAATGTGATGCCGAGATATTTATACGATTGAACAGATGCTATTTCAGATGCATTTATTTCATACTTGAACGGTTGATAGTTTTGGCGCCGATGGAAAGAAAGCAATGACGTTTTATTAGTGTTTAAAGACATTAACCAAGTGTTGCACCAGGCTTCAACACGTTTAAGGTCGCCTTGAAGTAAGCGAGAGTCAGAGGTGTTATGGATGGGGCGGTAGATTACACAGTCGTCTGCAAATAGGCGGATATGAGAACTGATATTATTAGGCAGGTCGTTAATATAGATTAGAAAAAGCAAAGGCCCAAGCACAGTGCCTTGGGGGACACCGGAAAGGACCGGGGAGCAAGATGACGAAAGTTTATTAGCATACACAAATTGTTTCCGGTTAGTGAGAAAATTGCGTATCCAATCTAATACAAGGGGGTTAATGTGTAAGCTTGAAAGTTTAAGTAGAAGTCTTTGATGGGGAACCTTATCGAATGCCTTTTCAAAATCCAAAAAGAGAGCGTCCACCGGAATGTTTAAATCGAGATTAGAGCTTATGTCGTTAATGAATAAAGCTAGTTGAGTATCACATGATAGCCCTTTGCGAAACCCATGCTGATTAGGATGAAAAAAAGTGACAGATATCAGGAATTTTACTATGTGAGAGTAAAGCACATGCTCCATTAGTTTTGAACAAACGCTAGTTAGTGAAATGGGACGATAACTAGAACATAAAGATGGAGGACCTTTTTTCGGGACTGGAACAACCTTGCCTACTTTCCAGTCTTCCGGCACCACTCCTGATGACAATGATTGCTGGAAAATATGGCATAAAATCACACTGACAGTGTTTTTCGTATGTTTTAGTACCTTGGTGTTAATGCCATCGACACCTGCAGAAGATGAAAGCCTTAATGAGTCAATGATTTTCACAATACCGGGAGGATTAAAAGTGATCTCAGGCATAACAGTGTGATCGTAATGGGGAAAATCTGGTAAATTGTTAGCAGGTTCTTGCGTGAAAACAGAAGTGAATGCACGGTTTAGTTCTTCGGCTGTTTGACTTGCAGGAATCGGGCGATTGCAGTGATCGTGTAATTGTAATGGTTGCGAGCGTTTAGGGTTTATAGTACTCCAAAATTTTTTAGGGTCATTTTTTAACATGGTTGGCAAAACTGATGAATAGAAAATACGCTTTGTTTTGTTAGCAAGTGACTCAAACTCCTTTTCCGCAGTGTAATACTTTTTCCATGAGCATTCGTTGTTAATTCGTTTAGCAGAGCGAAAGAGTCTTTTCTTTTTGTTGTTGAGACGTTTCAGAGTGCGGTTGAACCATGGCGATGATTGTTTATCGGTTACAGTGATAGTGGGTATGTACGTCTTTATCAGCTCATGCATTTTATCCTTGAAAAGTAACCAGTTAGTCTCAGCGGAACGTTTAGAAAAGTCCTCAAGAAGCCAGACGGAAAATTCCTCAAGTGCAGTATTGATTGCGGAATAGTTTCCTTTGTCATATAATGTTATTGTTTTCATTATTGTTGGTGTACCCGGTAGATGGCAATGAAACGAACCGTTCATGATGGAATGGTCACTAAGACCTGGTAAATATGTGAGCGAAGAGAGCTTATCGGAGTCAGAGGTAAGGATCAGATCGAGTGTATTAGACGAATTGCTGCTATGACGTGTTGGTTGGGCGACTACTTGCGTTAGTCCAAAGGTTAGACACGTGTTTACGAAGTCACTTTCAATGTTATTCTTTGATAGTGTTTTGGCGAGATTAGACCAGGTAATAGCAGGAAAGTTAAAGTCTCCGAACAGCAGAATAGGTGACTGACGGTGCGTTGCAGTTACGCATTGAAGAACTGTGTGGAATTCGGCGACAAAAGAAGCGTTGGCGTCGGGGGGGCGATAACAGGCGCCGATTATTATAGGCGGGTAAGAGGCATTGGAAATAACAAATATAATTTCTAGGGGCGATGATATTTTTAATTCGATGCATTGGAGATTTCGGTGGGCTGCTATCAGTACGCCACCCCCACGCTTGTCGATTCGATCCCGCCGGAAAATATTTAAGTCGGAAGAAAGCGAGAGAATTTCAGAGTCGGTGATTGATGATGTGAGCCATGTCTCGGTAAGAACAACAAGGTTAGACTCTGTTGTGTCAATTATATTCCTGAGAGGATCAAGTTTAGGCAAAAGGCTTCTGATATTAGTATATATAAAGGATAAGTAAGAACGGCTAGGTTTCAGACAAGTGTTGCCTACGTGTGTAAAGGGTGGGGGACAACCATCTGATTACTGCGGTCAAAAGTGTAAGTTTTCTTTCCGATGGTTAGTTTGTCATGTCTGAGTTTGAATTTAGTTTCTTCCTGTGCCTTCGCGAATTCCACAAGGCGCTTTCTAGCGGCAAGAGTACTTGGGCAGTAGTCTTCAGAAATACTGTAACTTGTGCCTTTCAGTTTTTTGGCACATGAAATAACCTTTTCTTTAACCTTAAAATGCGCAAATTTAACAATTATTGGTCGGTTTCGGTCCGCCCCAAACTTTCCCAGCCTGTGAGCTCTTTCGATGTCTAGGGGAGCAAGAGTGATGTCTAACTGCTCGCTGCAGTGTTGGATAATAAGGGCCTCTGACTGCGCCCACGTTTCCCGTTCATCATCTTTATGGCCAAAAAAAACCAGGTTTGATCTGCGCGACCTGTCGTCCGAATCATCAAGTCTGCTTTTAATAGCAGCAATCTGTTCAGAGTTCTGTTCGGAGAGCGCCTGTACTTCGTTCACTTGTTTCTTTACAGCTGTTATTGATGAACAGTCGGCTTCAATTTTTGCCAGTCGGTTTTTAATTTCTTCAAATGCTTTGTCACTTTGGGAAAGTTTGACGCGGATAGCCTTCATTTCTGTGAGAAGTGAGGCTTGGCCGGCTCGGATTTCGTCCAGTGCTTCGAAAATGCCATTTTCACCGGAACGAAGGGTGGGGGGACCGGGGTTTAGCTCAATATCGCCTGATAAGATTAGTAACTGCTTTATGACATGGTAACAATCAGAGGCAATATGAATGCAACACATTGGGCTTGGCAGCACCAGTAAACCAGCATACCGCGTGCGTCGCGCAAATAAGCAGTATTGAGAATTTACCTGCAGCAAGAACAAGCGTCGAAGGTGAGAAGCGGTCGTCATGGTTGGGGTGCTGCCAAGCCCATAGAGCGCGGCGGTGGCTGGTGTCGCGTTTATACATCGGTCAGGTGGGGAGGAGGTTGATCGCTGGTGAATCATCATCGGAAGTAGCGGTCATTTCGTTTGCCACGAAACAAGATTAGATTTCTCTAGAGATTAGAGATAGAGAGGCCGCGCTTATCAGTTTTGACGATATAAGAGTTTCGTAGATGTTATCTTATCTCGTAGGCCTTTACTCGAATATATGCCGTCACCTTAAATGCATCACGGCAGAGAACCACAACCATTCTGATCTTTGGCGACCGTCTAAAGCACGTACTGCCACGTCACCGCTAAATTTCTTTTTCAGGGCTGAAGTTCACCCAATAAACTGTTTTCTGGTTTGATGCAATCCTGCATGTCAGCGTTTTGGCCTGGCTGCAGTTACCACCACGTAAGAATGTTTTTTTTTTTTCCTTGCCTCTTCACAATTTATTGCAAATGGTGAGCACGGCGGGAGGTACGTGGGTGTAACCTCTGAAGCTTCTAGAACGGGCAAACTTCACGCACTTTTCGTCACCAGCAGAGGCGAAGAAATGAGCGCAACTGCAACACGGGCAAGGGTACGATGGTGGCGGGAGGGATGACATGCCAACCTCCTGCCACGCTTGGCAGGTGGCAAACTGGAGAGAGAGAGGAATGCTCCTGTCCACTTGTACGGTAGACGAGAGAGATGGTTTTATGGTTTTATGGGGGTTTAACGTCCCAAAGCGACTCAGACTATGAGGGACGCCGTAGTGAAGGGCTCCGGAAACTTCGAGCACCTGAGGTTCTTTAACGTGCACTGACATCGCACAGTTCACGGGCCTCTAGTACTTCGCCTGCATCGAAATTCGACCGCCGTGGCCGGGATCGAACCCGCGTCTTTCGGGTCAGGAGCCGAGCGCAATAACTACTGAGCCACCGCTGCGGCGCCAGACGAGGGTGTCCGGAGATGTTTTTCATAGGATGAACCAAGAGGAAGGAGATTCTGACGCTGGAGACTGGGGACAGTTGCCACGGGAACAACCCGGCTACTGTTGAAGGCGAAAGGCCAGTTGGCCAATTCCAATCTGTTTTCGCTGATTAATGCGCTAAGCCGGCAACCGTAGATCCTCAACTGGCAGTTCGGTGACGGTAAATTTGTTTTTCGAGGTTTTTGACCAAGCCCTTACGCATATGGGGGTTCTTCTGGTGTAAATGAAACCCAGCCGATCCGCAGCAAAAGCCACAGACGAAGCAGCGAGCGTAACTGTGTCGCTGCCACCGACTGTTTCCTTATTTTACGACCCCTTTCGAAATCCACCAGCCAGACACGAAAACGGCTGCGCACCGAGAAGTTGCGTCCACTTTCGAGAGTCGTTAAATTCGAGGCAAATCTACAACGCAAGAATTAACTGCCGGAATATGACTCTTGTGGTTCTAATTCGCGTCATTACGACGATCCTATATGAAGAGGCGGTGCCTGACAAGCGGGCTATTCTGTCTCCGACAGCAGAAAGATGCGGTTTCACCATTCTCTGAGGGAATGTTCACACGGCTAACTCGTCGCGAGAAGACCCGATGGCATATGATGCCATCCGGTCACTTCGTAGCTCATTGTTGTTGTAGGGGCACAGTTATAGTGGCTTGTGGACAGTGCAAACTTGCGAGGTTTTACACACTCTGCCTGGCATTCGTTCCTTGCCCTGCTAAGTGGGGAGGTCACGGAGAGCGTGTATTCGCTCTATATATGAAAAGTGAAAGGTCCCATGTCAAGCGGATGAGAAGGGGTTGTTATTTAACAAGTCCGTGACGCCTAGTGAAATGCACATGCCGTACATTAACGATGCGAGAAATTAGTAGCTGAACCTTACGAAATCCGTTCAGATCCTATAGAATCCACAGCCTTCCTTCGGTAAGGTTGAGACGGGAACTATCTTTGCTGTTCGTACCTCCTTCGAGAAAGAAACATTCGTTCATTCTCAACATCACACTCCTTGCACAACGAAACAACGGTGACTAGAAAAATCAAGTTCTTCCAAGTGAAATTGCACCAGATCGTTTATAACTCAAAATATCTGAACGTGAAATCCAAATGGAACCGCCTTAATTTTCGTGAAAAGCCGACTGGCCATGAGCGCCAAGGAACCATGCTGACTGCTTGAACTGATGGCCAGGTACAAAACAGCATAGGTACATTGGACAGCAGGGAGCAGGTGCGCACCAGATAATAGGTGACATCGAACTTTCTCACGAAAAATACTCTTTTTTTCCCATGGACGAAATATTTATCATTGAATTTATCTTCCTTTTATTATTTCCTTAAATCACAAATTATTGCTTACTGCACAGAAACTTTAAGATTCCATATTTTTCTAAGAACACATCTTAATTGCAGAAAAAATGTTCTCACCGTCTCTCAAATGTTTCATAATTCCCATTAATTTGGGACATCACATGTTCACCGCAGCAATTATTACTGCTTTCAGTGTTGTCAGTATACTTGTTTTGACTCATTCCAGTGGTAAGAATTTATTGATACATAGGAGAGCGTTTTACGTCTTTTAAATTGTTATTACTTGCAAAACAAGCAAGCAAAAATACACTCTGAGGTCTTACGAGCTGCCTTAAAGCGCTAAGACGCCCGTGTTAAACACGCTCCACTTAAAATTCATATACCTGGATTCCGATGGTTCTAAGTGACTTGTCGCCGAGTCGTCCAAAAAAAAAGTTCACAGGGACACCTAATTATCTCATGAGTTAGCATTCCGATGGGATTAGAAGCTGTTTTAGGACAAATTACACATTTTATTTTCACGAGAAGTCTTTTAATGTTGCCTCGTTTGCTCGCGGCACATAATATCCTAGTAGAAACCGAAACCGACACCACAAATGTGTGTACTTACATGTATCAAGATCCGAGGCGTGATAGCCATATCTGTCAGGAAAGGGGCTCTAGGGAGGACTCCAGGGTAACATGGTGGCAGAAGATGCTAAGATTTCGAATGTGCTCTCTTCCCGGCGCGCATGCTCTTCAAGGCTTCGGGTCATTGGAAAGATAGGAAAAGCAGCGTCATAATCAGGCGGCTCTGCAGTTACAGAATACGAGACCGTAGGCCACAGTGTCGCAGTTTGAGCAAGAGAGTTCTCTGTACGACTGTCTATGTCAGGATCTGTCGCCGATGAAAGGCAACAAAAAGGCGGCGGAAATTCCTTTGGTGTAGACTATGGAAGTGCAGCCACGTTCAGCATAACTTGCAATAAGGAAGTTGTGGTCCATGCTTCTTTCACGAAGCAGTGGGAGTCCAATGCTGGTCACTATTCATCCATGTCGCTCCCGGTCAAAAAAAAAAATGCGTAACGGGTTAATTCCCATAACGCAGGAAGCTGTTCTCCAATTGACATTCACAAATCCCTGGGAGTCCTCACACGCGTCCTTGCGCAGTGGTTTGGTTTGGTTTATGGGGTTTAACGTCCCAAAGCGACTCAGTAAGCTATGAGGGGTGCCGTAGTGGAGGGCTCCGGATAATTTCGACCACCTGGGCTTCTTTAACGTGCACTGACATCGCACAGTACACGGGCCTCTAGAATTTCTCCTCCAAAGAAATTCAACCGCCGCGGCCGGGATCGAACCCGCGTCTTTTGGGCCAGCAGCCGAGCACCATAACCGCTCAGCCACCGCGGCGGCAGTGGTGCAGCGGTTAAGCGATACGCCACTGCCCGGCGATGGCAGGTGCTCTCAGTGGTGGGCCTTGTGCGGCCCAGGTTGCGCATGCCTAGCAACTAATCTTTAATTTACCTACCACCTGCCACAGTGGGCAGTCTGCTCAATATCGATGAGCCGGTTGTGATGACGCCGCAAGGTCACGTGTCCAAGGCGGCCCACCTGCCAAGAGCCATGGCCGTGATTTTTGCTCAGAGCGCGCCGACGCCAGATTTTCTCGCGAACGGTGCCTTTAAAAAGCTCCATTAAAAAGCTCAGCTGCTGTGGAGCGCATATCCCTCTTTCGTGGTGTTGCAAATTATACCAAACGCGACTGTCATGCGCCGCGTGAGGTGGCACCACTCACCTCCTGAAGCTGGGCTCGAGCGTGATGAGGCAGCTGCGGCGAGAGATGCTTCCGTACTGGGACCACAGCGTGTCCGACTCGGCGCGGGCCGGCTGCAGGAAAGGGGAGGCCAGCAGGCACGGGGCAGCCCAGACCCCCAGCAGGATGCGCTTCGCCCGTGCCTTGCTCTGCTGGGCGCGAGAGACCAGAGGGTGCACGATGGCCAGATACCTGCGGCAGAGAGGTCCGCTGCTTAGCCCTGTTACGCTCCGCGTGCAGCTGACCGCTATGTGGTGCAAATTTATTTATAGAACACTGCAGACCCTAAAATGGGTCCAAGCAAGAGGGGCAAAAGTAAGTAAAAAGAAGCGCGGCAAATTACATAGCACAAAACTAATATATGAGTAATAGAGCATAGTAAAGAACAAGGAAAAAAATTGGCAGAGGCTTAGCTTGGTTAAGCCCGGAAGGTTGCGAAAGCAAGTTACGAGCAACTTTAGCGACTGAAGTAGTGAAAGGCGAAAGCCTGAGTTCTGCATGGAACGGCGGAATTAGCTTAAA
Organism: Amblyomma mixtum; assembly: GCF_055824585.1. NCBI lineage: Eukaryota > Metazoa > Arthropoda > Arachnida > Ixodida > Ixodidae > Amblyomma > Amblyomma mixtum. Next base: position 123,766,971 of record NC_143020.1, on the reverse strand, counting down.
GTCCTCTTGAGGTGTCCACTAAACGACAGAGTTGGTAAGGTGGTGGTGGTGTAAAACATTTATTTATACTATATACAGAGGTATTGCTTGGACCGTGCCTGAAGGGCCCGGCCCTCACAAGGCGCCTTTCCTTTCCTCCAAATCAACGCAGTCTACAACACTGTCTATCTCAGAGCGCATCAATGAACGCCGGAATTAGCTTAAAGTGTTATTGAGGTGTCCACTAAACCACTGAGTTGGTAAGACGCCTTTCCTTTCCTCGAAATGAACGCAGTCCCCTCTCTTACTGCCTGGGACCTGCGGCGCTCCGTGGCTACCGCTGGGACCGCGCCGACGAACCGACTTATTAGCTCAGATTTCACCTCAGTATGACGTCACCGACGCGAACGCCTCCACGCGTCATCAAACTGGAGGCCGTCTAAAGGTCAAACGTGACTACCGTTGGGACCACGCTGAAGGCTCAAAACCTAACGTAGTATTGCTTTCGCAATAAAAACAACTCAGCAATTATCAGTAAGCAATTTTGTTAATGGCATCGATGCTGTTTACAACCTCAGGTGAGACTTCATTCCATTCCGTTATTGTGTGAGGAAAAAATGAGTATTTAAAAGCGTTGATTCTAGCGCTGTGCGGTGTTTGTGATTCCGTGTGACGATGTCATGTTAGTCGCGTTGTGATCGGTTTAAGAAATAAATCACGGCTCATGGAGAGTTTGTTATTTTTGAGTAGGAAAAGAATTTTCAATCGTTGAATTTTTCTTCTTGTTTGCAATGTCTGTATGTTGTTTTGTGCCATAAGAGTGGTTGGAGAGTGAGTAGAACGGTATTTATTAAAAATGAATCTAACAGACTTTTGTTGGATCATTTGCAGTGCCTCAATGTTATGCTTTGTAAGGGTCCCAGACGGTGCATGCGTACTCAAGTTTCGGTCTGATGATGGATGTGTGGGCTAGAAGCTTGGCACTAGAAGGGGCACCTTTTAATCTATGCTTAAGAAAGCAAAGTTTCCGAAAGGATGGAGTACATAAGTTGGTTATATGTTTATTCCAGGTAAGTTATTGGTTATAGTAACACCTAAGTATTTGTATTCGTTAACATGTCGGCGCTTGTCGTTTACGAACGCTATAAAGCTTGAAATCTTCTTACGGTTACTGAAACCCATTTCCTAGCGCACTTCTCTAAGCAAAGCGCTCGCTGCTAGACATGCAGGGGACATCAGTCACTGAAGAAGGCAGCCCTCTAGGCGAAACAGCCCAACATTTTGGTGGACACGCTGCTAGCTCACACTGGGGTAGCAGCGCAACAAAAAAAGTACAAACGAGAAAAGTGGGGGACTTCAGAAAAGGAAGGGAGAGAGCAAACGATACTGTGTCCTCGTTCGGAATCCCCGGCGTTACCCGAGAAATTCCCTGGGCCGCATATTTCATCCCATGTCGCCACAGCATGCAAAGAGCAGCGCCCTCATCTTTCCCCCGGTAGAAAGAATTGTATGCGCGCGCCACTGGCCTACGCCCTGTTGCGCCAAAAGCGTGCAGTGCGCAGGAGGCGATCGCAGCCGTCAGCCAATTACTGAAGCCATGTTTATGCGCTGGTCAGCCAATCTCGGTTTGCGACGATGTGGTGCGAAGTTTCCAGCCAGGCCCCGAAGCGCCACTCTTAGAGGAAGGAAGGTGGGAAAAGTATCATCGGTTCGAGTTTCCCGCTTAGGGGACGCAATCTGTGCCCTCGTACCAACTAAAATGCTTTAAATGCGCATCTGCCTTTCACGATGTTCTAAAAACAAGCATACATCCTGCGGCCTGAGTGGAGCTGGAAGTTTGATATTACAGCATTCTATTTATGAGACATCATTCCAGCGCACAAAAAAAACACAGACTAAGAGAGTAGACATCACTCAGTCCGGGTGTTTTTTGTGTGCTGGAATGATGTCTCATACCCCAAACAACTAGCCCAGCTCTCTACGCACAACCTTCCGAGTTGGTTGCTTGTCAAAATCAACATAATGCTGCCATAGTCGAAATAGCTCCAAGCTTCGGGTGCTTCACCATGACATTATTTCCAATTTTTATTTAAATATATTCCTGCCTCGTATGTATTTAACCAAATGTGCGTCATGAGATGCTGTTGCATGTTTCTGAAAGCACAGACGAGACCCGTAGCATAGCGCACGTAGAAAAGACAAGATTACAGCGCTGAAAAACATTTATCTACGTCCACGGGAATGCACAGTCTAAAGAAATATATTTTGATTAACGCTGACAAACCGCACTTTTCCGCACGCCTAAAGGGTGCATATACTTCCAAGCCACCCTGCACGATTTTAGTGTCACGCTACTCGCTGGCCGAACGCACTCGCCGAGCGTGCACAAGATTCACGCATCAAGGATGCAGCCCGCAGTGACGAAAGTGCGGCGGCCGCAAGACAAATGGTGGACGCGGGCCGAGCTGACCAGACTGGGCTCCGTTCAGGCCTTGCCAGATAATGGCAGAGAAGGCTAGAATGGTGAAAAGTACGAGAGGCCTGGAGAAAAATAGCCTCGACTGACAAGCGCAGACACGTCATCATTACTCGAAAACAGCACATGGGGCCTTTGGATACCACTAATAAAAATTTATTCACGCGACGTGCGGAATGCGAGCGCAAAGTCTGTTGATCTTTTAAGCGTAACAAGAAACGGCTCCATATCGATGCACCAAAGCAACCTGGTTTGCAAGTTCAGAAATTTCAGTTTATTTCGACGGCTGTAAAGGTTTACATGGATTACGACGCTAGTATGAGCGTACGTGAGCGAATTGTCCCCGCGTATACATACGTGCATCCAAGGGGATCAATCAATCAATTAATCATTCTTTATTTTTCCCAGAAAGAACTGCAATGGTCTCCTGGGCTAAAAGCTGGGTGAGCAGCTTGACGGGGCCCAGGAGGCCGTGACACGGCAGAACTGTGAAGTTGAGGAAAAAATAATCTGCATATATAGCAATGTGCACTGTACGCAAAAAAAAAACTCGTTGCGGCAGCATAATACAGTATGTGATGCCTCATATTCGCCAAAATGAGCTAGGGATAGTACCAGTTGACATAAATAGCAGTACAAAATTGCAAACAAAGGAAGCACAGTAGAAAAAACTAAGTATAGCATCCAATGGGGTTCACAATTTTATGAAGTACTGGCCCAATTTCTTAGGGTATAGACGAGTTGTGTTTTGGCACACATTAAGCATTGATGGCACGTTACGTGATATGTGTGGAAGTGTGGGATTTGGCAGACATCTTTCATTGTTTTGTGCATATCCGTGCTACGTAGTGTTAAAAATGCCAGAGATGAGAGTAAGTTCTTGATTTCAGTAGACGAAAAAAAGAATGTTCGGAGTAATCGATATTTGCATAAGTTATTAACCCTTATGATGCTAAAGGAGAGAAGCGCATCTTTAGTACTGGACGTTGGTTCAATATTTCCAGTGTAGCGGATAACCTTTTCCTGTTAAGTTAGTCTTTGTTGTTGTGGCCCATACAAACGAACAGTAGTTCAATATTTCCAGTGTAGCGGATAACCTTTTCCTGTTAAGTTAGTCTTTGTTGTTGTGGCCCATACAAACGAACAGTAGTTTAAAAGAATTCAAAGAATTACCCCAGGTAAACCCAGACGAAGACAAGTCCCCTTGTCGAAACGTTGGCTCTAGCAAACTGAGGTTTTCCCCTCCCTTGTTCATTTTGTGATCGCCAAGGACCATCTACCGCACCCTCTCTCTACCATGGACCCCAGGTAAACAAGTGCACATGATGGTCCATGGTTGGCAGCACTCGAGGGTACTACACCGCTGCTTCAATAATTAAAAAACACTGTGCCTAGATGACGATAACGCTCACGAACACACTGTGCCCCGCTAGGTTAACGTAGTAACGGCGTCGGCACAGCGAGGGCTTTCACTAGCTTCGAAGTTGCCTGAGTTTCGTTTGCAGCATCGGAATGCTCATTTGTCGTCATTGTGGCCCTGTCCCTCGACAGCCAGCTAGCTCCTTTGGTCACAGATGTCGTCAAGGAAAAAAAAAGTAAAAGAAAGACCACTCCCATGGAGTCTTGAAGCTGAAGAGCACACCCCTCGTTGCGAAAGTGAAGGGCTTCCTTAGCCTTCTCTTTGTTCCCAGATGATTTGTCCACGCCACCACCGCCACGGCTCTGCTGTTCGCGAGCAGCACTCAAGGGTCGGCCTTTAGCCACACAGTTATGAAAATAGAGTGCTGGGCTACGATGTCTCTTCTTTCTGCGCTGTCATCTCGAAAACAGCAAAAAGCGCTGGAGATAGAGCGCCAGGCGGCCTTCTGTACAGTGCTGGTGGTTTTGCGTCTTGTGATAGCTAAGTTGCCCCAGGGATAGCACGTAGTTATTATCCCACTTACGCCTCTATACGCGAGTACCGGCATTGTTGAAACCGTTGAAATAGGTGTTTGTTTTGTTTATTTATTTATTTATTTATTTACAATACCCCTAAGGGCCCTCGTGCGAGGGTATTACATAGGGGGGGGGGGGGGGGGGCGATACAAGCATAAAAATAGGGCACAGGAATTTGAACAAAATACACGTAATAATGAATTAAAACTAGTAATGTACACAAATAATAACAACAAACAACGCAGAATAAAATACTCAGTAAATGCACATAATACAACAAAAATACCAAATCTGTTAGTCCATGGTTTGCTTTAACGAATGCTGAAACGATTGTGGGTTAACCTCAGTAGCTCTGTGTGATGGCAAGTTATTCCAATCTATTATAGTGCGAGGAATGAATGATTTCGCGTAGAGCAATGAACGGCATGTGATGCGTTTTATTTTGTTAACGTGGTCACGGCGAGGAAAGACTGCAGGGTGTGGCAAAAAGAAGTCGTCGTGGAGGGTGGGATGGTGATACAGTTTGTGAAGCAAGGTTAGGCGAGCGAAATGGCGTCGACATGATAGCGGTTCCAACTCGGCACGTTGTTTTAATGCTGTGACACTGGTGAAGCGTGAATAATCTGAAAAGATGAAGCGAACAGCACGGTTTTGCAGGGATTCAAGGTTGTTTATGATGTAAGCTTGATGAGGGTCCCATATGGCAGAAGCATACTCAACTTTCGGGCGGATTAGCGTGATGTAAGCAAGTTTTTTTAAATGTGAAGGCGCGTGTTTGAGATTATGCCTAAGAAGGCCGAGTGCACGATTTGCTGATGCTAAGATTGTGTTAATATGGTAATGCCAAGTTAGGTCAGACTGAAAGTGAACTCCTAGGTACTTGTAAGTTGTTGTAAGTTCAACTCTATCGTTATTGAGGAAGTAGGTTGTAGCAATTCGAGTGGAACGGTTAGTAAACGACATTAACTTTGTTTTAGATGCATTTAGAGACATTAGCCAGGAAGAACACCAAGCCGTTACAGCGTCAAGATCAGTTTGAAGTGAATGGCGGTCGGTTCCATTAGTAATATTACGATATATTACACAATCATCCGCGAATAACCTAATTTGAGACGATACACACTTGGGTAGATCGTTAATAAAAATTAATGTTGAGCAGAGTCTCTCAAAAAATTATTTTACTAATTCAGGGCTTGAGATAATTATCATAATCCGAGTTCCGTCTCCACTGGGAGAATTGAGTTCCTAAAGCATTTATACAGGGCGTTTAAACAGAAATTTAATTAGCTTCATTAAACAGAAATTTTCTTAGTCTGAGGCCTGTGCACAATTACCGTCAAGATCTGAATTTCGGCTCTATTTTGTACTGACGGGAAGAAACTATTTGTTGGCTCCTTTCATTCAATAGAAAAAAAATTGAAGTACGCTGCAAAAGCTACAAACCAAAGGATTTACAGTTCGGCTTTCCGGTCAGGTCGATGTATTGTTCAAGCGTATTATATAATTAGTCGCTTATTACTTACTTATCAGGATCTAACACAGCGTTCAGAGACAGGAAGAGAGCAGTATAAACCAAAGAAAAAACGCGAGTTAAATATGTTCTAGCTCAAACAAAGAATAAATGGGCATATCCCGGGCATTTAATGCGAAGGCAAGGTTACAGAAGGTCCACTATGGTAGCAGAATTGATTTCAACAGAAGGTAAGCGTAGCAGGGAGCTTTGAGTTTAGGGTTTATGAGTGCTTAACGTCCCAAAGCGACTCAGGCTATGAGGGACGCCGTGGTGAGGGGCTCCACAAATTTTGACCACCTGGGATTCTTTAACGTGCACTGACATCGCACAGTACACGGGCCTCTAGAATTCAACCTCCATCGAAATTTGACTGCCGCGGCCGGGATCGAACCAACGTCTTTCGGATCCGCAGCCGAGTGCCATAACAACTGAGTCACTGTTGTGGCGTAGCAGGGAGCGACAGAAAATCAGGTAAGCGAAAAGATAAGTAGTTTGCGTGGTTAACGTCCACGCAGCTGGCACAGGATAGGGTAAGAGGAGCGACATGAGAGAGGCCATTGCGATGCAGTGGAGGTAGCTTGAATGATGATAATTATGATGCCGTTCCAATGGCATTCTAATTCCGCATTTAATGTCAGATCTATACTGGGTAGAGTGTAATATAAACATTTATTGGTAATTCAAAACAAAGACGAAGTGTTCTGCGGTGGATGGTGTCGTTACTGTACGACTCAACGGGCCATGGCTGTTTATCTTGCGTGGGGCACCAGGTTACGCTGGATCGTCAGGCAAGAGCTGGACAGAGTGGCCTCTCACTGCTCCTTCGTGTGGTGCGTTTGTAGGTTGTCGGGTTTTCCATACCTGCAGCCCCACGTGACGTCGTATGCTGTGGGTCTCTCATCGCATCAGCGGCATACGTCCTTGTAGTGTTCTTTATTGGAACATGTGCGCAAGCCCAAACTTGGCTTGCCCCTCTCGAACCTCTCCCATGTCGGATTTCAAGGGCTAGCCCATATAAAAAACAAACATTTGTCGCCAGGGGTTGCCCTCATATGTCCAAACAGGACCAATAGAGGAGCTAGGTGGGCAGCCCCAAATAGGCTGCCTACATCGGTCCCAAATGGAACCGATCGAGGTGTTTGTGAGGAGAACCCTTGGGGCCCATGTGGGCCACCGTTGCAGAACCCACGAAAGACCGAGGATGGCCCCAATTTCATAGCCCACTTTGTGCTACGTCACTCATTTCTCTGTGTGTTCATTTACGTACACTACACCAACATAGAAGGCTGAGAGAAGCAGGGGCGAATGCTTCCTTGAACGAGGCATGAAGACAAGTTTAAGAAAGCGTAAGTAGAGGAGAGTGGCGTACAGTAGCAAAAGAAAAATCAGATGTGGCTGTCTGCATATTAGCCACAACGGACTTTACCATTTGTATTAAAGTAGGGCACTAAAGGTTAGCTGCAACGCTGAGATTATCCATGGAGAAAAAGACAAGGTGTAAGGCACGACTAGTACAATGGAACGGTTAGTTTCGTTGAACTGCTTCTTCATTATTATCCGCCTTGCCGATTGGTTTATCTCGGCGATGACCGCGGTATAGCGGAGCCCCAGCCAGTAAAGAAGAAAGAGGAGTGTAATAGAGAAGTTATATTATCCTGGCCGAGAACAAGGGCAGCTTGAAGATGCAGGCAAATCTGTTTTCTAGATGCGGTGAAAATGAGAGAGACCAAAGCAAGTATACTAACAAAGCAAATAATAGAGAAATGATGGTTTGGTTTATTGGGGTTTAACGTCCCAAAGCGACTGAGGCTATGAGAGACGCCGTAGTGGAGGGCTCCGGAAATTTGAATGTATTAGTACATTATTGTATTAAGTAGCCTTACCCCCTGAAAATTTGTTCCCGTTGTAAAAAGGAGAAACACGTGAAGGTGTTTACGCAAGCTCCAAATTGTTCTGGAATCGAAGTAGCAATCAGAGCAGTACAAGGTTGTTACAGGGCGGGAACTCGGCGCCAGCTTTTTAACTATAATGTCTGAGGGCTGTAACTAAATCCTTTCGTTAAAGAAAAAACATGATTAGTCCAACCATCAAAGAAAGTGTTTTTGTTACACCGAAATTTATTTCCTTCCAGCCAAGACGGAAAGGCAGAATCGAAACCTACACTGAATCAACATCACCAGCGGACTTCGATGTTCGCCTGAATTCTAAAACAGTGAAATAGTATAGAAGGTTTTTAATCGCCTCAAACAAAAACTCGTGTTATACTTTTAGCCTCGCCTCGAAGGTCTTGATGTGGACCTCGAGGAGCAAAGAAAAACTTCCCAGCATGTGACCTTTTCCTGCAAAGTGAGCGAGAAAATTGCGTGCGAGATATTTCGCCGGACTCGGTCAGTTTTCGTTCCGCATTCAGTCTTCCCCATCGCAACAACGATACGCTTTTGTTCCCTGTTGCATAATACCAAGAACGATCCCAGCGTCGCTGCTACAGCTACGGCCCCTGAAAATACGCGCGCCGTCAAGACAAGGAGCTGGATGGATGGATGGATGGATGGATGAATAGGAGCGCCCCCTTTGAAACGGGGTGGTGGCAATTGCCACCATGCTCAGCTTCAACGCCCGGCCAGCGCCCTCTTACGGTCACGTCACACAGCCGCCTTTGTCTTTGTCAACATGATTGATTTTGGTCCCTGTCTCACCATCGGAGCTCATATTCTCGCTCGAATAGCTTCTCCTGACCGAGCCAGTCGAGACCTGACACGCCTCAAAGAATACGGCCGCCGGCCGTCTCCTCTCAGTACTGAGAAGCGTCTTCCACCTCCTGCCCGATAAAAAAAGAAAACGTTCATGAAAACCAAAGTTTATCGAAGTGTTATATTTGTTTCCGTTGCTTAGAATAATTCTTTTTCTTCTTATGTGATGGAACTTCACCTCCCACTGGACAAACGCATGCAATTGTGGATTCGCGCCCTTCAGACAGGCATACGCCGGCGAGCCCTCAGAGTATTTACCCGCAACCGCTCCCGTTTCCCTAATCTTACTTTCATGGCGCCTCTGGCCAGCTCTTCCACTGCAGGCGGACGGCTTCTATGAAAGCGAGCCTCTTTCATGCAGATATAGCTTTCAGCATACCCCACATTGGCGTAAAAACTAAGGGCAAATAACGCGGGTCCCTACACTGCACTCACTGAACAGAAGAAGAATAGAAAGAGTACAGCAGAAAAAACTACTTCAAACTTCGTTGCATAGCAGTAACCAAAGACGTGGCCGACGGGGTCTCTCGTTCTTGAACGCTTGCAAAAAAATAAAAACGCGCGAGGGTCCTTGCACATGCAGCAGTGCTCTCAGCGCGTTGTATTCCATTCTCTTCTAGGTGGCACTTTGCTTTCGGACCCAGAACCACATGAATAACTACTTTCGCGCACTGGTTTACTGCTGGAAGAACGTCCTCAAGCTTCATATTTGCGAGAGCGGGATTGGATGCGGAGGCAGTATATTTCACATCGATAAATGCCGTTTCTGCATGGTCAGAAACAGGAAAATCCCGCAGACACGATGCAAGGAAGTCTAGGCTTCTGAAGCACAGAAGAGCGTATTGGCGGGCTAGTTGGTTCTTTTGCATGGTTAGTGAAGAGCGCAGGGACGAGACACAAGGAACACTCCTGTGCTGCTCCATAACCATTCTAAGGCGCAGTGCTTGGTGCGAACCGCTGGTATGCCACACTTTCAGCTTGTTTTGTGATACTTGATATTCTAGCTTCTACACACTAGCTGAAGTTCGTGGAGATCCTCGCGCGAATAAAGAACATTCGCAATAATCACGAGAGGCTCCAAATAAGCACTTCGCGGCACCGCCGCTGTGTGCAGTCGGGGACAAAAGTCTTCGGACCAAGTGATCTGCAAACGAAGTGGATATCTCTGCTAATAACAGACGGCTGGAGGTTACACTTGTGGAGGTAAAAGTTAAAATTCTGCTGTTTCAACTCCACATATCTGGTATCTAGCCGGCTACTAATAATAGAGCTATTGGCTTCGTTTGCGGAGCACGTCGTCCAGAGACTCTTGTTCCCGACTGTATGTACGTCTCGCGCAGGTTTGAAGGCCCCTCAGTCAACTCAGTGTAGACGGCGACAAAAACACCTGGTCGCTCGCCGCTGTTGCATGGCAAAGTTCGCAGTCGCTGACAACACTCGTAATAGTTGCATGCGGCCAGTTTTATACGTTTCTCGACATAGCTACCACCTACTAAAAAAAAAAAGCTAACACCTACTAAGCCTGGTTTCTCCCTCCGCTTCGCGGGCGGCCATCTTGCACAGGTAAAATTGAGGAGGCGCGACCGGCCACGTCACGGGACAGCAGCCAGTAGCTATGATGCGACCATCCGCTCGTGCGTCCGAAAGTAGAAGTTGACCAACCCTGTGCGCCCGGGCGGATGCGTTCATGAGCCCCGTTGTTCGGCTTGCGCGCAAGGACGCGTCTGCGTGCGGCTTAAAAACGGTCGTACAGCGGCAGTGGCAGAGGATCACGGCTCAAGCACAAACCCAGAACAGCCTTCGTTCGCCAAAGTGCGTTCCGTCTGCGGTAATCGTCAGCCTTTTTCCACTGCATGGGACAGAATCGAATAAAAATGAAAAGCTATATGGGAATAAAATAATGGGTTATCTGAAAATGAAAGGCGCGGTAACTGTCTCACTTCTTGGTGAACATTTTAACCGCGCCGTGAGGGAAGGCAGGAAGGCAAGAGGGAAAGAAGGAAGAGGGGCATGTGAGTAGTCTTATTGTTCTTATTATTAGGTAAACATAGCAGGTGGGCGAATGCGATTAGCAAGGTTCATCGGAAGCCAGTGGGAGGGGGCCTGACTCCGCAATGCACTGGCATGGCCCGATTAAGATCATAATGGTGAACTTCTTCATTGTAGTTACAGTCCTCCCTGACCACCCGTGTTGCTGACAACAAGCTTTCGGCGTACTGCAGTCTTAATTCGTAATCATTTCTGCTTGTGTATGCGAGAAGAAAGCAAAATATCGTTGCAGTACCTAACGAGTGATTTATTGAGCAGAGAAGTAAAGAAATACTTCTGCGAAACTTCCTGGTAACCTGTACTTAAAGTAGGTTCCAGTAGAGAGGAAAGCTTAGAAGCACGACGGTACGCATGCGTCAGGCTCAGCAGGTGATTAAAGGTGCATATGTCTTAAAGGGATACTGAGGCGGTTTTCGAATCAGCTAATTTTGTAGGATTTGGAAGTAGTGTCATTGCTGATCCCGTCTGTGAAATTATTTTTTCGATTTTGGCTAAAACAGTGGCGCAATCACCAATTAAAAACGCGATGTTCAAATCTCCCGCGCCCCGCGCGAGCGTAGGAGAGGAGAACAGCGGAGGGGGAAACCTCGTCCATGTCGGCCAACGTGACGTCACGTTGAGGATCCGGGGATACTTTGGCGCACCCGAGCGAGCTTTCAGAGCGCGTTGTTTCTCGTGCTGCGTGCGTTGTGACGTACAAAGCGTGTCAGCCGACCTTGAGAATCAAATTCAACACGAGGTACTACTCTGCGCCCGTCCTGTTGTGTTCGTGTCTCCTTTGTCTTTGTTGTTTTCGCGCCGTCCGAACTACTTTCAAAATATGAACCAACTAGCCCAAATCAAAGTACTTCTTGTACTACTCTGCGTTCGTGTCCATGAACAAATACGGCCGAGACTGTGTCGTCCTCCACTGTTTTTAGCAAGATCAAAAGCTCGCAGCCCAAGCGCTCGCTGCTGTGACGAAGAATTCAAGCTGACCAAAGCAAGCCTACTCTGCTCGAAGCACTTTCGTAAGAACGGCTACATGCAGAGCTTTGTCCCTAATGTGACCTCTGGAGATTTCTGTCGAAAAGGTGCGGCTGAACCATGACACAGTTCCTTCGATTTTCTCGCGCATGAGAGGCGTGTCACCATTCCGAAGAAGCGCTTCTTTTAAAAGTAGGAACATGCTCACTTAGCCCCTGAAGAAACCTTGTAGAGGCTTAAGCATGTGTCGCTCTCCTCAGCTTAGGTGCGGCCAGACCACCTGAGACGTGCTCAGCAAGGCTCGGTTAGTGATTTTATACTCGGTTTGATGTGTCCAAGTAAGCAAGCAAGCAAGCAGAGCAAAGCACAATAAAGCAAAGCAAGCAAGCAAGCATCGAAGCTCTTCATATGCGGCATCTCGTTTAATCGTAGCTATGCAATTAAAATGAAAGCGTTCGACGTTGATTCCGGATGCAAATTTATGAATACCAACCGAGTGTTTGCAAAAAAACACCGCAACCTTACTCGGTTTCTTCATCAAGTTGTGGCAGCGGGAGAGTTGCAGCTAGCTTGGCTTTTAAACACACATATAGTTTGCAACTACTTCACTGAACCTAAACTGCAAATCTAGGAAGGGCGAACGTTTCCGAGGCAGCAATTAATATTTTCTGGCATCTGCTGAACGCGCCACGAGTGAAGCAGCAGCCTTGTGCGCGTATTTGGCTTGGTTTCCAGCGCACAATGATTGCGTCACTATCCTGTGGTCACATGCCTCGCAGTGCTTGGCCACTGCGCTTCGCTAATTTTGACACCAACTTTGTGCTCCTTTATCGTTTCCTTGAAATACTTTCTTGCCCCAACCTGCAACGCCGGGTAATGAGAACAGGATTTTTTGTGCGCAGTGCTTTGGGCCTTTTCTTTAGGATGACGCTCTTCCGGGCGAGCCAGGAGGCGTCCGGTGGTGGTATTTGACTTGAGTATTGTTCGCACCCCTTCCTTTCCGAGAATACGAGCCAAGGTTGTGCTGGCACCATTTACGCATGGTCTGCATCGCGTTTTTGACGCTGACGTATGCTTGTGCTAGGCGTAGACTTTTTTGCTTGTGTCTTTTTTGGTTTCAGGCGATACGTGGAATGAGCAAACTGTAGTATCCTTTTCTTCGGAGGTCAGTAAAAAAAAATAGTCGCCGTATTAGCTTTTACAGCGACACGGAAAGCTGCGATCTGCACTCAACGCAGCGCCGGATCCGCATCGGCAGCTTCTCCAGTCCTCAAAGTGACGTCACGACCTCTCCTGACCAATCATGGGCGGCGGCGCGCCGCGCGGCGTGCCCCGCGGCACAGGCCGCATATTTCCGCTAAAACAGGCAATTCGCGCTTGTTTTTGCCTTATTTGGATGCGATATTCCAGTATACAGCATGAAAAACTGTAGGATGCCGCTGCCAGCCGATTTTCAAAAAAAGTGCTTCAGTCTCCCTTTAAGGTTCTCTTCTTTTTCATGATAACGGTACGCATGGCCTTGGAAACGATAAGTGGCAAAGATACGCCCAAATGCGCAGCAGATACGTTATTGCAGCACTGCTTCTCTCCGATAGTTTAGGTTTGCGCTGCATGTGACGTCAGTCACCTTGACGTTTGCACGCATGTCGTGGTTCTTTCATTCGAAGCCAACGAAGTCGCAACGGATGCATGGCTGTTTTCTCACGGCTCGTGACCTGAGTCATGACGTCACAGCTAACGGAAACCGTAACTCCAGGAGAAAAGTTCTCTCAAGAGCAATTTGGCATAGTTTTTCTGGTTCGCACCTTTCTCAGGCAAGCCGCCGTGGTGGCTCAGTGGTTATGGTGCTCAGTTGCTGACCCGAAAGACGCGGGTTCGATCCCGGCCGCGGCGGTCGAATTTCTATGGAGGAGAAATCCTGGAGGCCCGTGTATTGTGCAATGTGAGTGCACGTTAAAGAACCCCAGGTGGTCGAAATTTCCGGAGCCCTTCACTGCGGCGTCCCTCATAGCCTGAGTCGCTTTGGGACGTTAAACCCCATAAACCAAACCAAACCAAACCTTCCTCAGGCATAATGCCCCGATTTAAGCAAAAAGAAAGCATAATCTTGGCATTCGTACTCCTTCAACATACCTCAAACGTGCATTGAGAAACCTATAGCGCCAGGTTAGTTTCCCGAAACTGGCTGTCATAGTTGCCAGCAGCAGCAGCGTGACTACGTCCACGCCAGCACGAAGGACTCTCCCGTATTGCTCTAATTAACCCTTTTCTGTGTAAACAGCGGCCAGCTTTGTTCCGCAAACTTCCTGATCTCGTCCGCCCACGTGACTCTCTGCCGGTCAGCCCTCTTTTGGAATCCACTCGGTTACACTTCACAACCGCAGGTTATCTTCCCTTCTCATAACACGCCTTGAACATACCCCTGTTTTCTAGATTTCAGCCGTATTTGCAGTTTTTGAAAGGCGTTTGGCAGTTCATTTCCACCTACGGTGCCCAAAGAATGCGGTCTTTGTGACTCGATTTATGTTGCGTCTTTCAAGTGCTACGGTTTCTTTTTGCGCATCTCATCAAGTTTTTTGTAAGGTGCTCTTTTATTGCCTCGCTCCGCCTCCTAGGATAACACCTTATAGTGGCAGTGTATAGGTATTACGTGTTAATCTCTTGATCAAGTCCGAGTATGTGAATCTACCGGTGTAGGCACCTTATAGGATTTCAGAAGTTTGAAAAGTATAAAAAAAATACATGAATCCAGACGAACGCACGAAAATTCCGCAATGCTTGCTTTGGTTCCACAGGCATGTTGAGTGTGCTTGTATACGACAGCCGTTTCCTCCAACGTTTGCTTGGATGGTGCAAGTCACGCAGTTCTAGGAAGCTACTGCTACGCGGTTCAAGCTATTTAATTGGCAGTAAAATAAACGGTGCTGGACATGAAATACAGCATGCAAGGTATATTCTCGTGATTCCCGGCCTGCTAGAAAAAAAACATTGTTTGACGATTTAGCACCGTCACAATCTAAATGAAGCCCTATAGCTTGAATAAGGGAATTGAGTGGGCGAGTTGGTATTTCATTCTCATTGTAAAAGCGCTCAAAAAGACAAGGATGACTGCACGTATGTCTCTCCTATAGCTTACCAATCCCCAGTCAATTTTGTATGCAAGCCAAAAACAGCATAGCTATAGTCTAGCTGAATTATTCTCGCCCAAGTACGTTACCCTTTACACAATTCGAAAGTCAGTCTTTAAACTGCTTATTCTCCCGCGCGCTTTCAACGCGGCATCAGTAATCGTCCGACACGTGCGCCTTACATCGCCAGCTCGAATGTCTCATATCCTGCAACGACCACGAAGTCATGTCATGAGATCCAAAAATCCAGTAGCTTAGGCCGGAGCAGTAGCTTTTAGAATTCTTACGTAAGCACATATCTTCTTTGCATAAGACGCAAGCTGCATGCAAGCCAACCCAGCGTACTTAGTCCCAGGAAGCGATTGACTCACAAGCCCGTTGCTGGGTTCCCGGAATAGGTCTGGTTCTCTTCAGCATTATCGTGTTTATACCGCTCCGCCGTAACCTCTTGATGCACCCTGAATCACGTTACCTCGTACAGCGACATTTCAGTAGAGCGCTTTCGTGTGATAAAGAGCAATGTCTCGGAAACGACACGTGGCACTGCTGTTCTGTGGTTTCTTCTTATAAAACAAGGCCGAGTTATGGAGTGTTATGGAGGATAACTACATAGGCCCCTACTGCTGCAGCAGCAGCTATAAGGCGCCATATTTTAATCACTTCGTGGTTATATGAATAGACGACTGCTGACGAAAGTATGCAGTCATCGTCATCAGCCCCACTACGCCCACAGCAGGGCAAAAGCCTCTCCCATGTCTCTCCAATTAACCCTCTCCTTTGCAAACTGTGGCCACCGTATCCCCACACACTTCTTAATTTCATCCGCCCACCTGACTCTCTGCCGCCCCCTGCACACTCGCCTTCTCTTGGAATCCACTCCGTTACCCTTGAAGACCAGCGGTTATCTTGCCTTCGGATTACATGCCCTGCCCAAGCCCATTTCTTCCTCTTGATTTCGACTAGAATATCATTAATCTGCGATTGTTCCCTCACCCACTCTGCCCCCTTCCGGTCTCTTAACGTTAAACCTATCGTTTTTCTTTCCATAGGCCGCCGCGGTGGCTCAGCGGTTATAGTGCTCGGCTGCTGACCCGAAAGACGCGGGTTCGATCCCGGCTGCGGCGGCTGGAATTTCTTTGGAGGAGAAATTCTAGAGGCCTGTGTACTGTGCGATGTCAGTGCACGTTAAAGAACCCCAGGTGGTCGAATTTTCCGGAGCCCTCCACTACGGCGTCTCTCATAGCCTTAGTCGCTTTGGGACGTTAAACCCCATAAACCATAAACCAACCATCTTTCCATAGCTCGCAGAGTTGTCCTTAACGCAAGCTGAAACCTTTTATTCAGCCTTCACGTTTCTGCAACATGAGTATCGGTAAGGTACACCTGTCGTATATTTTTCTCTTGAGGGATATTGGTAAATTGCTATTCATGCCATGTGCGCCCCACCCCATTCTTATCCTTCTAGTTATTTCCCTCTCATGATGTGGATTAGCCGTCACTACCTGCCCCAATTAGACATATTCCCTTTTCTACTTCCAGCATCTCGCTACCAATTGCGAACTGCTGTTTTCTTGCTAGACTGTTCAACATTGCTTTGGTTTTCTGCATGTTAATTTTTAGACCCGCCTTTCTGATCTACCTAACTCATTGATCATGTTTTGCTGTTCATGTCCTGGGTGGCTTGGCAAGGCAATGTCATCAGCGAATCGCAAATTACTTAGGTATTCCCCACTAACTCTTATCCCCAACTGGTTCCAATCCAGGCCCCGGAATACCTCCTGTACACAGGCGGTGACTCGTGTACACAGGCGGTGAATAGCACTGGCGAGATAGTGTCTTCCTACTTGACACCCTCTGTTATTGGAATTTTATTGCTGACTTTATGGAGGACTAGGTAGCTGTGCAGTCGTTATAAGTAACTTCCAGTATTTTCACATACGATTCTTCTACACCCTGATTCCGCAATGTCTGCTGGACTGCTGTTGTTTCCTCTGAGTCAAATGCTTTCTCGTAGTGAATGGAGGCTGGTATAGGGGTTGGTTATATTCTGCGCACTTCTCTGTCATCTAATTGATAGTGTGAATATGGTCTATTGTTGAGTAACCTTTACATAAGCCTGCCTTCTCGTCTGGTTCATTGGTGGCTCAGTGGTTACGGCGCTCGGCTGCTGACCCGAAAGACGCGGGTTCGATCCCGTCCGCGGCGGCCGAATTTCGATGAAGGCGAAGTTCTAGAGGCCCATGTACTGTGCGATGTCAGTGCACGTTGAAGAACCCCAGGTGGTCGAAATTTCCGGAGCCCTTCACTACGGCGTCCCTCATAGCCTGAGTTGCTTTGGGACGTTAAACCCAAATAAACCGAACCAATAAACCAATTGTCTGGTTGACTGAAGTCTAAGTTTGTCCTGATTATATTAGCGATTACCTTAGTAAGTACCTTGTAGGCAATGGACAGTAAGCTGATCGTTCTGTAATTATTCAAGTCCTTGACGTCTCCTTTATATGACTTAAAATAATGTTAGCGTTATTCCGAGCTTCTGGTAGCTCGAGGTCACGAGGCATTGTGTATGCGGGGCGGCTAGTTTTTAATACGGAAGTAATTACTCATTGACATCCACCCAAGCGCAGCCATACGGCTGTAAAGGAACGCTGTACAGCTTTCTCAGAAACTTCGCATTTCGCACCAGGAGCAGCTGCACCTGAAAGTACACCATTTTAATGCTATCAGTGTGCGCACATTAACATAGCCACCACCGCCATTATTCGATCCGCCTTGACGTGTTATCAAAACGGCGTATTTTGTTCGAGATTCTGTTCGGTCAGGACAGGCCGGCACCGCTCAGAATTTTGTTTTTATTTGTTCACTTAGGTATGCCATAACTACAAGCTCGGACAAAAATAGGAATACACAAAACTAAATCAGCAACTACCACAAGAAAGGTCTAAAACAATTTGAACCAATAAACATTAAGACCTTGAGGAAACGACTGAAACATTTGAAAAGTATTTGAAAGGGCGTTGGCCTGTGGTTATTTTTCAAGCGATTCGGAGTGTTTTCGTGGCTGTGAGAAATAAGGCAAGCATTATAAATCAAAAGGAAGCGAGTGAAGCAGTCCGAAAACTCCGCGACTTGTCGCGTGTATCCTTACGCAAACCAACCACAAAACAAGCAGGGGTGTTTTCTCGAGACCACCGAAACATAAGACATGCAATAAACTTACAGCGCACTACACCGAGGGAGTGAAGCGGTTTCTCAGGACACATGTCACTTTCTCGGGTTTATCTCGCGAAAAAAAAAATTCTTTTGTTTTTTTTTTTTGTTGCCCACGTGTTAACTGTAATTTGTAGTTTTTCTGCTGAGTTCTTTATGGATTTTGTCTGATATCTAATTTTGAGCCAACTATGTTTTTTTATGCATTAGTGCTGTGCCAGCCATGCTGCCCCCAGACAGGGTTAAGACCCGTCAAGTTGCTCTGAGAAACTTAAGAAAATCCGGAGAAAATTCCCCATAAATTATATGTTTAATAAACGCAATTCAGTTCAATTCAATAGAAAACCGAAGGCCAACGTCTAGAGCTAGCTATCGAGTCCTCGTGCCGCTGAAGGCCGCGCCCCGTGGCACACTCTCGGCCAAGCAACAAGCCTTAGGATTTTTTTAGTTACTGCATATACAGTGACCGCGTCGCCATTTCCACCGAAAAAGACAACTTAATACGCGCGGCATGTGAAGCATAAAATTAGCTGCCAATATCATTTCCACGGTCGCCGCCGCGGTGGCTCAGTGGCTATGATGCTCGGCTGCTGACCCGAAAGACGCGGGTTCGATCCCGGCCCCGGAGGCCGAATTTCGATGGAGATGAAATTCTAGAAGCCCGTGTACTGCGCGATGTCGGTGCACGTTAAAGAACCCCAGGTGGTCGAAATTTCCGGAGCCCTTCACATACGGCGTCCCTCATATCCTGAGTCGCTTTGGGACATTAAAACCCAATAAACCAATAAACCAAACTTTTTTGGTGCACTGTCACCCTGCACTACGTATTATGATTGTAAAAAATAAACAAAATGTTCCTTACCAAAACATACCAAAGTTCCAAAAGCATGGTACTTTGGCGGTCAGCGTTATTAGCGTGAAAAGCATTATGACATGCAGTGTTATGGTATAAAGTATTTCGCAAATCAAATCTTCCTTTCCAGGCTGCTTCGACCTTTGCTCGTTAGTTGCGAGTGTTCACGGACCCGAAGAGAAACAAAGCCATTCGTGGAGAGGGCATGTCCGTGAATTAATTATTCTGCCCACTGGCTTTGTGCTGTCTTTCTAGATCCGTCGACGGTCTTTGCGAAGGCAAACAGCGCGGGGTTGATTCGACCGCTATATGGACCCGCGTAACTATATTTATGGGGCCGCGAAGATAATGACGTCAGACAGTGCCTAATTACGTCGACGCAGAAATAAATGTTTGTGATTAAGCAAATCCAAGGAACAGCCCCGTCGTGTCGAGTTTCGCAAATAAACTGACAGGATGAAACGTTTCTTTGCACAGATGATTGCGCGGTGTGACATTCGTAGACGAACCAGGGCTCTGTTGCTCTCATTCAAAGCTCTTATGTTGACATCGAGAGAGCGATTCACTCAGCTAGGACCAGCGTTATACAAAGTGAACGCCGAGACAGAAATCGAGGCAAAGAAGGCGAATGTAAGGATCGAATGTGCCCTATCTTCAATTATATTCTTGACTGCTCTTCAGTCTTAAGAGTCTCAAAATGAAGACCAGAAAACAAATTTTATCCGGCGCACAGGCTCAGCGTATTTAGCAATCCGCTGCTTAGCCTGGTGTCGAGGGTTCAATTCCGACCAAGACGGCTGCACTCAATCCGTGGAGACATCGTATAAATTCTATTAATTAGGCTTTTACGCCTTGGTAACAAGCCAGCGTTTACAGTATGCTGAGCAGTTCAAGGCTTAGCACCTTTCTGACGATCAACTAATCGACCTTGGCAAAGGGCTATGAAAAACTCGCTCGTCAAAATGCACGCATATCTTGTGTTAAATGCTTGAGACCGGATCTATATATAAAGCAAGAGGTGAGAGGTGAGTCGATTTTACAGGTTAGGTGGCTATAGCTTTGTAATTGCTAGAGCGGGAGATTAAGGCGCATGTAAGCCGTGTGCCAAGAAAGGGGATTTGGGCAGTAGATCGCAGAACTTCCTGTAGGTACGTTCACTTCGTAACACTAGTATCAAAAATTTCTTTACTGGCTCTCATTAGTGGCCTACAAGAATATCGCAGAGACGTTCGCAGGAACGCCAGGGTGTCCTCTTCGGACACCTTGCATTCAGGCTGTTTTGGCAATTTTTTTTTTATGAAGGCAAAAGAAATCCTGTTATATTTTCGTTTGCTTCTAATTCAATGGGTTTTTTTCTTCTATTTGCAATTTCCAAACCTTCGGATAGCTGGTGTGGCTCGCTTTAATAATGACCTCAAAATTAATTTTGACAGTCTGCAATTCTTACTAGTGCGTTGGAGTAATCGTGTGGGAGGTAAAATGTACCCACAGCGTCCGGGATACCTCTGGGAAGACATTACACAAAATTACAAGTTCCTGCTGTGCAATTTCTTTGTATTTCGGTCGCACTCTACTCGTGAATAAAATTAATTCCCTTCTTAGTTGGTGCCGTGAACCTGGCGAATATTTTCAGGGCACATACGTCCAAGACACTGCCAAATAGACTATGCACCAAAGTATCTTCTTCACTTGGAGTGCAATAAATGATTTTTATGAAATTATGAAAACAGGAAGAAAATGTGACCTAACAATAACGTGCGCGGTCATGTCGTGAAGCCACTCACCGTTCGTTGCGTTCGTTGCTCAGTTCATTTGTGTGAACCACAATGGTTTGGTTTATGAGATTTAACGTTCCAAAGCGTGAGGCTGTGAGGGGGGCATTACCTAGCCTAACCATCTACCCTCTCACTGTTATTCATGGCATTATTGTATTCCTGATTTGCGAGAGTAATTCCTTACCTTGCTCATTAGTTCCAGAAAGAAATTAACGCACTATCGTAAGAGCAATGTTATTAGTGCCACCTAATACGGACACAGTGCACATATTTTTTTCTTCCGGTTGCACTTATTCGGCAGCACTGCAACATAAAGCCGTGTTTGTGTCCGATTCCGAGTGTCAAAATATTTCCCAGCCCGGCTACTAGGGTTGCGCTAGCGAACTTAGCCTTGATCCTGAACCCATGCTACATCTAAGGTGAATAAAGGCAGTACAAATTTTTTGTCGTTACACCGCAAGCTCATTTTGGCATCCCTCTGTCGTACTGACACAAATTCTTCTGACGATAACATAGTTTTCAGGATTGCCCGCTCTCCCGCCGCCCCGACCGTGCACTGCTTTTGTCTTTGTTCTAGGAAGGCAAAATTTCTGTCTTCGCGACACACTTGCAGGGCTCTTAAATGAAAGCTAGCGCCCTCTCGGCACATCTTCGGGCTGGATAAATCAAAGCCGCAGCTGGGAAAGGAGGCCAGAAGGAAGCATGGAGGTACACGTTTGCTCATAAATCATTAAATGAATTAAGTGGTTTCATACAGTCTGTAACTACTGTCTTCGAAGTCACCCTGAACACAAGCAACACCTTGCTGCCAATGTCGAAGCTGCACCTTATGCGAAATACGCATCAACAAGTGCGTTCTCCAGAACTGCATACATTCGTGACGTCTAAAAAGTGGCGGCACTTTCGAGAAGCGCATTCTTATTCTAGAAGAATAAGAATGGTGTGGAGCGCATATGGCAGGTTCTCTCAGATCATGAATGGTAGCTTACCAATATCCCTGAAGAGAAAAGTGTACAACAGCTGTATCCTACCGGTACACGCCTATGGGGCAGAAACGTGGAGGCTAACAAAGGGGGTTCAGCTTAAGTTAAGAACAACGCAGTGAGCTATGGAAAGGGAAATGATAGGTGTAACGTTAAGAGATCGGAAGAGGGCGGAGTGGGTGAGGGAACAAAGGCGGGTTAATGACATCTTAGTTGAAATCAAGAGGAAGAAACGGGCTAGGGCAGGGCTTGTAATGCGAAGGCAAGATAACCGCTGGTCCTTAAGGGGAACGGAGTGGATTCCAAGAGAAAGCAAACGTAGCAGGGGACGGCAGAAAGTTAGGTGGGCGGATGAGATTAAGAAGTTTGCGGGGATACAGTGGCGGCAATTGACAAAGGACAGGGTTAATTGGAGAGACATGGGAGAGGCCTTTGCCCTGCAGTGGGTGTAGTCAGGCTGATGATGATGTTGATAAGTGTTGCCTGATGGGGTCCAAGCATCACAGCAGATTCCGAAGCGCCGCAATGCTGACGAGCCCTATCGACTGCCATCGATCCGTCGCCAGCTGCGATGAAAAGCACCTCGGGTCCTTTTCTGGCGACGTCATCGACGCTATTTGGGGACACTGTGCGATTAACTTTCTCTCCACCCCCGTGTTGACGCAGGGATCAAGGGGGGGGGGGGGGGGGGGGCATTGTGTTTGGTTTGTTCGGCTCAAACTTTCCAACTCGGCGCGGCGTCGAGACGATTGCATCCTGCCGAGGAAAGAACCGTCGCGCTTTCGCGGTGCCTCTTAAAAGCAAGTTTTCATTCTGAAAATGACTTCTTGCGGATATGGTGCTCGCTATCCACCACAATCGTCAGGCTAATAAACGCCGTGCTCTGTTTTGGAACGCAAAAGTAATGATTAAAACTATCGACAAACTAAATTGATCGCAAGGTTTGCCGGCACAGAAGATTCCAAGGAACCGTATATGTTCCCAGAGGGTAAACAAAAGTACGGTCTGCAGCATTTCGCTCATCGGTATCATAAAAAAAACAGCGCAATAAAGACACGAAACAAGTGACAGATATGGACGGGACGGCTGTTTTCGAGCTTGAAATTCTGAAACCTTTTTTTTTTTTTTGTAAAATGCGAATTCAGCAGGGCAAGAGTAGGCGTTGTCAGCTTTTTATATCTCTCTTTTCACTCCTTCATTCCTTAATGCCTTCCTTCTCGGTGTTCTCCAGGTGTCCGCACACTTCACACATCTGCTAACAACCCCTGCGCATTCTCGTTGACTTCGGCAGAGTGAGGACGCTCGTGTCTCGAGCTCTGCTTTAATTGAAATGAAAATCTCAGTTTCACGCTATAACAAGAGACGTACCAGGAACAGCCCTCGCTTCGAATCTGTGGTGCGCGTCAGGGTCTGTTGCGCAACAGATAAAACATCTCACTACGGATCAAAAGATACCATGTTCGGGTCCTGGCAGGCTCTGTTTCGTTGTATGTCGTCGGTAAGGAGATGGTCACGTGATGGCAGATCGACTGAAGCCTCGCCGTACTGGTACAGTTCTCGCTGTAGAAGCAATGAAGTGGTGGTATGTCTACAGAACGAGTACCTTGAGCTTAGGTTAGGGGCAAACAATATGGGGGGGGGGGATGGAAGTGGCGACAAAGTGCCGGTTAGACTCTGATCAAGGATGCCAGCTTCTTCTCAGCTCGCATCTTAATACAAAAACAGAGAGTGGGCATAGCGCAAAAGCGGCTTGGTGGCTACGAGAAACCATCCACCACTAGTAGCGATTACGACTTCTGGCAGAATGACAGACGTCGCTGCACTACTGGGGGTGAAAATTATTCCTTCAGCACCCTCATATCGATCAACAAAATTTCTCAACTAATCTGAAATATGTAACATGAACATAATTTTAAGAAAAATACATTGGTTGTAGCTTAGCAAGGTTAAGCCTGGATATCTCGAAGCGAAAAGCTCTTGCTGCTTTTCAACCAACTCCCAGGCTACCACTTCTGGATCGGTGTTTCTGCGCCGTCCGACTGTTGCTTCTTCTTCTCCTTCCATGGCGAGTGTCTGCGCCTGTTCTATGGGCAAGCGCGCCTTATATACCAATCCTTTCAAATCTGTAGTGTGGCTCACGCGAAGCGCGGTGTTGACGAGCCTAGTGAAGCTTTTCGCTTCAAAATACATGGGCGTTTTTACTTTTTTTTTTAAGTTTGAACAACAGATCTCGCCCGCCCACACCACTTTCTCTCTTGCGGCGAAAAATGACAGCGACAGCCTTTGTGCGGGAAAACTGTGGTCAACCTTGACCACACCCACCTTTGTGACTTATCTGCACGTGTAACACTATCAAGAGTGTCCAGTTGCCAGCATGTCTAGGTAGTATTTTCAACATAGGGAAGATAAAAGACAGAGCTGTAGCCTACGACGTAAGGCCTGTTTACATGAACTCGATAGAGTCGAGTCGAGTTTGCTTGTCGGGTTCATGTAAACGCTGTCGGGTCGAGTAAAATAAGCGGCAAAGCAAGTCGAGTTAACTCGCCTGCAGGGGGTAGGTTAACTCTCTTGACCCGCCTTTCTAAAAGCACGGAGTCGAAGAGTCGGGATAGCGGGAGGGGAGAGGACAAATGCGAACCTGTTTTTCGTCTACGCCATCGCGCCTCCGAGACAGCTGTGCCGTGCTGACATCTTGGAGGCTGCCACTGCCCTCTCCCGCTTGAGCTGTTTGATGTTTTTTGTCGCTGGAGTTGCAGAGGTCTCAACTCGCTAAAATCGAGTTCATGTAAATACGCAGTCGACCGAGGTGGGCTGACCTCGCTCAACTCGATCCCCTGACTCGACCCGCCGCTGTCGGATTCATGTAAACGCCGCTATACTGCGCAAGGACAACGCCATTGGAAGCGGAGAAAGTTTTAAATAGCGATATCGCTTTAAAAAAAAATAATAACGGGACCTTAAGCTCCGCCTTAAGGGCATGACGCGATAGCGTAATGGGTTAATTCCCGTATAAGCAGAAGATCATTCTCTGTTTTATACATTCATAGATCCCTGAGAGTTCCTCATACTCTTCCTGGCGCAGTGGTGCCGCGGTTAAGTGATGCACCACTGCCCTGGGATGGCAGGCGCTTCATAGCGGTGTGCTTTGTGCGGCCCATGTTGATCTTCCTGAGCGACCAATCATTAATTTAATGGTCGCCTACCACGGCGGGCAATTTGCTCACTATCCGTTGGGCAGGTTGTGAGGGCGCTGCAAAATCACGTGACCTAGGTGGCCAACCTGCCTCCTGGGTTGCTCTCCTGGCGCCACCTGCCAGTCATGCTCGTGTTTTTTATTTATTTATTTATTTATTTATTTATTTATTTATTTATTTATTTATTTATTTATTTATTTATTTATTTATTTATTTATTTATTTCAAAGTACTGCAGGCCAGCTTTGGTCCAAGCAGGAGGGGGCATGAAAAACACAATTCACAACACCACGTGAAAACATTTCATGTGACACAGAGCAGAAATGAAACTTTAAAGATGAACATAACAAAGACAAAATATAAATACCAGCTGGAAATTGAATATAGGAGAGTCACTTCCTTTTTAGTGAAGCAAAAATGTTTTTTGCGCCTTTTCCACGTTAGGAGAGTTAAAAATCGATTCAGGGAGTGCGTTCCAATCTGCTACTGTTTGAGCGAAGAAACTATGCTTAAATGAGTTTGTTTTAGCAAAAAGAGGCTGCAAGAAGTGCTCCCTACTATGGCGGGTCCTTCGAGCAGTGGAGTGCTTGAGGAATGGAGTGGGAGAATTGCTAAGCTTGCCTGAGATAATTTTATGAAGGAAAGAAATACGCTTAAGTTTTCTGCCCGTACGAAGCAACGGAATGTTATCGTCTTTCATGAGCTGTGTCGGGGAGTCAGACCTTCTATATTTATGAAAAATGAAACGTACTGCCTTCCTCTGGATGAGCTGTAGTTGATAGATATCTTTCTTGGTGTGCGGGTCCCAAATTTCAGAAGAGTATTCAAGTCTGGACCTCACAAAAGTTTTGCAAGCCAAAAGCTCAATATTGCTAGGAGTATGTTTTGATTTACGTCTCAAGAAACAAAGATGTTGGAGACACTTTGTTTCCCGGCTTTACCTATAGCATAGTGAAACTATCGCTTCAAAAGAAATGATTTCGTAAACGTTGGGTAGTCTCACACAGCTTTACTTCTTTGCCAATGCAAAGCCTGGACTGGGAATATAGAAATAGGAATATATAGGAATAGGAATATATAGGAATAGGAATATAGCCTGGCTGAAAAGCTATCGGTTATTGTTTCTCGTTTTACTATGGCTTTTGTTATATTTAGCGGTAAATTCACCCTCAGCGACAGGAAGTAAAACACATTGGCATACCAGCCACAAGAGCCACCGTTATATTTCTCGGCACAGAGCACTTACTGAGATTACTGGGATTAATTAATGAAATCCTGCTCTTTGAAATCCTTTGGCTACAAAAAACCCAAATCGGCGCGTCAGAACTGTCGCGCGTATGCGTGGTGTTAGACAATCACGGAGCAAAGCACGTACAACTAATGAGGCAAGCGCATACCATCAGGCTAAAGGTCACTGTATTCGGGACAGCACTTTGTCGCACAGCCCGCTCGCGCAATAGGGCAATTAGCGGGCGCCACACATTTCCGTTGCGACTATTCCGCGACCATGTTACGCAACAGCCTCCATCGTTGCTATTGTGCCAGAGGCCGATTCACAGTGATTGCATGCCTGACGCTACTCGGACGAGGCAGGCATTGCGCTATGGTAGGGGACACAGCAGCAAACTGTCACAGGACTTGTAGCTAAACAAATGGGATCAACGACACTCGTCCTCTCCTTACAGGCTCGGACAAAAGTAAACGGAGCACGCAACTGTCTTCGAATATTTTTCACGCGTCACCTAAATGAAGTTTCCAGCAATGGTACGCTCATGCTCGTAGAGGAGGTTGGTGGGCTTTCTTATACAGAAACAACGCTTCTTCATTTCCAATGGAAAAAGCGTGATTGCACTTCGAACGCAATAGCGTGCTCCGTTTACTTATGGCCGCGCCTGTATCTGTAGATATACAGCGAGGACAAACATCAAGCATTTATTGCCTGTCTCCTAACCGGCTGTACCGGAAAGTGTCATCGCCGCCTTAGACACTTCGCAGTTTCCTTTTCATTGCCACGAACGCTGTGCGCTACTACAGAGACGATATGCATTTACTGCGTTAGCAGTATAGTCGTCTTTAGGCGAAAAGCCGCGGTCTGTGTGCGTGTCTTAAGCCTCCACCGTCACCCCTCTATAAAATGGAGTGAATCGGGACGCCTTCCGGGCACCCTCCCGGCCCGAAGGTGCCTCCCCCCCTGGAGCATACTCCTGTGGGTGCGGCTACCAGCGCTAAAAAATGCACCTCCGGCTTACTAACCTCCACCCTCAATAATCCTCCGCCTACTGAACCATGCTGCAGCGGAACGAAAAAGTGGGAGTGAAATCCAATTCAGAGGCGCAGTGTTAAGGCGGTAAATGTAAGTGCGAAATCTACAATCAATGCTGGTAGCGCAGACTTGTCGCATTCCATCCTGCGGTCATTGGCGTATTTCTTTTTAAGCCGCCGCGGTGGCTCACTGGTTACGGTGTTCGGATACTGACCCGAAACACGCGGGTTCGATCTCACCCGTGGCCGTCGCATTTCGATGGAGGCGACGTGCTAGAGGCTCGTGTACTGTGCCATACCAGTGCACGTTAAAGAACCCCAGCATTACTACCACGGTTGCTACGTCTAATGGAGTTCAGTAGCGTGGCTTTTTGGGCTTGTTGGTACATAGTTCCAATACACTGTAGCGCAGCAAAACACGAGGACACAAGAGACGCTCGTGACACAAAGACACATAGCGCTCGTGGTGTTCGTCTCTCGTCTCTTGTGTCCTCGTCTTTTGCTGCGCTACCGTTTATTGGTTCTAATGGAGCCCGCTGTAGCTTTGGCAATGGTGCCCGGTTTTAGCGAGGCAAGATTCGCGTATGTGTGTGTAAGGGAGAAGGAGAACGGGGGTGGAAAAAGACCATGGGTAAGGAAGAGAAGGTTAGCAAAGGTTCAGCACGACGAGCTGTAGTGTCGCCTTTATTGTTTTCCCTCGGGTAATGCTCCCACGATGCCAGCCGACATGCTCGACAGTTGCCTGACAGGTGTCACTTCGACGCGAACACCGGGCAAACCACGTCACGTAGAGTGCGTCGCTCGATTAGCAGCGCCCTTTGGCCTTATAGAGTTTCGCTGCGGTCTGGGGGTCAAAGGGTGCAGACAGAACAAAAACGGCAGTGGAGGCAACGACAACAATGCCAAAAACTTATCCCGAAGCGACGAAATATGCATCAGACTAGTGAGAGCCGATCTCGTCTGCTTAATTGCGGTTCGGCAAGGCGTGATCCGTTTGGGGGAACGTTCTCTCGTTTCCTGCGCCGCCTGGCTTGCTACATGGCTGTTAATTGGATTCACCGTTAGTTCGTCCAGAACCGATGTCAACTTCGTCATTTTCACTCCTTTCCACACTCACTGACGCATCCAATTTTTTTTTTTCCTTCGAACGGTCATTGCTGGCTCTCACTGCGCAGTCCAGCCGTCACAGGAGCATCCGGAACGGGTTAGGTCATTCAGATAAGGGTGTCATTTCGAATGTATTAAGGCGAAAGCCTTTAATGCCTCATACTGTCGTTAGCAGACGCGTCGGCAGGAGTGTCGACAGACGCGTCGGCAGAAGTGTCGACAGACGCGTCGGCAGCCGTGTCGACAGACGCGTCGGCAGCCGTGTCGACAGACGCGTCGGCAGCCGTGTCGACAGACGCGTCGGCAGGAGTATCGACAGACGCGTCGGCAGATTAGTCCGCCTTTCGGCGTCACTGCTTAAAAGGCTCAAGGTTCCAGCATGAATAAAGGCGCATCTAGTGAATGCATGGGCTTCATAACTAAAATAAAAGGAATAAAGTCAAGAAAAGGAACATAAAAAATAGAAATAAAAATAAACAAAAATGAAAACAAAGTGAAAATAAGATGGGAAAATAAAAATAAAAAACAATAAAATTAAGAATAGGAGCAAAAAATAAATAATAAACAAAATATGAAAAATAAAATAAATAAAAACAAACAGTGGCCAGGAAACGCTTTCGCCTTGCAGCACTTTAGAGAGCCAAAGTGCCCCCTGAATTTTTTTTCGATGGTGGGCTATACGATTGCAAGACTGCGACATTTCTCATAAGGAAGCTCCACGTGAACGTCAAGCCTGCGATATTTAGACGGCGCTACACAGCGAACTAATAGGACAGTCTTCACCGTCCTGGTACTGATTTATACCGCTTCACTTCAAGCCTCTGTCATTTCAACTTCTCTGTCTCTATAGATCTCTCTCGAACACGCACACACGAAGGTGGCGTCCCATGCTGGCAGGGAAGCGTTTTGGCAGTTTGAGGAAGCGATCTTTTCGCTCAGCAAGCCGTCATTATGGTCGCTTGACGGAATGTGATGACTCCGACACACTCCTGCATAATGTATAATCGTCAGCCGTAAATCAACAGCAGGAAGAGTTAAAAATACCCCCACCATTCTCACAAATCATGGCAGGCAGCAGCTGAGGTAAATGAAAAGGCGGATTGCCGCCAACATTCGACAGAAGGACGCAATATCCAGCGCATTTGATGATTTGACGAGGAGTGAAACAAGGCACGTCCTTTTAAGGCGGAAGCCTTTAATGCCTCATCGTTGTAAGCAGGAGTTGTCGACACGCTTTTCAAACGGTCATGACGTCGCAGTGCGCGAATTTCAATTGTACTTTGGCTAGTAACCATGCAACCAATTGAAGGGATCGTATAGTGATGCTCCAAGTGGGAATGAGTTTAGTTATATGCTTAATTACCCAATTAGCCTAATTATTTTTTCTAGTCAGGCCATATAAGTAAATAAAATCGAGTAGGAAATTGGTCGATCTCGGGAATCGAACCCCGGTCTTATGCGTACGAGACGAGCATGCTAACCACTCCGCCATGCTAGCTCGATGGTTTGGAATGAACAAAGGCGCGTCTAGTGAATACGGTGTCTTCGTTCACTCCCATCTCCCCCCCCCCCTTTCCATTATGGCGAGGTTTAGGTGTCCACCCAGATATGCGAGACAGATACATTTCCTTTCCTCAAAAACCAATTTACCGACGAGCAAGGCGTAGAACCGAACGGGTGGTGGTGGTGAAAAACATTTATAATACAATAAATATTTACAGAGAGGTGATTGGGGTAGGCCCTATTGGCCCTTTCCCCTAACAATACTAGGTGGAGCCCCTATTCCGGGGCCCCATTGGCAAGCAACGCCGCCCGCGTCCGGTGAACCAAGGCCTTTTGGGTCTTTAGGTCCTGACAGCCGAGCAGGGCCGCCTCCCAGTCCTCTCTGGTGGGGTTGGGGTTGGGGGGGATAGATGGGTTTGACTGACACGCCCAAACCATGTGGAAGGTGTCAGCCACCTCCCCACAGAACTGGCACGCGCCATCAAAGGATGTATTGAAATGTTTAAGCACCGCCGGGCACAGTACAGTGTTAGTAAGAATTTTGATGAGGAGGCGCTCGTCAGCGCGATCCAGACCCTTACAAGGGGCCGGGTAGCGCCGGTGCTCCTCCTTGTAGTAATCGGTGATTTGTTTGAATGTAATGGCCAGATTGTCTGATTGGGAGTACCCTTCCAAGGACAGGGAGATAGCCCGGGGAGAGAGTGCGCGGGCGGCCTGATCGGCCTGTTCGTTTCCCTGGAGTCCCTGGTGACCGGGGGCCCAAATCAGGTTGCGTGGAGTTGGATCTTCAGATCGACAGCTATATTCCAGTATGCGCCAGGCAAGCGGGGGAGCCCAGCCCAACTCGTAGTTCCGACAGGCCCCTCGCGAGTCGGTGATGATGTGTTTCGACTTGGGAGTAGTGAGAGCAAGAGCAATGGCAATCTCCTCCGCGTGTGTTGCGCTGTAGGCTTTGAAAGTGAGCCCGTTGACTGTGTTTGTGTTGTGTACGACTGCGGCCGTGTACCACACCCCGTGGTGTGGGCCGGCAACGTCCACGTAATACACATGTTGTTGGTTACCATAGTAGCGTTGGCGCGATACCGAACGGGCGATGGCATTCTGTGGACTCCCTGGCATCGTTGCAAGACGCTGTCGCGTTTCACTCTTAGAAGCGAAGCTTAACATCTTTACCACACATCAGTGACACAAGCAGCAACACTGCGCTTAAGGCTTTCGCCCCACCGCACTTTAGGTCAACAAAGTGTCCCCCTGAATTTTGCGTGCCTTCCAAGATGAACTCGATAGGTGCCCTCTATAGGCAGGCACTCTGTCGTGTGATGTGGGACGGCGCTCGACCAAGCTTCCTGATGGAAGTTCATGGAATATACGCGGCTTTTTCCTTCAAGGGTGGATCTACTTTTGGCATCTTGATTGTCGATGCATGCTAGCCGCTTCCATTTTACGAATGGAGAAAATACTTCGCGAGTTCTCTGCTGACGTGCCCACGAGGTCAGTATACTGGGCGGCGATCATGTCGGTTCAGTACCTCGCTGCGATGTGCAAACCTAATTTCAAGCTGCCTAATTTAGGAGTACGAAGCTGTACAGCACTACTGCTGCGTATCTGCAGGTTAAACTGGAGCTTCAGTCGTAGCTTCGCCTTTCTGTTATCTGCCTGGTTTGAGTACTTCCTATAGAGATCAATTTAGTATATTTTAAACATTCCCCAAATCGGGCTTATTTTTGAGATGATTTATGCAATTTCCTGCTTCTTCGGAAAGGCATTTCTTGATTGGTCAATTCTGTGATGGCGTCCGCAAGGCCACGTGGTGACCTCAAAAAGTACCGCCAAATTCGAAATTCCCCTCGAAATTCTCTGATTGCTCGAGAGAGATCACGTGACCTTGTGACGTCATCACAACCAGCCCACCGTGGAAAGTGACAACCTGTCCACCGGACTGTAAGTTAACTTCCTACCGGTGTTAAATTCCACGCAGTTGCCAGCTGCCCATGAGGCTTACGAAACTCGTGAAGAGCACCCTTCGTCTCAAAAGAGTGGCGATGGCACTCAGCTGCTTACCCGAAAAGCACGGGTTCGATCCCGGCGGCGGCGTCGCATTTTGGTGGAGGCAAAATTCTAGAGGCCCGTGCGACGTCAGTCCAGGTTAAGGAGCCCCGGGAAGTAGAAATTATGTGGAGCCCTCTATTACGGTTTATTGAGGTTCAACGTCCCAAAGCGACTCAGGCTTCGAGGGACGCCGTAGTGGAGGGCTCTGGAAATTTCGACCACCTGGGGTTCTTTAACGTGCACTGACATCGCGCAGTACACGGGCCTCTAGAATTTCGCCTCCATTGAAATTCGACCGCCGCGCCCGGGATCGAACCCGCGTCTTTCAGGACAGCAGCGAAGCGCCATAACCACTGAGCTACCGCGGCGGACCCCTCCATTACGGCGTCTCTCACAGGCTCATTCGCTTTGGGGCTTTAAACCTCATAAACCATGAACCACAAGCTCCAGCGGTGGCGCCGTTTGAAATGGCCACCTGCCGGGGCAGTGGCGCATCGCTCTCCCAACCCACCCGAGAGGACTGGGAGGCTGCCCTGCTCGGCTGCTCAACTCTCCAGGACCAACGAGCCCTGGTGACATGAGCCCGGGCCGCCGCGGAGGCCACAGGGGTCCCGGACTAGGGATCCCTCCTAGTGATTGTGAGGGCCGGGGCCTTCAGGCACGGTCCAAGCAATACCTCTCTTGTACATAGCATAAATAAATGTTTTACACCACCACCACCTCTCATACCCCTACTGCGCCATTAGGGTAATGAGAACTCCCCGCGATGTGAACGCGATTGAGGGGGCCGTGACGTCATCAACCCCGCGTGAACACCATGCGGACTAATCATAGCGCACCGCCAAAGTTGAAAATGTGAGGGCCCCCCAAATTTACAAGTTGACTCACCCCCCAAAATTCCTAAGGTCCTCTAAAAATTTGAAAGTAGGGTCCCCTCCGAAAATGCGTCAAGGTGGATTGGTGGCCGGATTTATATAATCCCTTATAACAATTCAGTGGACGGCACTGGAACATTCTAGAAGGTGATGACTGATGCATGCCATATAAGGACAGTGAGACCTGTTGCAGGAGTAGTTTTGGCGGGAAAATTGAAAGAACACTCACTGCAGACACTACAGCAAGCAACTTAAGTGCTATAGGATTTTCTGCTTCAAGGATATGGTTAAGAAGGCCCCCAAGTTTTTCTTCTGTTTGCAAGCTCCCTGTACATCCTTTCGTTCACGCCTCGATCGAGCTTCAGTCGCGCAACTTGATGCCAAGCCTAGCTCAGAGCAGGTATCTTCAACACGCGTCATGTGCTTGAAGTGGAGTGCTGTGATCTGTAGTTGTATATCATTTTGTTCATGTGCGTGTGCGTGCGTTTGCGTGTAGTTGCCAGTCGTCTTAGCAGCACCGATAGCATTTTGAGCGTCGTCAACCGCATAAGGTTACTATGATTAAAATATGGTCACCTCAAATCCACTAACAAACTTATTTTCGTGGGACGTAAGAACTGAGAGTCAGTTATCTCCTCTCTGCTCTTGATTTGGACCATACGCTTCAGATGACACAACCACAAGTCGTCTTAATGAATGACTTGTTAATAGGCAAGGCAGGCAAGAAAGAAGATACCACCAGCTCCTTGAATGCCCATATAACACTGCGTTCGTCATCGCGACCGCCATCTAAACCTGTATATATTCTCGCATACATGGCAAACATCCGCCTTTGAATTTTGCGCTCCTAAAGTTTACACTGTTTGTCAAGTCCCGTGCTCCATTTCTTGCAGCTACAGCGGAATGGCCTTTTCAAATACAAGTAAAGGTTTGGTTTGGTTTGGTTTATTGGGGTTTAACGTCCCAAAGCGACTCAGGCTATGAGGGACGCCGTAGTGAAGGGCTCCGGAAGTTTCGACCACCTGGGGTTCTTTAACGTGCACTGACATCGCACAGCACACGGGCCTCTAGAATTTCGCCTCCATCGAAATTCAGCCGCCGCGGCCGGGATCGAACCCGCGTCGTTCGGGTTAGCAGCCGAGCGCCGTAACCACTGAGCCACCGCGGCGGGGCACAAGTAAAGGTGGACGTCTGTACATTTGAAGACGAGACAAGAAAGCGGCTTTTATTTTCGCACGCTGTCCTTTCAACTGCTCTTGAAAGATGCAGTCTAAGATGAGAAATGTGTGAGAATGCTATTTCGTAAATGAGGCTCCAATCTTCGTTTTCATAGAGAAATGAAAACTCTTGCGGTGGACTTTGCGGCCATGTTTCGGATCTACAAGTGGAAATATAGCGCGTAATTGCCAAAACTCTTTAAGTGACGTTTTCTTGCTCCTGTTTGACAGTTCTACGCTTACGTACCGTTCTAAATGCCCTTATTAACTGCAGGCTTTGAGAACCATCAATCACAAAGGAGAGGTTTGGGTAATCCAAAAGCTCAAGCGTTGTCCGTGAAGGTCGCTGATGTAGATATAGCGCAGAAAGCTGGGCTTAGTTGTTGCTTAGAAGGCAGTTGGTGCTTAGCTGGTGCTTAGAAGGCACAGCACTAGCTCCAAACCCCAGGTACAAATGGAGAGCAGACAACACAAACGCTAGCGTGCCGTCTGCTCTCCTTTATCTCTGTCGTTTAACGCTAGTGCCATGTTTTCACCAGTGTTGATATCTCTGACGGTGGCTGTTCCGATGATGACGCGGGCTAAAAAAGAAGTGTGTGAGAACTCTATGGAGTGACACTATGACGATTACTTGCACGGTTGTGAAATGAAAGCGGAGAAAGAGCGCAAGAAGGCAAGAGGAGGAACCGGGCGATTTCTGAAAATGGGGACGTTGTAGGGCTTGTCCGTTGGCAGGATAATGGTATTGTCAACATGGCTTCAACCGTCGTGGGCACAGGTGGCACGGTTCGTAGGCTGAGTGAAGCCGACGAACTCTGCGTCGTGGAACATAACAGATGCATAGGAGAACGCCGGGGTTGACTCGCTGGCTCCTCAATGTCCCTGTATCAAGCGCAAACAACAAAAAGAAAAAGGCTGCTAGAAGGCGGTCTTGCATTTTGTTGTATTTTCTCTTTACTACATTTGGCTGTAATACTTAAAAAATGCAAACAAAGAGCAAATGCAGGTAAAGAACAATAGACTTGCTCGCCTCTCAAGCTGATGTTGCTAATAGCGTAGTCGCTGGTAACAAGCGCGGCCGATCGAACAATGTCAACCCACAGATGATCCCAAAGGAACCTCTCATTGAAGAACCGCTCTTAAAAAACAGAGTGCACTATAAAGATGACCCCACCATGTGAACCCGCCGGTAGCGCAATGGTGCAGATGTGAAGGCTCGAGCAAGAGATGTTGTCGGGCTATTCGGCTTGATACTTGAAATGCCATGAAAGGTTATGCGCAAAAAAAGACGACATGAAAACAGAGGACACGACAGGACGAGCTCGTCCTGTCGTGTCTTCTGTCTTCGTGTCGTCTCTTTTTGCGCATAACCTTTCATGGCATTTCACGTGAAGGTTCCATGTAGAAGAGCCGTGCCCAGGGCCGCAAAGTCGGAATCATTTTCTCAAAGAACGAAACAGCGCAATTAAAACGAAGGACCAGGGAAATGAAAGACACGTACAAGCGCTGAGCTAACAACTGGCTGTTTAATCGAAAAAAAAAAAACAGGTAAATGTCTAGCCGCCGCGAGACAAGCTCATGTCATCTTCAAAACAATATAAACAATAAAATAGTAGCTCATTTGGTGATTTGCAAGCTACAGGCGTCCATCTAATTCCAGAAGCTAGTTGTTAATTCAGCGCGTGTACGTCTTTCCGTGGTCCATCTTTTTAGTAGCGCTGCTTCGTTCTATCAAGGCGCAATACCAGCTCGCCCACTACTCTGTGTTGCTGCAATCATTTTCTGTCTGTCCTCATAAAACAAGTTTTTACCTTTTAGACGAGCATGACACAAAGAATAGTCCTGCGAAGCCTATTCTCTCAGAAATAATCATTTTTCATTGCCTAACAATGAGTTTAAACAGTGAACAACACAAATGACTACCTTTGGAGGTGCAGCTGCTTTCAGGCGCAGTATTCACCAGTGTGGGCGCATGAAAATTAACTCAAATGTGAAATATTTTTCTTAATGTTTGCGCTTCACTTCCAGCTGGTGTCCTGATCTTGATTTATGCGATGAATAATTTGTTTCTGTCAGCAAATTATGTTCGCGCCTGAACAGGAAAGACCGTTTATATTAGCCTACTTTTCGCCGGTCCAGGGCAGTTACAATCAATGCAATCGGTTTTGCGCCTCCCGGACAGCATTAATAAATCTGTCCTGACGTGACGGCCACCTGGTCTCTAGTAGAACTGTCCGCAAAGCATAGAGGAAACCACCGAATAAGTATGTTAATGAATTTCTTGGAAAGATTTCTCAAGACAAACTGCAGCAAAACAATTCAGTCGTCTGGTTAGGTTAAGCATAATGTGGTCTGCTTCATGTGGACTTTGATTGTGCGTCTGGACAGGCAGAAAATTAATGCTGTGTTTTACTGTACTGCTAACCCTACTAACTTTTTTGAGCGTACTCGACCATTTTGTTAACTCTCCTCGATTCCCTGTTTTCTCCTTTAGTCACCGTGAGGACAGAAGTGCCAATTCCTGGGTGTTTTTTTTTTCCTCTGATTTCTGCTCTTTTTATTTCCCCTGCCTATGATTGGTCGAAGGCAGCAAAGTATCGGCGACAGCTACTCAAAGCCCCATTGCTGCCTGAACCACAGCAAAACAGGTTGCAATAGGTATTCTCATTAAATGCACTCTCGTTCTAGGCAAGAAGCAAGCCTTGCTTCGGGACATTTCACCGCTGCCTTTGCACAGACCTCCTTTCATTGCCGTGGAACTTTTCTTTTTTCACCTTGCTCGATGCTGATGATTGATCGCGCATAATGGGTTTAAGATAGCGGTATAACCTACGGTGCATCAAAAGGTGCTTAACATGACGTCCGTTTTCGAAAGGCCCTATGGAAAAGTTTAGAGCAAGAAAATGTTTATACATATTTTTTTCAAACTAAGGTCTTTGCTTTTTTTGCACCAAGGCTTCCCTCTGTCAACGGCGCTACTGCGCCCACTTAACAAAGAATGTCGTTCATTTAACTCTGGCTCGTTAACCCTCTTGTTAGATTGAGGTTGGTGAGGTTGAGGTTGGTGCTTAAAGTGTCAATGAGCCGAAACTAACGTATCATATCGAAGCCCTCTTTGATTAAGCTCATTTTAATCTGAGTCTCCGTGAACCATTCTAGTGGAAACAGCAGATAGTGAAAAGAAGCGGGAAAATTTCGTGATAACAAGCGAAGCAGAGCCCTGAGTCTTCATTTTGGTCACCAGTTTTCTCTTTGTACAACCCCCCCCCCCCCCCCCCCTCCAAGGTCTGTGACCAATTCTGTCATCTGTTTGGCACAGTATTTTTGCAGATGCCAAGGGTGGGTTTGATGTCCTTTCACGGAGGGCAGGAATGAGATAATCTGTCAGCGACCTAGGAACGTAACTCCCATCTTCTGAAAATTCCGCCTGTACTGTGGGCACATTTCAGTACACTTGTAAACCGCGAGGAGAGCTCTCAACGCAAGAAGCAGATTTTAAAATTTTGCTCTTAAGATTGAGATGTTTTATAACAGTTCGACCTATGGGTTCCAGACGAACAAAATTGGGCGTTTATTTAAGGAAGCTACCAGGTAGTTATCGAAGAGCGGACCTTGCACACAGCGTTCACAAATACCGCCAGTTTGTAAGTAAGGCTTTCGTGAGATGGGATCTACAAAAAGTAGTCTGAGGGAATGGCTACGCTAGGCATTATAATAACACTCCAGCCACTAACCGCAGCAACAAGACATTGCACTATACCATAGAAGGATAAAGAGATAACGGGGTGCTTTATAATAATAATAATAAACTTTATTCAGCATAATCTGAGCATACAAAGAAACGGAAGCGCCGAAGCCACAAGTGGGCTTGTGCGGCGACTAAACAGGACTCAAAAAGTCCAATCCGACATACCACTGTGTGGAAACGCTTAAGCTTTTGATTTCGGTTTCTGTAATTATCTGCCTGTGTCCTTGCATTTTTGGTACATATCGACGCGCATCGGTTCTAAGAATTCGGTAAGCCATAATTTATTCTCATTTCATAAATTTTTCATAGTGTTTTTGCATTCCACCAAACACATTACTGCTGGCAGTATTTTTCATCATAAATGAGTCGGACATGCCCAGATTTCTTGGATAAAATTTTTAAAAATTGGAAAATTTCAAACACTGTTATGGAAATATTGAAGGTAATGGTCCATTATTCTGATATGTAGCAAAATCTTTCTTTTGAAGCGTTTCCATCGATCTCATTGAACAGTTAAGGCTGCCTTAGAAAACTGATAGGGAACGCTTTTGACGGTAGCAAAAATGTGAATCGAAAACAATACAAGACTGCTGTCGGGACATCCGCGGATATATTGATCGTTATAATAAAATCTTATATTATGTTAAAAAATGCGCTCATACACGGTTTCTCGCTCAAAATTAATTTTGTCCAGAATTGCTAGGTATGATATAGCCCAAATTTGTAATGAACTTTCCTCTTACGAACGCTTGCCAACAAGAAAGGAATGGTATGCTTCTCTTTTGTTTAAATTAATTTATAACAGAATTTTTATTTAAAAAATATCGCAGTAGCTGCCGAGAATATAAAGGAGAAAAAATATGCGGTGTTATGGAACTCTCAATACTTGAGTACTGCCGTGCTTCATTTCAAGACAGAAATTTACATACATACATACATACATACATACATACATACATACATACATACATACATACATACATACATACATACATACATACATACATACATACATACATACATACATACATACATACATACATACATACATACATACATACATACATACATACATACAGGGTCCGTCAAAAGTTCCCAGGCCACATGGTCCGCTTTTCATCGGTATATCCTAGCACTTAAGATTCCGATAGAGCTATCGAGGTTCTCAGATGGTAGAACGATCCTTCTTCTATTCTCTACAGATATTTTGAGCTTCGAGGGTATCTCAACAGCCCGACTATGCTGCTCAAAAGCAAACCCTGTGGCCTTGGAACTTTTGACGGACCCTGTACATACATACATACATACATACATACATACATACATACATACATACATACATACATACATACATACATACATACATACATACATACATACATACATACATACATACATACATACATACATACATACATACATACATACATACATACATACATACATACATACATACATACATACATACATACATACATACATACATACATACATACATACATACATACATACATACATACATCTTTATTAACTCTCACAGGGTTACATGAGTAACAGAGGAGAGAGGACGCAAGGCAAAAAGCTGCGCTGGTGCAGCTTGAGGGCCACCCTGCGCCCTCTGCCGGCGGTATCGCCTGGCAGCTAATCGCAACAGCAGTGGAAGAGTGCACTCACAAGCACAAAAGAAAATACAGCCACAAAATATATACATTAACATTTGCATGATGTTATGCCTCTATTATCACTCGACATTATTGGACAAAAGAAAGTGCTCAAAATTTTTATGTACAGGAAACGCATTTATAATCAACCGAGATGCAAATCAAGTAGAAAGAAGATACACAAAGCTCTATACATATGTTCTAATCATGATGTCAAAATTATGCACATTCAAACAAAGGAACACATTCAAACACATTCAAACAAAGGAATAAGTGTTATTAATTTATGCCGTGAAGTCTTTTCGAGTATGATGTTGTTCTTGTGCAGAGTATTGAGGTAGTGTGGTAGACTATATCACTGACTGCTTACCGTATGTAGTGCGGCAGAAAGGTACGGACCATGACATTTTGTTCCGTGTTTTATAAGATTTAATCGAACGAATTTACAGCCCGTATAAAAAAAACCACATATCCAAATAGCTTGAAGCATGGAGCCTTTTCGAAGGCGTAACAGAACACGAAATATTGTGTACTCTGCGGATGGTGCTGGGAGGCAAGGGCTTTAGTCACTCGCTCGCAAAGAAGGGAAGGGAAAGGCCGCGGGTGTGTCGAAAGTAGGGCCCAGCGATAATACTAAATGCCTTACTGCCGTGTGTAGGCAGTTAAGTCTGCCACAACGAAAAGAATCTACAAAAAGAAAGAGCGTTTTTTTTTTGTTATGATCCCCAAGATTCTTATAGAAAGACGAATACAACTAAAGAAAGAAAAAACAA
Source organism: Amblyomma mixtum (assembly GCF_055824585.1). Classification (NCBI taxonomy): domain Eukaryota; kingdom Metazoa; phylum Arthropoda; class Arachnida; order Ixodida; family Ixodidae; genus Amblyomma; species Amblyomma mixtum. The sequence goes on along the minus strand of NC_143020.1, from coordinate 123,726,966 downwards.
CTAGAGCGAGTGTAACATTTCATCAAACCTTTTTCTTCGCCCGCTTGAGGAAGCTGCATGCCTTACTAGAGCAATGCTTTGTGTCTGCAAGTTCTGAATATTTCTATCGGCAACCTAAACTACATAGGAGGGGAGTGAAATAGAATCTTTTCCTCCCTTTTTTCTATTTGTTTGCGCAGAAGCAAGGAAATCAGGCAGCAAAATAATGCATGCAGTTTTAAAGCAAACGACTTTCATTTAGCTGAGTGCAGTGAATTCTTATTACAGCCCTTACTGACGCATTCAGATGTCTTTGGTGAAAAGTGGTTACAGGAATAATTAAAGTAAAAGGACTGAGATAGCTTGCAGAAATCTGCCCTATTCAATTTGACCACAGGGCCTTTTCCTTCTGTTTTCCGTTGTGAATGCATAACGAATAAAAAGAAACAGGTCACAGTTCAAATATTTCTGCTGAATCCATGCAGACCTCTTGTCTCTGTCTCTAATTAAGCCAGAACGCCTGGACAACCGAAAGCGTTACACTGGCTTTCAAGACTGAACAGATTCCCCCAATCCTCCATGTATTTTTTTTTGGCTGCGTTTGGCCTTGGCACGGGAGCTCGTCAAGGATTCTTAATGAACTACATCTCTGCAACGAGACCGTGCGTCTTGTCCCCGAGACAATTCGCAGCACATGCTCCGGCGAGTCTTGACATGCGCACCCCTTCATTTGATATGCCGGCTCCATTTGAATTAGAGCACGTTCGAGACGCTGGTTTGCGAAGTCTGAAGTGGGGCAGACTATGGCCTTTGTGGTGGGATGCAGTGCGGTTCTTGCAGAGGTCATACGGAGCAAGTGGGATAGAGCAGACGCTCTCAGTTCTTGTAATATTTTTCGTACCAAGAAACTGGAACGGAGTCTTAAATAGTCGCCAACGCAATTTCACATTAGTGGAGACTTTATGAACACCTTAAGTTTGCTACGGTCCTTCCCAGTGGTAAGACATTTGCTCGTTATAAGAGGCAGGTTAAAACACCGAGTCAAAGTTACCAAAACAAAAGAAACGCTACTGGACTTGGCTCCAGTTACAAAATTGACAGCGAGAACTATGTGTCATATTTTTTGCCCCACCAAGTGGTTCCCTTGAAATGGTGGTTTTGTAGCTTGACATCGCACAACCATACGTATCCAATATTGTGGGACAAAAATTTTGAATATTCAAAAATTGTAATATAGTGTTATGGAAATATTGAACATAATGGTCCAATCTTCTGATGTGCAAAAAAAATCTTCCTTTTCACGTGCTTCTATCTATTCGATCGCATCGAGCAGTTAAGGCTGCCATAGAAAATCCATGGGGAATGCTTTTGACGACAGCAATGTTAATAACACAAAAAAAGAAAACCAGACTGCCGTCGGATGGTCTGCGGATATATTTATTTTTATAGTGAAACCTTACATTACAAGAAATAATTATGTTAATAAAGTGTTTCCCACTCAAAAATGCTTTTTTTTAGATTTGCTCTGAATGCGCACCAAGCTTTTCTTTTGTTTCCAACTTAACATGGTGTCTTGTTGTAAACATTGGGATCTGAGCACCCTGATTCCGGGTGCCCGCTACTCGTGTTTGCTGGAACATCTAAATATCCCATGCCCAGAATTAGACGCTTCTTGCCTTATGAAGGGCCATACAACTGCCTCACGCTTTTTCAGAATCATTTGGGGAAGTAACGCGTCCCTGGTGTTTATTCTTGAGGAGGAAGAATCTATGCACCGTAATCCTATCATGTTTAGGGTACTGGGACAGCAGCTGCCGAATGCGGCCATTTACAGGTGTACGTTTTGGCAGACTTGATAATATTGATTAGGGGTTGCCGTTGTTTTATGAGTTGAAGGGAACATAAAAAGAGGAATACGCTCATTTTTGCGAAAGACGACGATTAACCTGCGCTCCAGCGGCATTCCCACGGCTGCATCCGGCATCTCCTTTACCCGTGGTGGAGTAAAGGATGGCGATCACGCAAGCTTGAGGTTTCCTTCACGCGTCTACGTTGTCGCGTGCCTCGCTTAAACTTCTACCTTCATAAATCTGGTCTGGCGGTCTCCCCATCTTGCCCGTTCTGCGGAGAACCCGAAACGATAGATCATTTCTTGTTGACCTGCCACCGTTTCTCCTCTTTACGGAGCCGCCTGCTGGAGCTTCCGTTATGACAGCTAGGTCTAAGTCTGTCAGCTGGGGTTGCTCTGTCTCTTGGGGCTTCCTCCCTTGGGCACAGCAACTGGAACGTGCTCTCCGCCATGCAAAACTTCCTTACTGACACTAAACGGCTGCCGTCTTAAGCTCTGGTCTTTCTCATGATCAATATTTCTCTGGAACGAAAGCTTTCCGAAACATGGAATATTTAGCCTCGTTCTCTATTTCAGTCACCGATCTCACAGTATTTCTATATCTTATTTCAATTACACATCTGAGTTGCTTTCATTTATTTCCTGGTAGCTATTATTATCATTATTATTTTATTTTTTCCCCATCATTATTTTCTTGTTTAACATTTTGTGCACCTATCGGTTGCCGCCTGTGTCTTGGCCAATCCCCCGCAGTGGGTACGCGCCATTATTTAGAGGACAACAACAACAACAGCATCAGTCTGTGCTCGACATGGCTGACCTCGGACTCTTTTTGCCGCTGCTCCCGTCGTCCCAGTTCCTTTAAATAAACCCCCGTCTTACAAATCAAATATCCGCTGCGCGCCAGCACTACGCTATCACAACAGCCGTGTTAAACTGCGACACACTCTTACGCTGTTGTTGTTGTTTACCTCAGTAAACTCGCTGCGCATTGCGCATCTTCTTCTTCATCTGTCAACAGTGCAATAGTCGGATACAACTTAAGTCTGCAGTGAAGCTCCGCCCACATTCAGCCTCCTCGCACAGAATTCCTCCACGACGAAAAAGTAGTCCGCTGATTAAGCATTTCTTGTTACCTAAACAAAAAGCTTATCACAAGAAAAAGACCATGAGCTTTAGAATTTTGATATGTGCATTGTTTGATATACTGAAACATTTAAGGTTTATGGTTTATGGGGTTTAACGTCCCAAAGCGACTAAGGCTATGAGAGACGCCGTAGTGGAGGGCTCCGGAAATTTCGACCACCTGGGGTTCGTTAACGTGCACTGACATCGCACAGTACACGGGCCTCTAGAATTTCTCCTCCAAAGAAATTCTAGCCGCCGCGGCCGGGATCGAACCCGCGTCTTTTGGGTCAGCAGCCAAGCACCATAGCCGCTGAGCCACCGCGGCGGCTGAAACATTTAAAAAACCCGCCACGGTGGCTCAGTGGTTACAGTGTTCGGCTGCTGACACGAAAGACGCGGGTTCGATTCCGGCCGCGGCGGCTGAATTTAGATGAAAGTGAAATTCCAGAGGCCCGTGTACTGTGCGATGTCAGTGCACGTTGAAGAACCCCAGGTGGTCGAAATTTCCGGAGCCCTTCACTACGGCGTCCCTCATAGCCTGAGTTGCTTTGGGACGTTAAATACCCATAAACCAAACCAAACATTATAAAGCTGATTTCGTTTACTGCGGCGACTGGCCAGCGGAGTCATACAGAACGCCGTGGACAGCGGCCCAGTGTTAGCTACTGCTGTTTTTTTTTAGTTTTATCCTAATATATCACACTAATATTCGCGCTTTGAGCTATGTGGCGGTGGTGACAAAGGTGTGCGTGCATGCGCTGGCGTGGGCAACGTTGTGGCAGAAACGCGGCACTAGACCAATACGCGTTGGCGTTGAGAACATTGCTGAAAAGCTGGGCACTGGAGCATAGGCCGCCAGCGTACATTGGGTAAATTGTCGTCGACGATGAAAAAGTTGTAGACCCGCATAACTGGCTCTCTGGGTCAGAGGACACCTCAATCACTCTTTCAGGTACGTGGCGTTACGTCCATTCAAGACAATCTTGGCTGGGACACGCTTGAAAAACGAAGAAAAATCCTTAGTCTGAAATTCTTTCACAATATCTTGTATTCCAAAAATATATAGAACACGGTCGGTACATGCCAAGTCCCAATTATATTTGGTCGCGTGCAGATCACAGGAACAAGGTGAAAGAAATATACTGTAGAACAGACCTCTTCAAAATGGCATTTTTCCCTGAAGTATCAGGGAATGGAATCATCTTAATAGTGCTGTTGCAACTGTCGTATCAAATAACTGTTTTGTTTCTATGCTGAATTTATTCCACTGTTACACATTTTTGATTGTTGATGTAATTCCTGCATTTGCGCTCTTGCCTTGTTTCTATGGTTTATGGGGTTTTAACGTCCCAAAGCGACTTAGGCTATGAGAGACGCCGTAGTGGAGGGCTCCGGAAATTTCGACCACCTGGGGTTCTTTAACGTGCACTGACATCGCACAGTACACGGGCCTCTAGAATTTCTCCTCCAAAGAAATTCAACCGCCGCGGCCGGGATCGAACCCGCGTCTTTCGGGCTAGCAGCCGAGCACCATAACCGCTGAGCCACCGCGGCGGCCGCTCTTGCCTTGTATTTTCCAACACCCCCCACCCCCCCCCCCCCCCCCCAAAAAAAAAAAAGAAAGGCTTGTACGGCATTATATAGAATACACTGATAAATAAATAAATAAAAATCTGTGCTTTCCCACAATGTTCCCTCCTTAGCAATGCTAAACCGACAGACATTTTTTTTCCCAGTCAGAAATTTTTATGCCACTAAAGAGTAAATAAAAACCATCATTTAACACAGCCTTTAATTGATGCAAATACTTTTCTCAGCACCGACTTCTGAGGCGTCCTACAGTGTAGAACTCTAAGAAAAACCACTACCTTTTACTTGTGGTACAGCTTGAACCACGTGATATCGACTGTAATCTCACATTTTTCCTCACGAGTGGTGGTTGTCTCAGAAAAAAACCATATCAGGCTCTTCCGAAGGGTTTCAAATGAGGTTGATAATACAAAGGCGAAACTTTAACTACAGCTCAATTTTATCCCGCAGCTACACAGCAGCGTAGTATATTTCTTTCCGCGCCCAAGTTGTGCAGCTTCTAATGAGCCGTGGGCATTGCTCCAAGTGATAGTCGACAGTACGCTGACTCCGTGGACACGTGAGGCAGAGAATCCGTGATTTCCTGCTCGTAAAAAGGAAATGGCTAAAATGCACCGACAACGAACGTATCAGAAATAGATTGAGCCTTGGAAAAAAATTCTTGTATATCCCACAAACGTCCGTTAGAAAGTTTCAATATCCCAGTCGATCGCGGATCCACACCAGACGACGAAATGCTAGCTCACAGGGGCAGCCCATTAGGTCCATCCATAGAAGGGATGCGAGTGGAAAGAGCGTTCCTTATTTAACTCTGGTATTAGGTGCACCATTCTGATGAAGGTTGGAGGCAATCCACCTTTTCGTTTACCGACCGGTGGGCTCACTTTTAAATCTTTGTTTTTTTTTTTTACTTATGATGAACAATTAAACATTATGTATCAGAGGGTCGGAATGCTCATACATTGCCTACCGACCATGATGATGACGGTTTCCTGAACGAAAGAATCGCTTGCTCAAATTGCAAAAACGCTTCCCCTGCAGTACGGCGCCCACCCTTGCGCGCGTGCGTGCGTGCGTGCGTGCGTGCGTGCGTGCGTGCGTGCGTGCGTGCGTGCGTGCGTGCGTGCGTGCGTGGAAAGAGAGAGAAAGTAAGGGAGGGAAAGAGCAGGCAGTCACGCATGAAGTGAACCCAACAGCCGTGCCCCGACGGTGTAGATTGCCCCATTTGGGTTCGCAGATTAGTGCAGTCAATATTCAGCGTGCTTGGCCTTTATTTGACCTTCCTTATGAGAAATATCCGACTCTTGCAATCACAGTAGCCCATCATGAAAAACCTTCAAAATGACGTCGTTATCTGAATGTCCAGCCGTTCCAGGTGTTTTATGTCAGCTAGCCAGACGCCGAAATGAGAACCAGCCATCAGCGTTTGAAGGCGCCTGTGTGGCGCGGATTTTCTCAGATTTACCCGACGAACACTCCAGCGAACAAAGGTACCTCCGGTAGCGGCAACCACGTATTTGGCTTTAGTCATTACAGAGAGCGGATTTTAAGGATATGGCGCTTGGCGCGCTTCCCGTAGAATGTCTCGATACATACCGCTTTTTAACCTTTCGGATGTTCATGCATAGGCTGGTAAAAAGTGTGATACGTCAAGTACACACTGCCGCCTTTTCTCCTCGCTGCATTATACGTGTGAGGTACCCTTCTATTTTGTTTCCGCATTATTTTCTTTTTCTCGCTTTTGCGACAGTTTCTAACAATGCAGACCAGCCATAATAACGACGTCCTGAACTTTCGGACCACTTACACATGCCTTAATACATGCTTAGCGGAATTACGCCGCTTCCGCTTTCGAAACGGGTCTGTTTTTCAGCACAGACTAGGAGACACTCCGGAGTAGTCCGCGGCTGCCGACACGTCTCAGAACGAAATAAAGCGGGCTTTAAACCTGGCGCAGACGACGACGATCAGCATTGCGTTCAACGAAAACTACGGGCAGGCTGCAAAAACCATCTAGCTTATAATCTACTCTAGAATTGACCATTAGTACGCATGCAGTTCACAAGGGGAATTTTACGTAAACAGTGTTCATTATGGTTCGTTTGCTTTCAACACTCTGAAAGTACACTTCGCTCCTGTCTGGCTCGCAAAAGTTAATATAAAAAAGAGATATTAAGTGGTCGTTATCTCTGGCAAATGAATACAACGTCCCACGATTAAAAAGAGCATCGAAAGGTGAAACCAACTACCTGACCAAACAACTGCCAAGAGCGAGAAATTAGCTATGCATGAAACAAAAACAGAATTAATGAAGCGAGGCAAGTTCAGAAAAATGAAATAAAGGAGGGCCTGATTCGTTAAATTCGCAGGCAGGCACGCAGTGTTACCAGCGTACAAAACAGTTATGTCTAATGGCAGACTACATGGAGAGAACGTACGTACAAGACGGCGACTATTTGTTCAGCTAGCTCCACTTGAAGAAATTTCGATCCCCTTTTCCTTTCCTTATTTAACGACAATCTGTTCCATCTTTTTTTTTCATTCCTTCGTACATTCTTAAATGTAATTTCTTGCTTCTTCTCAAATTTTTTCCCAAGAAGTTATTTTCGAATTCTGCAAGATCATTTGCATGTGCCAAATCGTCTTCTTCTACCGCGAAGCAGCAGTGGATCGACAAGAGGCTACCTTGCCTCTGTATACTATCCTCACTCAACACTTCGTCTGCCTTTTAAGCTATTCACTGTGGTTTGAGCATTCGTTCAGTGTGCGACAGATACTGGGTTCTATCCCCAGCGCTGCTGGGCACCAATCGGTTTTTTAATGGGAACAGGCTTTTCGCTAACCCTGTGATCGGCTTCCTAAAGCTGAAATGCTAAAATATTTGGGTCTTTCTTCCACCCTCTACTTCATCATCAACAGACTGAGCACGCCCACTGCAGGACAGAGGCCTCTCCAATGTCTCTCCAATCAATCCCAGCTGTCTTGAGCCAGCTGCGGCCACCTTATCCCTGGAAACTTTCTAGTCTTTCTAGTCGCTACAACTGCGCGCTTCGCCTCCTCGCCCACCGCTTGACCTTTCGTTGCAGCCGCGTGTTGCCCGCGCCGCAGCCGGCAACCCTCCTCTCCGCATTCCTGCAGGCAGTTTTAACCGCGCCGATTTCCGTCTCCTCCTCCGCCTCCGTGCAGGCAGTGTGCGGACGGCCGTCAAACCAAGCATAACTGAAGCGTTTCGCTTGTATATCCAGGCTTAACCAGAGCTAAGGCACTGCCTAATTTTTCCCCCTTTCGCCAAACCTCGTGCAAACCGAACACGTTCGCCATGGCGCCATTTAACCACATCACCTTAGCGCCATTAAAATTAAATCATTACGAAGATAAATTATGGAAGCTCTGACGGGCGCTTTACTCTTCTGACCGCCTGATGCAGCAGACATGGCTGCCGAAGCGCCAACAACGAAGTTATTACATTTTCAACTAGTTCCAAGCCAAAGTTTCATGCCGCCCGCCGGCTTTGAGGAACCGTTCCGGCCGCCACGTATACAGTTGTTCAACGATCACCAAAATCTCAAAACTCAGGAGTTTTCTCAAATCGCATTTTATTGAAACGTGGCCGCAGCGCCGAGGGCCTATTCTGCAACCTTGGGACCAGTATCAGACCGAGCCGCAAATGCTCTGGTCCGAATGAAAGCTAGAGAGAGCTCAAATTTTTCTGCAAACGTGAGCGCTTGAAAGAGAACTAGAACTGGTATTGATCGCTGGAAGGCTGAAGTATGAAAGAGCTATGCCCAAACACGCAAACTTGGAGATGTTTACAAAGTCGAACATCGTGCTAGTCATATCATTAAAAAAAAATGACGGAGTCCGCAACCGAAGCAAAGCCCTTCAGACCATCCGAACGCAGACCAACGGAACGTAGAAAAGTATTTCGGCTATGTTTGTTTCATAAGATTTTTCACTATAATACACATCCCAGACAGAAACTTCTAACACAACCGTTCTACACTTCATCACGCATTGATCACCGTCACAAGGTAGGAATCCCATTATGTCGAACCAAATACTGCCATGACTCATTCATTCCCAGCACTTATAACTGTTCGAATCACCTTCCTCGTGCCATTGCTGAAATTACAGATGCCGTTGCTTTCCGTACAGCTGCTACTAACCTTTCTTGCTCCAATGTTTAACATACTTTTGCTGTCGTTTTTTGGTGCTTTTGGTTTTTGACAACTGCTGCTTGGCTGTGTTGCAGCTGATTTTGATCTTGTATTTTATATCTTGTTGCGCAGTCGTTAAATTTTATTGTATAATGTCCATTTAGTTTCGTGATATCTTTTTGCTGTGTTGTGTTCACTTTCTTTTGTTTCACCGCCACTCCCCTTTGTAATGCCCTTGGGCCCTGAGCGTAAATAAATAAATATGGTTCAAATTCACAAACGGTCTTCGGAAAGCGCTTGTGGTCTGTGAACTGAACTGGGTTGCCGTTCCGTTATATCTGACGCCGCTACTCAGTCAGTAAATGGCTTTGTGAAAAACGTGAAGCGCTTAGAATGCCCGGCATCCGGCTGGCACAAGCCTGCCGTCTTCCATGTTGCGCCCATTGCTTCTGTGCTCTTAACTCCTCTCCTATAGCTGCTGTCAGCGCAGTTGGAAGAACAAGTAACAACCAGGCGCAGGATGTACTCTCCATGCATCCTATCTCCGCAAACTTCGTAATCGGATTACCTACCTGACTCGACTCCCCAAATTGGGACACAAGTAGTATTCTCCGGACTTCCTTCACAGTAGTACGCCTTGTTGGGTTCCATCTCTAGAATTGAAGCGCTTACTATCCTACAATGTCACTCACTGTAGAAACACACGTGCAGTTAGCCGAATTATCTGGCGTTAGGTCGAACCTGACCCTGCTCCTACGCCAACGCTAAACTCAGTGCCTGGCTGCAGAAGATAAGATGTTTTTAAAGAGTTCTTCCAAAACGTCGCCACATTAACAGGAAAGTTCAGTAAGAACGGATTAGCATGAATGCATGAGAAACGTTGTTAGGAGCATGCGAGGCGGAGATTCGTTGAGTAGAAAGAATGGGAATTTGTTTCGTTGTTTAGGAGAGGATTCAGCCATGTAAAATTTTATGCGCTTGAAGATATATGCCATTTTGAATGTTGGTCAAATGTTTAGGGGAAACCTCCCTTATTACTCCCTTATTACAAATCTACTCCACCTTGAAAGTACACTGTTCCCACTTCGAGTTATTGATCAATTCGCTCTCGCCCTACCATAAGCTTGCCGTCCCGGTTAGCTCAATTGGTAGAGCGACTGCTCTGGTGAAGCGGTGGTCCCGGGTTCGAACCCCGGACCAGGACAAACTTTTCTTTAACTGCGAAGTTTCTCAGAAAGCTGCATAGCTTTCCTTTGTAGCCGTATGGCTGCGCTTGGGTGGATGTCAACGAGTAATTACTCCCTTATTACATTTTGAATGTTCTCAAAGCAGCGTTTGTTTCACGTTAAGAATGCCGTATTATTTGGTGAGTTTGTGAAAGACGTCGAGGGGATCATCACTGAATGTTTCGCAGCGCTGTAGGCACAGAAGTAACGAAGAATTAAGAGTAAAATCGATTAAGTTCGAATGAAAATATGAACGGTGACACTCACGCTGTTTCGAAACCGGCGAAACATGAAACGGTGACTGACTGTAGCAACGAAAGGTTTTACAGAAAATTGTGTCAGAATTTAAAGCGGTGCATGGTATTCCTTCCTAGCTAGGGCGCCTGCGCGCGCACGCAACGGCTTCGAGAGGCGGCGACGCATCTTCCGCGTTTGGTCCGGCGGCGGAGACGGACATTTTTTGCTCCGCAGACGCAAACGTTCCTCTCACTCTGCTTCCTTTTGTTGCGTTAGCAACACTACACAAGGCTTTCGCTTCGTCGCGTAGCCGATGGCCGATAGGCACGAATGGCCTTGAACAGCCGTTTCCTAGCAACCGTTTCAGCCAAGCTCCGCCAGGTGGCGTCGCCGTCGTCGGCGCCGCGCCGCTACCGCGCGCGTAGTTGCTCGCTCCCGTGAGATGCGTGCTCTCCCCCGAGGTAGAGGGTGAGGACTCAGGAGGTGGCTCTTCGCGGGGTTATATGTGCGCTTCGCCTCGGTGGAATCTCAATTGTCGCTATGGAGAGCGCTAAATAGAAGCAATGGCGACGGGACCAAGCCAGAGAGAAACAGCGCGCTCGAGAGACAGCTGGAGAACGCGCTGCACGACTCGAAAAGCGTTGCAGCTAACGCAACTGACCAGGCTTAGCCAGAGCTAAACCATTCCTATTTTTTTTTAAGGGTGGCTTGAGCGGCGTTGTGTGACAGGTTCGCAGTGTGTGGGGGCACCTGCGGTGGCATCCCCTGTTTTAGCCGGTCGGTCACATGGCAACAGTGCTGTTCTCCTCGCCTGCCCATGTGAATGTGGCCAAGCTGAAGTTACACTGCCGCCGTTCTGCGACACCCTCCGCTCCGAGGTGCCCCGTCTAAATACCGCACAACGACCAGGCTGGCGAAAGGCTGCGAAGTGACACGTTCTCCCCATTTTCAGAATGATTGCACTCGGGACAGAGACTTTGTCAGACACGCCTCTTTAAGCGCCTGATTGAGGTGTTCGAAACACATTAAATCAAAAACTTGGCTGTCACTTTTGTGGTAAACTAGGATCTGACAAATATGTCAAGACAAGAAATCGATAAGTGTAAGTCGCAAAAACCCCTTTATAATTAACGCAGTAGTTACTCAGAATACTCTGCATAACATCTGCCTTGGAACGCATCAGAACAACTGCAATGTTAAAATGACTACTGATTTCATAGATAGTCCTGCAGAGCCTATTAACTAAAACACCGCAGAGCCAAAGCCCCTCAATACTTTTTGAGGGACTCTGGCAGAGCAGTTAACTGCGAAATGAAGGTATTGATGGGAGCTTTGGTCCATCGTTACAAGCATCACTAGATGGTTTTCTGAGGGCTGTCTGTAATTCATGCTTGAATAAAAACGTAAGATCAACAGAGGAAGTTAGTCGCTTATGAGCACAGAAAACGGCAGGCACTGAAAATATCCGTGCAGCAGCTATCGCCCACATTCTTCTTTACACCTTTATGACAAGAAAATGCATTGTGAGGAGATAAAGCTCTATATTTAAAGACCTGCTCGAGATTTGACCCCTTGATATAAGTAACAGATAACTTGTCTATATTATTATACATTGTGCAACTCAAAAGCTGAACTTAGATGACTTACAAAATAAAATACTGTCAGCCTATCTGACCAGTATTTATAAAGCAATGAGACACATATTCGTTGAACTTTAATCCGATTAAATGCATTTGTGTTTTCTTTGAATGGAGAGCTAACAGTCACACATGATCCTCACGAATACTTGAATCACGGCGCTTATAAATTTCGTCGGTTGGCTTTATCCTACTCTTTGTACCTCTTTTTCTTTGTCAGGCTTCTTTGGCGTTGATCCTACTCATTCCCTTGCAAAGCTCCTAAGAACTCCTACGCCCCCACGTTCGTCTTATGTTTTCTTATCTTCGCGTTCAGAGGCCAGTGAAATACACCTGCACATCAGCTCTTAAAGGTGCACTAAATAGGAATCTGAACTCGCCTTTTTGCCGCGGGAACTCGATTTACACGTTCCAAGCGTTCTTAGAAGCTTCGAATTATATTGCTGTGCGGCCGATTTCTCTAATTTAAATCATATCAAAAGTCCCATTTCCCGCCTTTTTTTTTTCTACTCTCCGCTGGCGGTAGGAGGATTCAACTAACGCGTGGAGTGCCTTTCGGGCCGTCGCAAGGCAGCTCTCTTTCGCTTTTATTTTGGTTTTTGTTTTAGGTTTCCGTGAATAAATAGATCCAGTCAGTGACTACATAGCTTCAACTTAAAACGGAAATAGAAATACGCATGGACCCTTTGCTTTCGCCGATCGGTAGGTATCACTCCACCGATGGCAGAGCGGCAAGCTGTCGCAGGACTGGCTGAAAGATTGGTTGAATCCTTCTGCCGTCAGCGGTGAGTTCAAAAAAAAAAAGGTGGTAGCCCGGATGTTTAATCCGATGTAAATTAGGGAAATCGGCCATACGGGACAATAGTTCGAATTTTGTAAGAATGCTCGGAACGTGTAGATCGAGTTCCCGCGGTAAAAAGACGAGTTCAGATTCCTCTTTAGTGCACTTTTAATACTGGGAAGATCTAGAAAGGCAGCCTAACATCTGCAAAAAAAAAAAAGGAAAAAGAGAACGTAATGCACTCAGCGCTGTTCATTTATGTCTCACTTACGATACACCCACAGTTCGCTATAGCTGCGAACAAGAACGCATTCGCTCTGAGCAACGTGCGTGCTCGTTCAGCGTAACATTCCTAGATGGCGCCCCAAATGCTTGACCGCCCCCTCCAATTCGCCTCTGGGATTGTGTTGGCCTCTGACGAAATGGGATTCGGTGCAGCTTCTTTTACGCTTCTTCGCCACCTTTTACCATTTAAAGAACAAAAAAAAAGTTGAACGCCGTATCCGTACTGCGGAACAAAGCCGCTGCGACGCTTCTCTGGAAGATATCGCTCCGTAGCCGACGGCAAGGGATTATGGAAACTGGACAGGGGAGAACGAGCCGTCGTTCCCCAGAAATGCGATTACGTAAGCAATGAAAAGAAAAAAACAAAGGGCGCAGAATACATAACAAAACAGAATGCGTGGGATAGATGCGTTCAGGGAAAACGGAAGAAAGGGAGATGGAAGGAGGGCAACGACGATGCGGCTTCTTTCGCCGAAGTTTCGTACTTACGCGTATTCGTCTTTATCTCTTGCTTTCTCCCTATCTTGATGTGGACGTCGCCCTTCATTCAAAAGCAAGAGTTTAAAAGTACAAAAAGAAAGCACTGGCAGCAGGCCGGCGTGCGATTACGAATAATTGGCTCAAAATGCTGGTCCGCCTAAAACAACCGAGGAACAAAATAATATAACAACTGGTTAAAGACAAAATGGATGCCCAGTTTTCCAGAAATAGCGCGCGGATGAAAAGCTTCAGAGTGAAATGCGAAGAACACAACCAAGTGTAACTAACTGGTTTTACAGGAAGCGACGGAATGAAGCCTTTAAGGCAAATTTGTTTTATTTTTTCACTAACGCGTTTCATCACCGTATCTGCTGCATATTGTATGGTTGACGCGTTTACCAGGTAGAGGGAAAGTGCAAACGCGCCTGTCCTAATTTGTCGAATATATTATCTCACTCTTCGTCCGCTCAGTTCTCTGTCATGTTTGTTTTCTGACTAAAGTGTTTCTTGACCTGGGGTCATAAAGGAAGAAAAAAAATCAGTAGCCGGCCTTCATTAAACCCTTAGCCGACCTTTTTCAGCCACTTCTGTATATTTGTTCTCTTCATAGTGGCTAATTAACGCGAAGTCTGTCGTCCATATTACAACGCTAGACTCCGGTGTCAGCTCTGACGATCACTTACTGCAGAATGGCACTTCGCGCAAGTGCCTATTACCTCTTTTCTAAAAAACAGATAACCATCTAACTTTACCTCGGCTTGTTTTCCAAAAAGAAAGCCCTGCAGGGAATCAAGAGTGAAAACTGTTAATACCACACCGACTGGACCTGGGAACCTGTCTAAAGGCCCTCGACGGCGCAGAGAGCACGAATATCAACTAAATATAAAGCAGAAGAGTGTTCTAAACAAGGCTGGCAGTTGCAAAGAGAGTTGTAAAGCTTTGTCCACAAATGCGCTGTCCCGCTCAATATCACTTGCAACGCGTCCGAAGTGAGCCAACTGTGCTTGCTTCGATTTGTAGTAAATCAATGCGTCTTCGCACAGGGACACCAGCTTGTACAACCATTCAATGTTCTTTGCGTCAATGGCGTCAATTTGTATCGCCACTGGTCTCGCATTGCTTCGTGAACAGAGCCACATCTCGTGTGTATATCACAGAGACAAAAACATTTGAGAGGCTCGAAATTAGCCAATTGGTTCAAAAACATGGATATTTTCATAAGCGGAAAGAGCTCGACTACACATTATTGAAACACAAGACACGGAACTGATGCACACCATGTTCTTTTTTTTAATACAGTGGTGAGCTTTCGGCTCTTACAGAAACTGTGACCTGAGAGCTAATTCCCCAGAAAGATGTCTCATGAAGACAGAAAGCTGAAAAGATTGGCTCGTTAGACACACATAGCTGAAACGGTAAACGCAGGTATATTAGGAAACTTGCCTCTCTACTAATAAAGTTCATTTTAAGTTGTGAACTACAACTGGCCTAAGAAAATGTATTTGTTGGAAAGTTGATGCATAATTTGTAAGTGTGCTTTTTTGTAATTCTAGAGACGGTTTTAAATTGCTGCATTAATAAGTGTGTGCGTGTGTGTGCCAATGTTTTTTTGGCGGCGGACGTAGTAGACGTATAATGAAGTTTGTATGGACGAAACAGTCTCTCAGCCCCCGCCTTAGCTTGTAATGTTTAGAAAATATTATAAAATAAATCCTTTTAGTTAATTAAGTGTACATATCAGCAAATGAAACACTGCCAGCCTGCACGGAGAAAGTGTAGTCTAATTTTCTTTTCTCTGTGAACAAAGCAAACTCTGTGCTTGCTCTTCATTGTATTATGCTCATTTATTTGTTTTTCACGCACTCACAGCCGACGTATCTTAAGGGAGGCGCGCTTCAATCTTTGCCGGACGCATAGTATGCAGAAAGGGCGGATCTACATTAGGATCTACATTGCGCTCTTTCTGTCTTCTGCTCTTTCCTGTGTATGTTTTGCGCAACGCCATCCCAAGAAAGCTATGCACCAACTCGCCCAGCAAGAAGTTCTTCCACATTAGGGACAAAAATAAAAAATATGAATATTCATTACAGGTATTAATTAGCTGTCTGTCCAAATTAATCAAATAAAATAAGATAGTAACGTTTATTGCAATGGTAAAAAAACAAAAAAACGTGTTCGCGCCAGCTAAAGATAACTGTTGTACAACTCTGCTATTATACCGAGCAGAATATGATCAACTACCCTTTCTTCGCAGCGCCGCCGTGGTGGCTCAGTGGTTACGGCGTTCGGCTGCTGACCCGAAAGACGCGGGTTCGACCCCGGCCGCGGCGGTGGAATTTCCATGGAGGCGAAATTCTAGGGGCCCGTGTACTGTGCGATGTCAGTGCACGTTTAAGAACCCCAGGTGGTCGAAATTTCCGGAGCCCTCCACTACGGCGTCCCTCATAGCCTGAGTCGCTTTGGGACGTTAAACCCCGTAAACCAAACCAAACCAAACCTTTCTTCGCACGGAAGCAACTTTAACCGCGCTCACGTTTCGAATTGAACAAAAAGAGAGAGAGAGAGAAAAGGACGGAAAGGCAGGGAGGTTAACCAGGCGATGCCCAGTTGGCTACCCTACACTTGGGGAGGGGAACAAAGGGGAAAAAAGGAAAAAGAGCGGCAAGAAATGAGTCTGTGAAGTGTCCATCGACCACTATGTCACAGGGACAGAGGGCGCGCACAGAAAACTTAGATTATAGGCGGGAATGCAACCCCGAGTCCCTTAGGAAATTCAGGAGCGCTTTCACCGCTTTCCGTTGTCTGGAAGGTTGAGTCCAAGGCCCCAGAACGTTAGACTCTGTTAAAGGACGCGAGTCCAAGCGGAGCAGAGAAACACTTAGGACACCGCGCTCTCGCTCAAAACGAGGGCAGTCACAGAGGAGGTGGCTGATCGTTTCGTCACAACCGCACTGGTCACACGCAGGAGAGTCAGCCATTGTGATCAGATGGGAATAGGCGTTTGTGAACGCCACTCCCAGCCACAGGCGGCACAACAGCGTAGTTTCACCGCGGGGGAGGCCGAATGGTATGTGATGTTGGAGCAAGAGGTTGAAGTGATGCGAGCGGGGTGACCAACCTCCAGGGGCAGACCACGACGTTACAGTCAGGTTTCGGGCGAGCAGTTGAAGGTGCCTTGCTGCGTCAGCTCTTGTCAGTGGTATGCGGACAGTGTTGGTTGTATCGTGAGCCGATCGAGCAGCATCATCAGCTAAGGCGTTACCAACAATGCCGCTATGGCCTGGTACCCACTGGAAGATGATTTCATGATCTTGTTCGATTGCCTGGTGGTGCAGATATCGTATCTCCGCTGTAAGTTGCTCATGGTCGCTATGTCTCAAGGCAGATTGAAGACATTGTAGGGCAGCTTTTGAATCACAGAAAACAGCCCATTTTTGAGGTGATTGTTGTGAGATATACTGTACTGCCGCAAGAAGCGCAGCCAACTCTGCTCCAGTAGAGGTAGTCCGATGCGAAATTAGTTGGTGAATTTGAGTCTGTCGCGCAGGAACGACCACAGCGCAAGCAGAACTAGTAGAGGTTACTGATCCATCCGTATAGACGTGAGTGCGGTCCGAATATTCGAAGTGGAGCATGGACAGTGTCAGTTGCTTAATGGCTGGCGTCGATAAATTTGACTTCTTCGCTATCCCCGGAATAGCAAGGCGCACACATGGGAGCCGCATACACCACAGAGGAGAGGGAGGTAGTGCTGCCGGGGTGAACTGTTGTGGGATCGACGACTGTTGCGTCGTTATCACCTTTGCAAATGCAGAATGTGGTCTCTGCAGTGGCAGAGGCGCAAGGTGATGCTGTGGAATCCTTGAGATATGACGTATGTGCATTCGCAAGCAGTCTAGGACAATATAAGTAGAGATCGGGTGGTCTTTGGCGAGTGCAATGCTACCCATTGTTGATGCGCTCCGAGGTAGACCTAGGCATGTGCGAAGGGCCTGACCCTGCACTGACTGGAGGGCACGCATGTTAGTTTTGCACGTGTTTGAGAGTACAGGTGTACTGTACCGCAAGCATCCGACAAATAGAGCTCTGTACAACTCCAGCATTGACTGGACCGACGAGCCCCAAGATTTTCCACCTAGAAATCGCAGTAAATGAGCGATAGATGTTAGCTTTTTTTTCAGTAGAGTGCAATGCGGGCTCCATGATAAATTGCGGTCGATCAGGATCCCTAGGAAACGATGAGTTTTGCTGTAAGAAATGACTTGACCGTCGATGCGTACCGGATATGGAGTCATACATTTACGTGTAAATGCCACTAGCGCGCACTTTTCTGGTGAAACGCTGAGACCTTGCTTCTGGAGATAGGAAGAAGTGATCGATGCTGCCCGCTGAAGTCTTGCACGCACCTGGGGACGCGTCACAGAGGAGGCCCAAATGCAGATGTCATCGGCGTACATACACATCTGGACGGTGTTGGGGAGATTCTCAGGGAGGGCGATGAGAGTCAGATTAAACAATGTAGGGCTAAGGACACCGCCCTGGGGCACGCCACGGTAGGTGTAATGCTCAGGCGTCGGGCCATCTTCACATTGGATAAAAAATGATCTTTTGGACAGATAGCTCTCTATCCACGCAAACATCCGACCACCGATGCCCACAGTTTCCAGCGCATCAAGGATGGCCTCATGGGTCACGTTGTCGTAGGCACCTTTTACATCCAGAAAGAGTGCCGCTGACAAACGTTTCAAGCGCTTCTGCTGTTGAACCGTGGATACGAGATCAACGACGTTGTCAATAGAAGAGCGACCCCGCCTGAAGCCGGCCATAGCGTCGGGGTATATATTGTAGTGTTCGAGGTACCACTCAAGGCGCGACAAAATCATTTTCTCCATGACCTTTCCTACGCAACTGGCCAAAGCTATTGGCCTAAACGACGAGAGCTCGAGTGGAGATTTCCCTGGTTTTAGTAGGGGTATCAATCGACTCGATTTCCATTCTTGAGGAACAGCACCGTCGAGCCAAGAGTCGTTGTAACGTTTGAGGAGCTCTTCTCGCGCGTCGTGGCCAAGGTGGGACAGCGCAGCATATGTGATTCCATCTGGCCCTGGTGAAGACGAACGCCGACATCCTGCAAGAGCAGCGTCGAGTTCCTCGCGAGAAAAAAGGACATCCATGGCTGAGACCCGTGAGGTAGGAGGAACACGCCGGGAACTCGAAGCAGTTGGTACACCAGCAATTTTCCTGCAGTAGTCCGTTGCTACCTCAGACTGCTGTCGATCTTGATAGACAGCCAACGCATAGAAGGGTTGTCTTTGCTGCGGAAGCGTACGGAGGCCCCGCACAGTACGCCATATAAGGGACATGGGCTTGCGGGGATCCAAGTGCTGACAAAAGGACCTCCAGCGCTGATTCGCCAGCTGATCCATTCTTCGTTTGATTTTTTTCTGCGTACGTCTCGCCTCCCGTAGATCATTTAAGCACTTGGTTCGTCTGTATCGCTTTTCTGCTCGCCGCCGAAGAGCACGCAGGCGTTCTAGTTCAATATCAAAATCACTGCGTATTCTTGAGGACGTGATGTGACTTCTCGCAACGTTCATAGCATTAGCTATAGTGTGCTCCAGCCTGCCAGTGAGGGCTTCTTTGCTCGTCTCTTCCATATGTTTTCGAAATACTGCCCAGTCAATTCGCGCGAGTTGGGTTGGGGAGGACGCACCAAGGCCGCTTATTTTGAGGTAGGTAGGAATGTGGCCACTTCCATGGGTCTCCACATCACAGAACCAGCGAACACTCCGGTGCAACGACCTAGAAACTAATGTCAGGTCCAGGCAGCTGCTGTAGTTACAGCCGCGCAGGTATGTCGGACTGCCGTCATTCATAACATACAGATCATTGTCGGATGCAAATAACGCCAGATGTCTTCCTTTGGCGTTAATTCTGGTGCTTCCCCATAGCAAATGGTGGGCGTTAAAATCGCCAGTAATGATCCAAGGAGCACGGGTTTCTTCCATGATGGCTTTCAGCCTTTCGCAGTCTAATTGAGAGGAGGGTGACACATAAGCTGCAATCAGTGTGAATTCTAGCGTTTTTGTCTTGATTAAGAAACACGCGTATTGATTGTCATTGTGAGGTGGAACTGGGCAGCAAACATACGTCATGTCAGTGCGGAGGTATACCAAGACTTGGCTGCGTTCCCCGCATGTAGGGGCGAAGAAAGATTCGTACCCGGAGAGCCTGATTGCTTCTGATAATTTGGGCTCGCAGATTACCAATATCGGGAAGTAGTTAGTGAATACGTAAGGACGAAAACTTGACATTCGCGACCTCAGACCTCTTGCGTTCCATTGGAAGATTGTGGCGCCTCTGACTTCCTCACGAAAGGAGGGAAGGTGGCCAGCCATTATGGATTAAAGTCCTTGAAGTGCTGAACCCAGGGAGTCCAGCACTAGTAAAACGCTTCGAGCAGTTGGGGATTGCAGAGCCTGTAGGATGGGCCGAATTGCGTTGACCACGGTCTTTAAAATCACGAGGGTTTGGCGGTCTTGCTCCGGGAGCCCGTCTGCAGCGGCCGACGTGCTCGGCGATGGGAGCTTACGTGGAGGGGCCTCAGGAGGGCATAATGGCGGAAGCGCTGGCCAAGGATCGGAACGTGATGACATCTGGCCACCCTTGTCCACAGAGGGCGGACGGAGCACACTGGGGCGAGGAGGAACAGGAGGTGGAGGAGGGTGAGCAGGAGGCGCCAACAGCGCGTCGTTGCGGCTGTCATTCGCAGCAGCCTGTCTGGATTTCCTCTTGCGTCGGGCACGTCTCTTGCGAACGATCGCGGCGGCTTCGCGGTGCGTCGAGCTGTCTCGGACCATTTGTCTTAGGACAGCACGCTCTGCTTTTAGCCGCGGGCAGTCTCTAGATGAGGCGTCATGGGGACCGTTGCAGTTTGAACACCTGAGAATTTGTGCTATGCATGTCTCAGAATCATGAGGCTCGGCACACCGGGAACACACACTCGCGTTGGCGCAGACTCCGCTAACATGGCCCAGTTTCATACAATTCGTGCATTGTAGGGGCTTTGGTATGAATGGCCGTACTGCGTGACGCAAAAAGCCCTACCTTCACATGTGACGGAAGGCTGTCGCCTTTGAAGACAATCTTGACACAGCGAGATTTCCCAAGACGTGAAACTCGGAGAATCACGGTGCCTTCGTTTCCTGGCTTCACAAGTATGGGCAGATCTTCTTGCGTGATCGTCTCATCGACGTCATAGATGACGCCAGAAGAAACGTCCTCGCCGAGCGGGATAACTGTACGGACCGACATGCCTCCGAGTTCAGTGATGGCCCGCAGTGATTCGAGTGCTGGCGCATGATGGACGTCAACAGCAACAACGTTTTTGCGCGAGTTCACGCGAACGTCTTTAATTTCGTTCGGCACAAGGGCCTCAAGTTGCATTGAGACAGCTTGCCTGTTAAGCCGCCTCATGTTGTGGGATCGATGCGCAGGCAGGATGAGAATAGTATGCTTCGATGCTTGGCCAGGTGTCTTCACCGTGGACTGGCTCGATGAGGAGCTGGCTCTTAATAGTCTTCTTTTGGTCCTGCGGCTGAGGTATGTCTCAAATTCACCTTCGGTACTGTCCTCGCTGAAGTACTCTATGGCATCCTCGCTGTCGGGGTCACTGGGAAGGCTGCAACGCTTCCTCGAAGAACTCGAGGAAGGTGCCGGCAGTCTGGTCGGATGCCCAGGAGGATCCACATCCATCGCCGTATGATGGGGGCGGCGTCCCCGCAATACACACACAAAATACACTAAAAACGCTGGAGACAGATAGAAAGCGATGCCACAAGGATGCACTTCGTCGTCTTCGTCCTCGAATTGAACAAAATCTTAATGCAAGGAAGGACATGTCAGCGAAGCGGTCATCGTTATTAGAAACCGACTTGTGGAGTGGAAGACAAAAAAACGCGCCCTTTGCGATGATCGGCCTAAAAAACGACAAGTGCAGCGCGGACTCAGCGCAATGCAGTGGCCGGGTACTAACTCTCTTCGCGTGGGCAACCCGCGAGATCCTCTCATTTTATTCTCGCTTTTTGCGAGTGCGGTGAATTATCTTTTTTTTTCTTAATTTTGAGGTTGCCGAAAATTGAGGCGATGTTTCGTGAATGTTCGCGGTGAGTTCAAACATGCCGGGCGGCAAAGAGTACAAGCTTTGCCTAGTTTCTCTGCCTAGAGTGAAACTAATGACAGAACAGAAGCCGGTGTCTGCGAAAGCAGTGGCTGAAGTTCATGCGATGCAAGCCAACCTTCATCACTGCTAAGCAGCGCGAAGGCAGGAAAGAGACACGACGCGAGCGCTGACTTCCAAATGTTCATTTCTTGAGGTCGCCACGTGTATATGCACACAGAAAGCGCCGGCATGAACAGTCTGGATAACTGACACGCAAGTGCAACAGCTCAGCTCTTTGCTGACTGCTGCCAACCAGCTAAGGACGTGAGTTCTTTTCTTGATAGTGCGAGCGACGCCACGCTCACACGCCTGTTTCCCACCCGTTAAATATTCGTTGCCTCGACAATTTCTCTGAATCGCTGGTCATTGTGGCGGTCGATAATCCGACTTTCTTCGAACAAAGCCACGCGTGGCCTGGAAAGGCTCCGTCGCCTAGCCTGCAGTTCTTTGTTTTTGTGATAGGGTTTAAAGGCTCAGAGCTACTCAGGCTATGAGGGACGCCGTATTGGAGGACTCCGGAATTAATTTCGATGCACTGACATCGCACAGCACACGGGCCTCTAGCATTTCGCCTCCATCTAAATGCGACCGCCGCGGCCTGCATCGAACCCGCGTCTTTCGGGTCAGCAGCCGCGCACCATAACCACTGAGCCTCCGCGGCGCCTCTTGAAGTTCTTTAAAGGACTAGCGTCACATGGGTTACCCTCCGCCATTTTCTTTCCTCGGAAAACAATTTTCCAGTTTTTTTATATTAGTTAATCAGCCTGCTAGTTAGCAATTCTTAGCTTTCTTCTGAACTACTACACTGCTGACAGTGCCATGTAGAAGAAAGCGCTCTTTTAACCCAGAAAGTCTATTAGTGAAAATTGTGTAAAGTCTTAGGTGAAACACCCTGAATATATAACGCAATAATTCCACAAATCATCACGTCGCGACTCTCTCCACCAATCGTGAATTAAGGTGATAACGCGCACGGCTTATTCTCCGAACGTCCGCTAAACGCTATAACGTTAAAATTTGGAGTCCGATTTGCCACCGCTAAATCAGTCAGTTGCAGACTGAATTTCAGTCACACGAGTCACCACCGACGAGAACAAAAAAAAAATATTATGTGCAATGGGTGATGAAGCATGAGATGATTGTGAAAGATAATTAATCATCTAACGAAGCTCAAAACACATTTTGCAGATTACAACGTCAACATTATTAGCCCGTGAAATTAATTAATTTCATTTGTCCGAACGAAACAACGAAACACCACTGACAAATGGAACGAGAGACAGACACAAGCGCCGTAATTGCCTACTTACAAAGTACACCTTTAAGTACTGACAAGATTAAACTTTTTTTTTGACATTCCAATTCCGACACTGGACGCTTTCTTTATTTTTATGGGGACCAAAACTCCTAAAGCTTTCAAATTTCAATTCAGACTGTGCGAACAAGGAACGTCGTTGAGTTACAATTGAATGTATAGCGCACTGCTCGAATAACCGGTGTAGTGGGTCGTCTCCGATACATGCTTTCTACTAAAACAAAAATATTGGTCTGTAATTCTCTTTTCTGTTCACACGTCAACTACTGCCAAACTTGTCTGGGGCACAACTACATTCTCTAACACGCAAAAAATATTCTATATGCAAAACATATGACAGGCATATGATATGTTTTGCATATGATAACATGCATATGATAACATGCATATGATAACATTCATATGATACACATGCAAATGAAACATGCATATGATAACATTTCGTATATGAAATACGAAATGTTATCATAGTAGACGTGGAGGAAACTGGAAGGTTGTTGTACCACGCTTGAATTCTGGTATGGAGCGATTGTGTTATTCTCTGTCATTTCTTTTAAACTACTATCAGTCACTGAATTTTGATTTATTTAGTTGTTCCCCTGTTAAACTTAGAGACATGTTTGCTGATTGACTAACCTGATTTCATCTATTCTGGTGTTTGTTTTACCTGGCTCAGGACTTTTTTCCTTTATTCTGCACTGATGAAGTGTCTTGATTTGTTTATCGCTTATTCATTATCTGGTGCTGTCTAGACGCTGCCTCATATATGGGGCTGCGGACTCGTCAAGCCGCCAAATGGCAGCTTTTTTTTCGTAGCCCTCCATCTGTAGCACCTGATGGAAAAAATTCGCTGTCGCTTAGCTTGGTTAAGCCCGGTAATTGCGAAAGCAATATCCGCACCTACGCCATGGTTCAGCTGGTAGTGTAGCTGGTGGTGGTGCTTGTGGTTAGACTTGTGGTCATGGAGGAAGGAAAGAACTAAGGAGAGGCCCTGACGTCACTTTTTGTGAAGCCGCCCCGCAACCGGAAGTTGGCTCGGCTCTCCTCCCTATCTTCTTTCTCCACGAGCTACGGGGCGGGGAACGCGCGCGGCTCGCAAGCGCTTCGTAAAAGAAAGGTATAAAAAAAACCGCGCCGCTCGCCGCTACACTCCTACACCTCCCTCCCCGCAAACACGCACCTAGCCACAGACCGGCGCACAGGTGCGGTGAACCTTTTCCGACGCCAGGCGAAGACGACATTGCGCGCCGCTTATAGCTCAGCTCACCATCCTCACCGGGCTACCGTACACCCGCCGTGTGGTCTTCGAAACGCGAGCTCAGCATCGCCGAGAGCGGCTTCATGTTTCTGTACTGCTTGGTGAGGTGCGAAAGTTCGCTGATCAAAACAATCAACGCTTCTTCGCGTGTCGAAGCGCGGTTCCGGAGTGCCACCTTCTCGCGAGATTCATTTCAATCCATCGATCGCTCCGCGTAACAACACCAAGTTTGACGAACAAAATATCAAATGAGCGGTTATTTGCTGCATTTAAAAGCAATCTTAGATGCGTGCATAACGTCACGACGCCAGGCATGTAGACTTTAACACGCAAGGCCGAACACACCGTGCCGAAAGCCCGTCCACCGCCACCGAGAAACACTCGGGCCCCTAGCAACAACGACGCTAACGACGTCGTACGCCGTTGCTAGTGGCCCGAGTTTTCTTAGCAACGACAACGTTGCTAGTGGCCCGACTTTTTAAGCCTAAATTTTGACGTCACTTCCGCCACATTCTTGTCAATGCATTGGGAATACGAAGGGCCTCTCCTTAGTGTTCCTTCCTCCATGCTTGTGGTGATGCATCGGTTATACAATCCAATCCATACCAATTCAATCCAATGCAATCCACTCCACTCCGATCCAATCAAATGTAACCTAATCTAATCTAGTGTAATCTAATCTAATCTAATTTAATCCAATACAGTCCAGTCCAATCCAATCTAATGCAATCAGGGTCAAATGAAGGTCAATGGTGGTCACCGCCGCGGCACGGCAAAGGCGTGAAAGTGCAAGTAGTATTGCTTTCGCAAAAATAAAGATTTGTTTTGATTGTTATGTCACTGCAGAACTCTGCCGGTGCTTTTCTCCGCGTACCGCGTACCTTTACTAGAATGTCCTGAGTGCGTAGCGCATTGCTCTGGCATTAAAGCCCGCGCTCCCCGCAATGGACCACGGCCGACGCAAGCGATGGACGAACAAGACAGCCGACGAGGGCAACGCACAGAGAGCCGCTGAGTGATACGCGCGCCGAGAGACGCAACAGCCGACCGAGCAGACGGAGGAGCTCTCGGAGATGGGACGCGTACACACGGCGAGTAAGCACGCAAGACCGCGGCGATTTTCTCGCGCGATGAGCTGCCCTTTTAGCGCCGGTCAGCTGCGGCGGGGCCTGCCGACTGACCCGTAGCACGTAGAGAGAGTTCTTTGGCCGGCAGACAGGCGAGCTCTTGCGAAAGCTACGAGCGCGTACCGGCCGACTTGACGAACACGCCGCGCCTGTGTGTGTGTGTGTGTGTGGGTGGGCATGTTGAAAGAAACGCTGCACACAAAAATAGCAAAACGCACAGACGACACATGTGGGCTGCGCTTGTCCGTGTCTTCTTATGCTAGTGAATCTGGCCCCGTTTGCGTTCTCGTTTTTCTTTGTTTTGTTTTGTTTTGTTTTTTACTGAGCGCCAGACCGTCTAACTCTCTCGTGTGTGTGCATTTGGGTGTGTCTGGATGTGCACGCTCGATCTTTTGCTCTCCTGCGCCCCCGAGTGTCTCTGTGTGTCTTTGTCGGATTATGTGTTGTGCGTGCGTGTATGTGTTTTTATATGTGTACGTACTATCAGCAACGAATGGAGCGCGAACGAGACAGCTGAAACGCATACAGCAAAAAAGAGATTGTATCAGGGGAAACCTCGTTACTATCGCAGGCTAACTTCACTTAAAAAGCGCCAAGACTCTTCTTTAGAGAAGTTAATAAACCCGGCTTGAATTTGCTTTGCAGGGCACTTCAGTTTGCTTGCTGGAGTTTCATTTGTAGTACGTGCATGTGTTGGTGTCCACAGCTGTCTCATTTCGTTCTCGGTTCTCAGCCAAGCATGGACGCAAGTGCACGGAAAACCCGCCACTTCAAATTATACCGGCAGATAGATCTCGCTATGCTGAAGGACATTTCTCATTATTGCGTGAGGTTCGTCATGTGGTTCAGCTTTGAATTGGATGAAACATCGCTGTTCGTCTTTAATTTTCCTTTGCTCGTTTCTCTTACTCGAGGTTTTCTTGTAAATAGTCAACGTGCAAAAACATAAAATAAAAGAAAGCCGGCAAAAGGACAAGGAAGGAGCTTGCCTTGCTTTCGCAGTGTATTCCTCATTTTGTTTTTGACCATTTTACATCTGGAGCTTCCAAGCTCTTCAGTCACGCCATAATTGCCTAAAAAGGAAAATTGAATGCGAGCAACGTGGCTGAGAGCGGAAAAACTTTACTCTAATCTGTTTGTAATAAACAAGAAGATAAGTTCTCAACTTTTCTGTTGGTGAGTCGTTTTCAGTGGCATGCTAAGGCACAACGGTATAAAAACGGCTATAGGGCAGCAAGGAAAAAGCATGCACACCGTGCAATTTACTCCTAGACATTCAGCGTTAAGTCTTCGAAGCGCGCGGTCACATGTTGTTAAACTACATTTAGTGCTTGAGCTATCACAGCCAGATCTCCCCCCACTAGTATTTCCAGGTCATCGTCGGCACGAAATCACCCCATCAAATAGCAATGTGACATGGTCGGTAGTTCACATGAGTTATGACGATAGATCATGTGACTCATTACCAATGTGGGCTGTTTTACTCTTCATGGTGCAAAAAAACAGCGCAAACTAATACAGAAAACACAGAAAAGGGGGGGACACTACAAGCGCTGACTCGCAACTGAGGTTTATTAGAAAGAACAGAACAGAATATATACAATAATCACCCACGACTGCGTACGTCATAACAGATTACGTGCAAGGCGTGCAAGATGATCTAAACAGGAGCAGCGCGCGTGTGCACCCGGTTATTTAAGTACCTAAATTCTAAATCTGACAAGGCCACTGAAGGATCACTCACGCACCGTTTGCCGTTTTTTCAGACAAAGAACGCTTCCATCCGCTCCCGGGTCACCTTATCTTGGTGGAAAAAAAGCACGTTAGTTTTTGGGAAAAGGGGTGTGCATTTGCAAACCCGGCAGTGTGCGGGAAGGTTGTCTCCCCTCTTTTCTGTGTTTTCTGTCTTAGTTTGCGCTGTTTTTTTCCACCATGAATTCACACCAACTAGCCCAAATGTCTGCTTTGCTACTGTTTTTCTCTTATCGTAACATTTAAATGAACAGGTTACTTAACGACTGAGCTCCTTGTCTCACATTCTTTCCCTGAAATTCGTGTCTCAGTACTTAAAAGCCGTGCCTACTTTCCAGCCATTCTTTCAGATAAAATTTCGACACATCAGTTATTAAATAACAATAACAATATACTACTAATGATTTACGCTGAGAAACCCTGAATGATGGAACAATGGTTGCTGATTCGTCCGCGTTGAACTACACCAACGCACACCAACTCGAAGCCGCCGGTAATCAATCCATTGTGCGAGCAAACTCTCTAGATGTCGGGGATGATGACTCGGGAAGCGCGTGGATTCCATTTGTCTCCAAACCCTAGTGGAGGGAGTCCTTTGTAGCCAATGGTCATTGAACTCGGCAAGCAGAAGGGGTATCTCAGTGAATAGCCCGTAACAAAACGGCATCGCAGCCTAGCAGAGGCAGTTCGCTAATGCTCTCGCACTTGGGCAGTCGGGCACTCAGTCTTTCACGTGGCCACGTGTGATCCAAAAGGATTCCTAATTGCAGGTGCCCACTTGCAAGGCAGCCAGCCATCGGCCTGCACCTGGACTGTGGTGTAGGTACATAGGTGAGGACACAATACGGGAAACGCATTGGACGCAAGTGGCCAGATGAAGCACCAATGACGCAGCTAAAACTAGGCATCAGCGTAAGGATGAAACTTCATCGGCAGAGCGAAAAAACTGCAGAGGGCAGTTAAGCTCCGCGTGTTGGGTTTTATTTTTTTTTATTTTTTTATTTTACCCACAGCGCCAAGCGGCATTACAGTGGGGGAGGGTATACATAAAAAACAAATAAAGCATAAGCAGTGTTAGCCACAGAAACAAGTCCAAATTGCATCAACACAAAGAAAAACAAAAACATAAAAATTTCACAGCACCACGAAATTGAAATGGTTATTACAAGGTAGAAAAGAAAACTTCATTGGGCATAATACAAGCAATGTCTGAAGACAATTTGTTCCAATCGCGTATTGTTCTGGGAAAAAAGGACAATCGAAATACATCAGTTTTTGAGGCAACCTCCCGTACTTGAAACTGTGGTCTACGCGGTCAGATATATAATGAGGTTCCAGTATATACTTCGCTCTTTCAATGCCAACAGGACAATGATAAATCGCGTGAAAAAACTTGAGTCGCAACTTATGTCGACGCGTTAAAACATATCTAAACTATCGGTTTGCCATGCTATTGCGCGGTGCCTGTTTCTTGTAGCTTGGTCTGCCTGCCACCGTTCAGCGCAATCACGGCATACTCGCGCGTCTATTTTTTGTTTATTTATTTATTTTGGAGCGCTTATTAATGACCTGATGCGCATTGAGGGAGGCAAATAGGCGTACCGCCCTTTTAGCCCGCATGGGCTTTTTTTTTTTTTTTGCACGCGAAAACGCACCGCTTGTGATGCGTACGCGGCCGTGGCGCCAAACTTGCACCATCCAGGCGCACGAAGCGGACGCAATAGACGGTTGCACGTGCAAGTTAAGTTCGGCATCAGTAATCGACGATTGAATTTTGCGCTTCTCCTCAATGCACCGGAGAAGTGCACAGAAATTCCGCTTGACGTCACGGAACGTATGATTTCAAATTACCGCTGTCGTCAGCCACACCCTGCCCTGACTCTCTAGACGCTGCCTAACAACTCCCGGCAGGGTTTGCCTTCGGTGTCGTTGGTTTTTCTTTAATTCAAAGCAGGCGTTTGTGCGTTGGCAATGTACCGATACCTTCGATGACGTCATCATGCGCCCGCCACTTTGCGTTGTGCGCTGCGGAGAAGCCTGAAGGGCGTCGGGACTTGAATCGACGATTACTTTACTATTTCAAGTGCTAGCCCAAACGGACTTCGCATGCTTTACCTGCAAGTTTCACAAATTCGACCCTCATGTGCTCGTTGATTTCTAAAACCTATGCAGTTTTCCTTTAATGCACAACGAAACTCTGCCGTAACTTTCGACGGATGCAGTCCCAAAACGGGTTAGTTTCACCGATCCTTTCCAGAACGGCTCTCCTGCCCGACTTACATAATGTTTGTTACCATCGCATCACAGCTCTGTTTATTTTATTTTTTTTTTACTGCTGCCATGCTGTGCTGGATTTAACAAAGTTTCGCATTTATGATTGCAGGCCTTGTAGAGATATGCGGTCGCCGGATTCGCAAGGCACAAACTCGGCTCGTGAAACGACGGTGTTCACCAATCGTTTACGTGGCCAGCCTCTGGCACTGTTAACCCTTCCGACTTTTGGGTCACGATCACCTTCAAGTTTGGTTACGGCCAACATTCCTGTTCTTTCAAGAGCCGTAATAAGAGTTAGCTTTTGAGTGCTAAGCGCAGCCCTCAAAACTTCCAAGGAAAGTATCGAGTACTGTTGTTGAGAACAAAAGATTTCTTTGTTGCACTATTTCATGCGATGCCTCAAGGCTGAGAACTTCCGTGCAAAACTAGAACGACAACCACTCTTGCTCAAACAAAGAAGGCACTGAACTACTAACACGGACGCCTTCGCATTGGAATTCAAAGGTGATAGGGAGTTGGTTGAAGTGCAGCCATTGGTGCCGCTTCATTGTCGTGATCGTCATCACCGTCGTCAGGTTAAGTCCAAGGCTAGCCGAAGGCCTCCGCCTTGCTTCTAGGCTTGTGGTCTTGCCAAGCACACCTCAGAAAATTACGTAATCTCCTCGTCTCTTCTCGCCTCATCGGATTCAGGGGCGCATAACTCGTCACCGTGCACCTTGTGAGATGCAAGCGCACTTGAAAGGGACTAAGCAGCCAAAATTATTTCTGAACCCGCAAGAACAACCTCTTTCATAGGCCACGCGTAGCTTCGGGAAGTTCAATCCGACGTAACGCATACCAACATCTTCGCGAAAAAGTTTGTAGCGAAGCAGCATCGCTGCTGTCGGTACTGTTACTACGGCCATTAGGACTCTAATATCTTTTCAGCAAGCAATGGCATTCAGTAGAACCTCGTTTCCACGAAAGCAGTATGTTCTGCCACTGAAGCAACCGCAGCTGTCCTAGTATACACCCCGTTGCGCTGTTTGCGCCTTATCTCTTCTCACTGAAGAATGACGCACAAACGAACTACGAATAAAAAGCTTATCAAATTTCCCCGCTCCTTCTTCGTCAAAGTAGTGCAAATTGTAACCAAGCGTGACAGACGGTGAGAACAGAGCGACGCCTTGGAATGAGGGAGGAAACACTTCACGCTTCGTCGCAAGAAAAGAAACATTAAACGCTTTCTCGTCGAGCGAAAGCAAGCCCGATAAACAAGCATGACTGTTTGATTAAATCTTTTTGTAGGCCGCGCAGAGATCGTGCGCGGTAAAGTTCGTCTGCCGCATTGTCCGAAAAAGAAAGCAATGAAGGAAGGAATGGATAAACTTAAACGAAACTTCCCTTTTTTTCCACCCTTCCTAGTCAAGAGAGCTGACCGAAACGTTGCTAAGCAAAAAGTGGTCTTTGATGGAAAGCCACGAAAAACAAATTGAACCGGCGTTAAAACTAAAATGAATCGATGAAGCTCAGACGAGCTCAGAGCTTAGTCTGAGCTCGTCCTATTTGCCTCTCTACTGCGTCTTGTCTCCTGCTCAGTTTTATGTTTTGTATTCATGTCATACTGTGGTGACTGCAGTACGGCGAACAGGAAAACAGCGAGAACGTCTTCGAAACGAAACTTTTATTCGGGCTGACTTGCGCCCGCAAAGAACTGAATCACTCGGCGGCGGCGTAGCAACAAGCGTGCTCGGCGGTCGTCGAACAGAATGCCCGCCGCTGTCGGCCGTGCTCTTTTTAAAGCAGATAGCGAACCTTCGAGATAAAGCGTGGAAGTTACTAGAACATTCTGGCACAAAGTAGAATCGGCTCCGCCTGGATGCGATCAATCGAGATAATTCTAGTCGCGTCTTGCGTCACAAACGAAGCGATAAAGCGGCGTGAAGACAGCCTTGAAGCATGACCAAATAAACACAACAAACAAACGCTACAAAGTTTCGCGGCAATACCAACTAGCCCCTCATCGTTCACTCTTGGAAACCTTTAGCGTTGTTCTCCGCTTTGTGCGACAAAAGCATTTGTTGGGCGAGTTGGTGTTTTTGATGATCCATAACTACAGCGCAAACGACAGGACAGAGATGAAGAAGGGACACCACACAGCGCTGACTCACAACTAAAGTTTATTGGATGCCAGAAGGTATAAATACCTCCCTGGCGGCCAGAAAGAATGCAGTCGACACTTACATGCGTGACTGACATAATAGTGTACCAGTCATATGCCGCCAAGCAAATCACATGCGCGAGAATACAATATAAGCAGTGACAGAATACAATATAATCAGTGAGCAAGCACTTGTCAATATTCGCAATCAAGGTATCTTCTTTCTTTTTGTGAGTCAGCGCTGTGTGGTGTCCCTTCTTCATCTCTGTCCTGTCGTTTGCGCTGTAGTTATGGCTCCGCTTTGTGCCACCACCACTATCATCATCATCACCATCATCAGCCTGAATACGCCCACTGCAGGGCAAAGGCCTCTCCCATGTCTCTACAATTAACCATGTCCTTCGCCAGTTGCAGCCACCGTATTCCCGCAAATTTCTTAATCTCATCCGCCCACCTAACTTTCTGCCGCCCCCTGCTACGCTTGCCTTCTCTTGGAATCCACTCCGTTACCCTTAAGGATCAGCGGTTATCTTGCCTTCACATTACATGCACTGCCCAAGCCCACTTCTCCCTCTTGATTTCAACTAAGATATTATTAACGCGCGTTTGTTCTCTCACCCACTCCGCCCGCTTCCAATCACTTAACGTTACACCTAACCCAAACCAAACACCGCAAAACTCTGTAGAATCTATTTCTGCTGTGATATTCCACGAGGATGCGAGTTCGCTAAGCTGTATGCTCGTGAAAAATTAGGAGGTGATTGATAGAGGCCTATGATTACGAGTAGTTGAAGATCCGGAGACGACCAATTGTAAACCACTCCCTTGACCTGTATGCGGCTCTGTGAATACGGTCACTTATATTTCACGTCGTCTCTGTAGCTTCTACGAACCTACGGGCAGGTATTTTGGGGGAGCTGGTTTCAGACATTAACTCGTTTGAAGGAGTCCGCCTGACTCCGTCCATGTCATCCGACGTTTGGTCTTATAGAATCCACTCTGTCATTTCTTTCACTCCAATACACGGCCCAACCAAGTACATTTCTTTCTGTTTATTTTCAGCTAGGATAAAACGAACTCGCATTTCGTCATTAAACCGCGCTGCTAATTCTGTGCCTGTCATTTCCGTTTCTCCAACTCGCTCCCGTCTCTGCAATCTTACTTTGCGAAGGTTTTTCTTTCGCCTCCAACTTTCCACGCTACCAGTGAGCCCCGGAAAGTTACATCGATTACGCACTCTTCTTTTGAGAAATACAGACCAGCAGCTGTACATATTTCTAGTATACACTTTTCCAAAACTTGGCACCGGGCAACAGACTGCAGTGCAGAGAATATCGATCTGCAGTAATAAATATTCAGGAACCCGGATCGCCAGAACTTAGAGCTGATGAGATTCTCCGAGCGCCAAGTTCCGAGAATCGAAGTGGTGGCCTTAACAACCGGGAAGAAGGTTTCGTATCGATGTGTCAGCGCAAGCAGTCCGCGCATCCTTTTTCATTTCCTGGTTACAGCGTATTCCGTAATGTGTCTTCTCAGGCAATAAAGGAAAAAGAGCGGCGGCTCTGTGGTCGAGCATTCTTCACGCATTCGGAAGAGGCTGTGTTCGATCCTCAGTGTCGCCACCCTTGCAAAAAAAGTTTTAGACAGTCTATAGAGTGTCTATAGAATTCTGTTTATAAAGTCTATAGACTGTATATAGACTACTCCTAGACAACAGTCTATAGGCAATACAAGTGCCATAGACAGTCTATAGACAATCTATAGATTTATGGCCATACACTTTTAGTAGACTTTCGTCTATAGACAGTCTATAGGCTATGGATAGACAAAAAGTAATATCTATAGGAAGTCAATAGAGTCAATAAAAAGTCTATAGGCTGTCTATAGACCATTTTTATAAGGGCAGGTACCCACTGGTTATCTGAATGGTGCGAAATTTCCCCTGGCCTGGTGCTCGGCTCTTCTCGGGTGAAATTCTTGGAAAATGCGCTTTGGCCAACGTCACCCCCTCGACGGACAACTGATCTTCGAATGAAGGAAATCTGCCTTGTGCTGTAAAGCCTACTGTGGCCCTCTTTTTTCTTTGGACGAGGTGGGGCCAGAAAAAGTCTTTCCACGCACTTCACCCGAGAGAAGCCGAGGCCAGACGGCTCGCAACCATCAGCAAAATTTGGTTCGCGATGGGATCGAGCTTGCTTAACTGTCGGCTGAACTGGGCTTAACGATTTAAGATCGAGGTTTGTTGTTGACGTCGTGGACGTTAGGCGTCCTCCAGTCAGTGTCTGCAATCCTTTTTCCGTTTGTCCGGCATGATCTTCTCTTTTATTCTATTCTTGTTTCCTGGTGGTCGCCTCGAAAAGGGAAGAGGTGAATGCATGCTGAAACCTGGACGTGGGAGAAGCGAAAAAAAATAAAAACATGCTAATGCGTGGAGAAACTAGAGACCGGAGATTTAAAAGCTCCCATTTCGGCCTTCTTGGTGGCATTCGGTGCGTCTTATCGGCACAGACCACACAGTGAAGCGTCGCCATGGCAACGATCAGGGCTCCGCGCTCGTCTCGTTTTCGTCGGAATGCAATTGGCTCTAGAGGCAGGATCGCCCGCAAGGCCCCGACTGCTGTCGGTTCTCCTTTACCCTCCCCTATTGCGTTTCGTCTTGCGACTCGATGCCTGTATAAGAAGCCGCGAGCTGTCTGAAATTGCGGCGGGCATCTCGGTTAAGGCGCCCATAGAAAACCTTGTGTGTTTCACTGACCCTCTTTTCTTGTTTCCGTGCGCTAACAATATATGGGTCACTAACGTAAAGGCCGTGATGTGCGGGGATGCCCATTCGCTGCGCAGCAGACAATACAGAATATGTACAGCTTTCAGCAGGATTCGAACCTGCGGCGGTGCGGCTCGGGCAGCTTCGCATGCCGCTGCTTTAAACCAGTCGGCCATGGACGCGTTTTTTTTTTCGTTATTGCATGAAAGTACAACAGCACTGACAGGCTTCTAGCCTTACTTCACGAGGTCGCCTCCCACTAACCCGTCATTCATAGTCAAACCAGCATCCTGCTATCACTCTGCCCACACATCAGAATTTCGCGAGACACACACATGCGTGCTGTAAAGCCAGCCAGACAACAGGTCGGCCTTGCTCTGACTGTACCAGATGTATCACCTAAGATACTGTCACGTTGTAGTGACGACAGTCCAGAGGTCAGGAAGACAGCAACAAAACTTGCAAACGAAGCTCTTTATTTGGCCTGACTTCCGCCCGCAAAAGAACTGAATCACTCGGCGGCGGCGTAAGCAACAAACGTGCTCGTCGGTCGTAGAACTACGAATGCCCGCCGCTCGCGGCATCGCTCAATTTAAAGCCACCAAGGAAACTTCGAGATAACAGGTGAAGATCATCTGCAGTAATCTGAAAAAACGTAGATGCAGCTCTTCATGGCTGTGATCAATCGAGATTAGTCCGGTCGCTTCTCGCGTCAGGAACAACAAAGATAACACCCATTTGCTGCGTGCTTGAGTGCGAACGAACGGACACTACAATGATACGCTGCAATGTTCAGCAATTTTTAAAATAGGCTTTTTGAGTTTGAGGAGACACTTTTTCGGCATAGCATTGTCTGCGTTGCAGCGCATCGAAATACAGCTAAGACCTCCCCGGCCACCCCCTCATCGTACACTAGATTCAAAATACAGCGCGGTCTGGCGGCAAGTGCAGACAAACTGCTACATCTCAACCCACCTCCGTCATCGCCACCGCCCTACCTTGACCATCCGACTGTGCTCAACAAGTGGCCAAGGTCACCTGCATATACTGGCTGTGGGAATGCACCCAAACCACCCCCTTCCTCATGGGAGGCTCATCTGCGAGTTGCTCAGCCAGCGGGCCAAATGTGACTAGTGGACAGAACTCTCCGTGGAGCAAAGGCCCGCGGACTCTTGGGGCAAGTACGAGCCCACCACTGAGGCCCTTTTGTTCTTTTGTTAAAATAAAGTTATTACCACCACCATGCGCACCCTCAAAAAGAAAAGGCGCATAGAAGCGCCACTCAGGAGCGTAGATTGTTACACGGAATGCCAGGGGTTTGAACTATCGCGGAAGGGTAACAAAGAGTTCTGATACCGTTGATGTGCCATAATAAACATTGTCTCCAACATGTACTCAATATACAGGGTGTTTCACCTAAGACTTTCTGCAATTTTTAAAAATAAGCTATTTGAATTAGATGCGCGCTTTTTCTGGCATAGGATTGTGAGTGTTGTAGTACATCATAATGCAGCTAAGACGTGCTAACTAGTAGGCTTGTTAACCAATATTTAATAGTTAACTTTTAAACTATTACCGTTGGGCTCCTTAATTATTGAGAGGCATGTAGCCCACCGTAAGTAATGTCTATATCCGTTTTTAGAATTTCGAGAACGCAATTATCCTCGGCGCTGTGGCCCAACAAATTTAGGCTATTTCGAGGAGTTAGGTTCACTGGAGAGGTTGCTTTGCCTGCAAGCTTCTCAAACCGCATGTATTTTGGCGCGATGTAGGCGAAATTTGTTGGGCCACAGCGCCGAGGATAATCGCGTTCTCGAAATTCTAAAAACAGATATGGACATTACTTTCGATGGGCTGCATGCCTCTGAATAATTAAGGAGCCCAACGGTAATAGTTTAAAAGTTAACTATTAAATATTGGTTAACAAGCCCGCTAGTTAGCACGTCTCAGCTGCATTATGATGTACTACACCACTGACAATGCTATGCCAGAAAAAGCGCGCATCTAATTCAAATAGCTTATTTTTAAAAATTGCAGAAAGTCTTAGGTGAAACACCCGGTATATTTTGCCTGCATTTTCTATGCGACGCAAGGAGAAAATCACAACTGCCAGGAATAAGAAAAGCAAGTTTAATAGGGCAAGTGAAGCCAAATAAAGATAAACAAAGCTAAACCAGGGCAAAACATCTTTGCGCACCTAATTAAGTCGCATTTAGCTTAGCCAGGTAAATCGGGTGTCATTTCTATTTGGTATTTAATTCCTGATTAAGTGCCCGAAGGAACAATAACGGCCTTGAATTCTTTGTTGGAGATACCGCGGCCATTAAGAGCAATCTTTTTTGCCACATTTCAGTGTAAATGAAAGGCAAGACGAAGATTTCTTATTGAGTTTCGGTAAGCATAAAGTGAAGTGCAGCTCCATGAAGCCAGATTCGGCGTTGAAACTAGGTTTCAGTTGGTGTGTCTCATTGCATGGCCAATGTTCTATGCGTAATCTAGCTACTTTTCGTGGTCACTAGCATGTAGTGGTAGTTACGTAAACGCGAAAAAAATAGCAGTCTAATCCGTTCTACGACCAGATCATTCCACTGCAGAAATACATGCGTGCTGATCCATGTTCTGTTGCCACAAACAAAGCACAGTTTTTTTTAGGAAACTTACTTTTAATCACGCTTGTGCTCTGTGCTGTCGCGCAGGACAGCGATTAAAGGCACATGGTAACTCAAGTAAGACACATATTTCATGCTGCTTACATCGATGTGCCGTGCAAAAATGCAATCAATGCAGGATGAACTTCTGGCAATGACTTGAAAGTGGTTGTTAAGAATTGTAACCCCGAGTATTCCGCGCATGAGCACTGGCAACCACTGTGATTTCTCAGCGTTAACATTAAAGTCGCCGCAGATGATGAGGGGAGCGCCTGCGCAATGCATGTGCTCACACTCGCGTAGTTCGTAAAAGCCGTCACCATGAAATTTTTTATGTCCTTTTGAGTTCGTTATCGGTCTTGTTGATCGTCGACATCCAAGGTGGACGCTCTCGCTCCTCGCTTCCGAAGGCGTTCTTGTTCTCGTTGGTCTTGAAGGTTCAAAGTTCTCGCTCGTCGTTTTCCAAGGCGTTCTTGCCGTCGATCCTCTTCTGTCCTCAAAGATTGCGCCTGGCTCTTCCTCAGATGATCCCGTTGCCTGTCCTCTTTAGTGGTCAGTGTTCTTGCCTTTTGCTTCCGAAGACAACCGCATTATCGGCGATCGGCAGCAGTACTCGTGGAATGTTCCGCCGATGACGACGCCATTATGTGAAGTCTTGGCGTCTTAGCAGCATAGTTGGCAGTTCAAATCAAATCAAATTCTTTATTTCTGCCGTGTAAAACATACAGACAGCGGAGGCGCAGAAAAAGCTGTGAGAGACAGCTTGACTAAGCCGCAGCCCCCTTTCGCTTGGCAGCAGCATGACAGCAAGGCTTTTAACACAAAAGGCAGTTGTGAAGCGTGATAACAGGTATACAATAATGAGCAGGTACAAGAGAAAACGAAAGAACATTATACAATATTGACACAATATTCACATTGGGTAAACACAGGTAATGACAGCAAAGAAAAAAAAGGAAAGGGAAAAAAAGGCACAAAACAAAAATCCTACATGCTAGCATACAAAGCACGCAAAGACCTGTTTGACGAACTGAAAAGGTCAAAATTATTATATACATACGCGTTTAGCAGGGAAGGAAGAGTAAACTGCAGGCGTTCTCAACCCGAGTTTAACCGTGGGGTCGGGACTATCCATATCTCCGCATACCTTGTTGTGTAGCTTGCATCTCGGGTATGTAGTTCAGCAAGTTTACGTGTGTGGTTTACATTTCTACGTGTTTCGAGTTTAAATCGGACACTCAAGCGATATTTATACAAGTTGTGTATTTTTAGCACATCGCTTTGTAGAAAGAGATCTTTGCTTGGCGAGTCCCAGTGGACATTGTAAACATGACGAAGAAACTTTTTCTGAAAAATGTAGATACGCTGAAGACAGCTAACCGTAGCTGTGCCCCACACTAGATGGCAGTAGCTTAAATAGGAGTAGAAAAGTGAATTATAGAGGAGTAACTTTACTGTTCTTGGAATGACGTATCTGAGCCGACTTATAACTCCGGTTATTTGAGCCAATTTCGTGACAATATGGTCCGTGTGGTGTTCCCAAGACATGCTGGAAGAAAAAACTACTCCAAGGCATTTCAATTGTTCAACTATGTCTATACGTCGTGAGTTTAGTTTAATCTCGATGGGGGAAGGAAGTACATTGTTTTTAGGACGAAATATGACAGCTTTTGTTTTCTTCTCACCAAAAAACGACCAAAAAACTAACCAAAAAACGAACCAAAAAACGAACCAAAAAACGAACAAAGCAAAATCACAGTACACTGTACTGGGGCGGCTTCAGTGCGAAGGTAGGCAAGAAGCAGGCTAGAGACCAGGCGGTAGCCGACTACGGCATAGGCTCCAGGATTAGAAGGGGGGAGTTATTAGTAGAGTTCGCAGAGAGAAATAACTTACGGGTCCTGAATACCTTCTCCGCAAACGAGAGAACAGGAGGTGGACGTGGAAGAACCCCAGTGGTGAGTCTACAAATGAAATAGACTTCATACTATGCGCTCGCCCTGGCCTCGTGCAGGATGTGCAGGTCCTCGGAAAGGTCCTTAGCAGCAACCACAAAATGGTAAGGTCTCGGATTAGCTCAGTCGAAGAAGAAATGGAAGAATTCGGCACAGCGGAAACCCATTCAAAAATTTGCGGTAAGAGGGAAAGTAGATGAATTCAGAATGTCGCTGCGGAACAGATATTTGGCTTTTACTGAGGGAGACGATATTAATGTTCAAACAATGAACCATAATCTCGCGGCTATCATTACGGAGTGCGCCGTAGAAGTAGGCGGTAGGATGGTTCGACAGGATACCAGCAAGCTATTTCACAAGACGAAAGATCTGATTAAGAAACGCAAAAACATGGACGTATCTAACCCTACGGACAAAACAGAACTGGCAGAGCTATCAAAGTTTATGTATTAGCGCAAGGTAGCCGACATGAGAAAGCTTAATATGGAGAGAATCGAGCATTCTCTAAAGAACGAAGGTAGCCTAAAAGCCGTGATGAGAAAACTAGGCTCCGGTCCACTCGACGACGATTTCTTCAAGGCTTGCAGTAATGAACCACCAGTAAAGGGCATCGTGCTCTGCTACGTCGCAGTGCGGTACCCTAAAGAACGACAGGCTCAGGTTTGGACACAACAGCGACTAATTTCCGGTGTCGGCTCACGTGCGGAAAGACATCGCGGCGTACGTTATCTTCCCCAATTGCCGGGACCATGTCGCGGGAACAAAGGGCCTCGTTTCCGGTGGCTCTTCGGCGTGCCGAGCACCGCGGCGTGCTGGCGGGCATCTTCCCCAGCCATCGCGAATATCCGCCGCGGTGGCTCAGTGGTTATGGTACTCGGCTGCTAACCCGAAATACGCGGGTTCGATCCCGGCTGCGGTGGTCGGATTTCGATGGAGGCTAAATTCTTGAGGTCCGTGTTCTGTGCGATGTCAGTGCTCGTTAAAGAACCCCAGGTGGTCGAAATTTCCGCAGCCCTTCACTACGGCGTCTCTCATAGCCTGAGTCACTTTGGGACGTTAAACCCCATCAACCAAACTAAACCAAACCAACCATCGCGAACAT
Source organism: Amblyomma mixtum (assembly GCF_055824585.1). Taxonomy (NCBI): domain Eukaryota; kingdom Metazoa; phylum Arthropoda; class Arachnida; order Ixodida; family Ixodidae; genus Amblyomma; species Amblyomma mixtum. Next base: position 123,687,061 of record NC_143020.1, on the reverse strand, counting down.
CTCCAAGGACAAAGGACACTTCCGCCCTTTTCCCGACCTCGCGTTCCCACCTTGCGCGACGGGTGTCATCTAATGAAGAACAGGTGTCAGCAGCACGTGGGAACCATCAGCTGGCCAGATAACTTTGCCTGCCGCACGACGTTATCTCCATGGCATCCTACTATCCCTCAGGCTAGAGACGTGACGGGGGCGTGTCCATAAGCGCGGGGGTATGAGTGTGTGCGCACAAGTGAAAGTTTCAGACCTCTCCCAACCCGCCGTGGGCGTCCTCAACCTGGAGAATTTAGAGAAGGAGGGCGCTATAAAACTCGACAACGAATGCGGTCGCATCACCCACTTTTGATCTTTACGCTTGTAAAACTATAAATAAACTCGGTGATCTTTCGGCACCAACGAACTCCTTCGCTCAGCGGCACTCCTCTCCTAATCGTAACGGGCGTCGTCTTCACCATGGTTCTTTTGAGCCGCGACCCCGAACCCCACCTACAAGAATGTCAAGGACTTGAAAAATTACACACCGATCAGCTTACTATCCGTTGCCTACAAGGTATTTACGAAGGTAATCGCAAATGTAATCAGGAAAACCTTAGACTTCAATCAATGGCAAGCTTTCGTAAAGGATACTCGACAATAGACCATATTCGCACTATCAATCAGGTGATAGATAAATGCGCAGAATATACCCACCCCTTTATAGCGTTCATTTATTACGAGAAAGCATTTGACTCAATGGAAACTGCCGCAGTCATGCAGGCATTGCGGAATCAGGATATAGAAAAGTCTTATGTGAAAATGCTGGAAGATAACTATAGTGGGTGCACAGCTACCATAGTCCTCCACATGAACGCGTAAACGGAAGGCGTATTCGGAGGATCGTAGGCAATTCTCCTTTCGTTAGTGAGACAGTAATTACCTGAAACGAAAGACTCTAGTCGTGGTTGCTGCGGAAAAAGTGGGCGGAATCGAAATTTGCAAAGCAGTTTTCTGGCACAGTTCACGAAAATTAAACGAGATTGTGTACTAAAATTCTCGCTTTTTGTTGAGCAACTTTGTTGAGCAGCTTTTTGTTGAGCAACGAAATGTTGAGCAACTTTTCATCTCGCTTGATGGATCAGGCACAGTAATCACGCGACCAAATGAAAACTAGCTACAAATCAGTGCCGGAATAAGTCACCGAAATCTTCCGGCTTAGTTTCGGTAATGTAGCTGGACACCATGCGAAGCTACCATGTCCACCAAAGCCCCCAGCCCTTAAAAACAAAGTTTTCGACATTCTACAGAGCGTCTATGGACTTCTGTCTATAAAGTCTATAAACTGTCTGTAGACATCCTTGAGAACAGTCTACAGGCAGTACAAATGCCATCCACAGTCTATAGACAATCTATCGATTTATGGCTATACACTTTTAGTAGACTTTTGTCTATAGACAGTCTATAGGCTACGAATAGACATTTGTTAGGCTGGGGCAACCAAAAAGGAAATAAAAATAATATGCCCCTGCCTGCACCGCGTACGCACAACAGGCTTCTACGAATAGACAGAAAGCAATATCTATAGGAAATCAATAAAGTCAATAAGAAGTCTATAGACTGTCTATAACTCATTTTTGTAAAGGAGAGATTTCGCCTCACGTTCTGCGACGCCGCGTATGGCACTACTTACAAACCGCGTGAAAACCGTCCCGCACTTTAGTGTATAAATGAGCTATGAAATGAGGGCGATGTATTTCTCAATGACTGAGTTGAGCAGGTGACGCAAGGCCGCCCCCTACATCGTCTTCCTGGCGGTAATTCCTAAAACAGAAAAAAAAAGGTGCGCCACGCCACAGCAAAGGAGCACGCACCACACGCGCCGTTAGAAAAACAGGACTCCACACCGTTACCACGCACAACTATAGTCATTACACGCATCGAGAGAAATTTTAGACCTCAGTGGAGCTAATATTAGCGTAAGCACGATGAGCAGGAAAATGTGTTACGCCATAACTTTCCGTGCCGCGCAATAGGGCGCTTAACAAAAGCTGCGCGGTTCCCGGCAAAACGTGCATTTCGCCCACGACCGGTAACAAAGCAGACGACACTGAGGGCTCTAGGAAAACCAGAGGTAGCAAGAAAAGGCTTAATGCCCAGTCTAAACGGCTGCAGTAGGCGCCGGTCCCTTAAGCGGTGAAGAAGCATCATTTATTATGCTTACGTTAAGCGACCCAAGGGGAAAAAATACGTCGGCAGTGCCTCTGAGAACATTGCCGCCACGGCATTCCCGTGGAAATTTGGTTTCAGAAGCGCGTTCGCCCCGAACACAATTAACGACTGCGATGTTGGAACGAGTCTGGTAAAAGGACAGAACTTTCGAGCTGTTGTTGTGCTCGTAAAATAAAGAGTTTACCTTGCGAAGGTCTTATAACAATTGACTGCTCCGTTTTGTCTATACAGCGCGCAGCGAAATGCGATGGGTGCAGCACTCAGTTCTGTTATTCGGTTTCATTTGAGGAGGACGGCGCAGTTCGTGGAGGAGCTTTTATCGGGTTACAAACTGCTGCTTCTTTGCGTCTGGCGCTGCAGCTCACAATTGTTCGTAGCGCAGCGGAAGGCTCGAAGCTGCACGCGCGCACGGTGGTGGCTTCCGCAGATGCGCTGTTCTCACGCACTTGCGGGTTAACACGCCACACAGGTCTGAAAGCTTTCACATCCCGTTAGTCGCTTCCCCAGTAACGTCAGCGAGTATGCGGGTGCGCACCGTCTTTTGGTGTTTTCTCTTTGCTTGTGAACCTTCTTCGTCGGGCTAGGCGAGAGCCTTTCACACCGCCTCGATAGATGGCGCAGTAGAACCGCGACGATCTGTGGAAACAATTGAACCCCTCATACTCAAATGTGATGGCATCCATCCGGATGTCGATGCAGGCACAGTCACTCTTCCTGTGGCCCTAGGGTTTAAAGATAACAATGGTCATGTAAATAAATCTGCGGTGGAAGTTAGCAAAAAGCGATTGGAGGATTGGTGGCTGAAAAGCAGAGATGTGACATAAGGTTAGAAGTGTAGGAAACCGTAGTGAAAGAAGATAGCGAATCTTAATGATGATTAACAACGCAGTTGATCAAAAATAAAGAAAGAAAAGCTGAGCACGGTGGCAAATGACACCACCCCGTTTCAAAGGGGGCGCTCCTATCCATCCATCCATCCATCCATCCCTCGATTAGAAGCGTCTGCTGGCGTCTTTCTATCCACGCGTGTATAGTGAACGTACGAGAAGTAACGCCTTCAATTTGCGATCAGCCTTATGGAACTCAGCTCGTATACACAATGTGAGCAACTTCTGAGCCAGCCTGGCAGCGGTTCGTCTGTCATCTTTTCATGTGATTAATGCTTGGAGGGTATATGACAGTGCATGCCTACTCCGTAAGTAATTTTTGCAGGCCTATCTTTCATGAGGCTTTGCCATAGTTCTGAATTTGACATTTTAGTTAAACGAACACCGAGTCTTCTTTGCTTTCGTTGAGCGTCCTGCATACACAAAACGCTACGAGGACGAAAACGCGCCGCCATAATACGCGCCAATCCATGGAGCCTGGTAGGCCTAGGTCGTAAGACGCCACCGTTCTTGCATCGTCCCTTCTTATAAGCGTGAGGCGTTACGAGACAGGAGGAGATGGAGAGACGACGTGGTGCGCGGTTGTTCAAGTGGAGGTCGTAGAACGCAAAGCCATGCTGTTACGACAATACAGCGAGCTGCAAAGCTTGCACCAACTAATAACAGGGTAGCGCCGTTACAACACCCTAGCGAAACAAAATAAGAGCAGTCGTCTCTTGACGATTCAGACGGCACCATTCAACTACCGTAAATATGCCCCTGTCTAGTGAATCACATCACACAAAGACTGCGCTGCTGGCTTTAACTTCAGGTTCGGCACTACAGAGCTGCGGATAGCCTTGCAGCAACCTGACTAAATGACACTGCTTTCATGACATCGGGCGTGTGTAAAATATATTATCTCGGAAGGGCTTTTAGGTTTTCAGTGTCAGCCACGTGACACTGCTCCAACTCCGAACATTTAGAGCTTTACCCTCTGTTCTAGCTCGTGTCGCAGAAAATCCGGCGCCTGCGGCGGCGTTGACCGTGAGCGAAAAATCCAGAGAAGCAGCAGGTGGTCAGCCTATGTCACGTGACCTTGTGACGTCATCAAGCACCGGATTGCGAGCAAACTGCGCACCGTGGCAGGTGGCAGTTAAATTAACGACTAGAGGTTGCCCGCGAAGAGCAACGCACAAGCCCCACAAATGGCAGCGCCTGCCATCACAGGGCAGTGGCTCAATGCTTAACAGCTGTAGGAGTGGCATAAGGACTGCTGGGGAATGTATGAGTGTTAAGTAGCATGACCAGTTCTAATAAGGGAGTAATTACTCATTGGCATCCACCCGAACGCAGCCATACGGCTACAAAGGAAAGCCATACAGCTTTCTCAGAAACTTCGCAGTTAAAGAAAAATTCCTCCTGGCCCGGGGTTCGAACCAGGGACCATCATTCACCGGAGCAGTCGCTCTACCAATTGAGCTAACCGCGACGTCTAGCATATCGTAGGGCGAGAGCGAATTGATCAGTAACTCGAAGTGGAAACAGTGTTGGTCAAGAGTGTTGATGGTCCCGGGTTCGAACCCCGGACCAGGACGAATTTTTCTTTGACTGTGAAGCTTCTGAGAAAGCTGTACAGCTTTCCTTTGTAGCTGCATGGCTGCGCTTGGGTGGATGTCGATGAGTAATTACTCCCTTATTACAAATCTACTCCACCTTGGGGGATTCCCCTAAAAACATTTGACCAATGACCAGTTCTGCATGCATGGGCTTTAACCCACTAAAGCTATCGCGTCGTGGACTTAAGCCGTAGGTGTCCCCTCCAATTCGTTTTTTGTGTGTTTTGTTTCTGCAGTGTGCGAACTTCAGATTAAATCCATAATAGTTCGCACTAGCTGTTTTCTTTCGGGCCTGTGATGTCCAAGCAGTGAAAACTTCTACGCTAAAGTTCTAAGCGTTAAGGCTTTCATTGCTTCTGGCGGCTCCTACACTGTTGAAATACTGAACACTTTTATGTTTGTTGTGAAAACTAATACCGCTAAAAAATTAACGATGGCAAATGAGGCTAATTTCTGAATGGAACGTCTAGAGAGAGAGAAATTGCCCTCACATACTTCCGCACGTAGCTCAAATCAAAAATTTGAAAAATTAAGGGCTACTAAATGAACTGATTTTCTTACAATGCTGCTTTTATGCCGATTCCGATGGCATTTTTATTCGTTTTTGCTGAATCCGCTATGTTATTCATATACACGGTGTCCAGGCTAACTTTAGCCAAGCGTTAAGAAATAAGATATTTGAGGTAGGCCAGGGAAACCACTTGCATACAGCTACCAGCCGACTTGCGCATCTAGGCAATTTTTGGTATTGCTATTAATTAAGGAGTAATTAAGATAATTTTTCTAAATGCGTAAGTATTGACTTTAGACGGCAGATGTGAATTGCAAAGTTGTAGAGCACCTACAGAAACCCGCATTATATTTATATGCGATAAAGAAAGCCTCACGCGTATCGTTTTTCCAGGCTCCAAGGAAAGCCCGCGAAATACAAAAAAAAAATCATGTGACTAGCGCATTCGCGCGCCAGCATTGTGCTGCTCTCAATCCTGGCTTCAGTGAACGAAATCAGCTGCTGGTATGGCGCGACGACCCCACTGCTCCGGCAGGCCGATATGTCGACGCTGGTTGCGGCGCAACTTGCGGCGTCATGCTTCTCCGCCTCTCCCCTCTATTCCCAATTGTTTGCCTGTTTATTGCTTTAAAGTTCTCCGGGGCAAAATTCCAAAATTTCCGCTATTTTCTCACTAAAGCGAACAGGTGTTTCCGGCACTACCTGCATTTTTTCTCAGCTTTGTATTTTTACCGTCTTCCTACGAATCTTCCCTATTCTCTAATCCTCTGGCTTGACTTAGCCGAAGACCCGATTTCCCTACCTTCCCGCAAAGGCCTTTTGTGTAATGTGTTGAAGTGAGTACCTTCACTTTTCATTTTCTTTGTTTCCTCTCGAGGGAGCTGTCATGCTTGCTATTTTGCCCTCAGCCCACGATCACCCTTTGCGCCCGTGCTTAAAGGTGCACTGAAGAGGAATCTGAACTTGTCTTTTTGCCGCGGGAACTCGATCTACAAGTTCCGAGCTTTCTTAGAAGCTTCCATTTATTGCCCTGCGTGGCCGATTTCTCGAATTAAATCGAATTAACGTCCGGCTCCCGCTTTTTTTTTTAATTCTCCCCCGTACGATGGGCGGAGTCGACCAACGCGTGGAGCGCCTTTCACCCAGTCCCGTGGCGGCTTGCCGCTCTGCCATCGGCGGAGTAATACGTAGTAGTCAGTAGTAGCAAATAGTCCGCGCGTATTTTTATTTCTTCGGGCTTATTTTGCGGCTATATTATCTGCGAATGAAGCTATTTATTCATGAAAATTTAAAAACAAAATAAAGCGAAAGCAAAGCCTCCACGGAGCTGGCTGAAAGGCACTTCACGCGTTGGTCGACTCCGCCCACCGTACGGGGAGAATTCAAAAAATAAAGGCGGGAGTCGGACGTTAGTTCGATTTAATTAGAGAAATCGGCCACACAGGCGAATAAGTCACAGTTTCTAAGAATGCTAGGAACGTGTAGATCGAGTTCCCGCGGCAAAAAGACAAGTTCAGAATCCTCTTCAGTGCGCCTTTAGGCACACTTTCTTCACAGGACTCTTGGCACCTTCCCTGCCTGCCTGTTTCCGGCGCATTATTTCTTTGGTGAAAACGGCGGTGCGTCGTATGGTTTCGCCGTTTCGCGCGGCGTTTTCTTTGTGTTCGCCCCATCGGGCTTCTTCTCTGCCCGACAGCTTTCGTAGACAGGGCGGAGACACGAATTCCTCTCCAGGGAAGTGTCTCTGACACGAGAGGGGTTCGTGAACGACAGACGCGCCCAGGGCGGACAAAGAGGCGTGTCCCTCACGGGGGAGAGCGGGGAGAAGAAGGAAAACACTCGGAGGAGGCGTGTCTGTCCCGTTTTCCAGCCGGAGGGTTTACTGAGCTTCTCCTGTTTACGTCCCTGCCGCACAAGGACGCCTGGAGGCCTGGAGGTCGCTATACCTCCCTTTCTCTCGCGTTTCTTTCTCTAATCCGGAATACGAGGTACATATTTGCACACGCTCGGGGTATATTTATATACGGCATATACAGGATGGATGGAAACAACTTTATTAAACACACAAAAAAGATGCCCAGGCTTAGATTGGTTAAGCCAAGAATGCGTTGCATATTGCGCGGTCTTTTTACGCGAGGTATTGCTTGGCGGCACTCGATTTTCTCAGCAGCTTTTCCTCCGTGACGTATGGATGGATGGATGGATGGATGGATGGATGGATGGATGGATGGATGGATGGATGGATGGATGGATGGGTGGATGGATGGATGGATAGGAGCGCCCCCTTTGAAACGGGGCGGTGTCAACCGCCACCATGCTCAGCCGTCCTTTTTTTCTTTTTTATTTTCCTTTTTTTTGTTTTTTTTCCTGTTTGCTGTGTTTGCAATTCTCACCAAGAATCATCATCTTTACCTACGGTTTTTCCTCCGGCTGTCGTGACGTCACGTCACGTGGTTTGGTGGCTGCCCGGCCACTCCCAAGGGCTGAACTGAGTGATTGCAATATGCTACGCATAAAAAAATCTTCCAGGGTGGTCCCCTACTTGTCCAGGAGTCCACGGGCTTGTGCTTCACGTGAAGCCCGATCCACCAGCCATTTCTGGCCGGCGGGCTGAGCGGTCCGTAAAGCAGCCTCCTATGAAGAATGAGGGGGATTGGGGATGGGGGTACAGCCTTTGGGGAAGGACATTCCCAAAGGCAGTGGAAAAGTGTGGATCTGGGCACGCCACAGGTGGTACATTCAGGAGGAAGGGCGGGGTGAAAGCATGAGAGCCGGTGGGGGGAAATAAAACAGCCTGTCTGTAATTGTCGTCATGTGGCGCTGGATGAGGGCGACAAGGTACTGTGGGGTGGTGGCAGTGTCATGCGGCTGAGTTTGTAAAATGTGGTGATTTGGTGATATGTAGAGAGGACCGATGGGAATTACGCTTGCGGAAAACAGGCAAGCTATAGTAAGACTCTGTGATGCTGAAATCCAATAGACACAAAACGTAGCCTGGTTTGACAGAGGCGCAAGTGGGTAGTTGAGTTGGGGGTTACTAAACTAAGGGTTGTCGTTAACTTCTAGTCCCATTTTTTGCGCTTTTTTCTGCTCGTCAGGTAAAGAAATTTCTGGGGATAGGAGGTGGTGGCTCATAGCGTACACTCATATCGACAAAAGGCGCTGATACAGAGGAGTTCTGGTGTGATGTTCTGTCAATGTTTCTTATACGCCTTGGAAGTGGGCGAACTCTGTAGGAGATTTCTTTTTTCTTTGCTTATATTGCTTTTGTCGGCCTTGAAGTGCGGGGATAGTGCATTGGGGATTTCTGTGAATTTTTTTATCTGTTTTTGTTTTTCTTGGTTTTGATGCAATTTGAACTTGTTTCCGTGTCTGGCACTGCTTATGTTGTTTGTTTTTTATATATACCGTCCCCCATTGTAATGCCCCTTGGCGCTGTGGGTAAATAAGTAAAGAAATAAGCAGCCTTGAGGAAAGATAAGGAAGGAACAGGAAATCAACTTGTATGTTTCAATGCCTGCAGGCTACGCCCGGAGATCCCAACGCAAAAAGGATCCGAAAATTGCACTCAACACAGACGCCGTTTTCTCGCAGCATGCATTCTCGATGGCACAACACGCCAGCGCAGAGATCTCTGCCCCCTCCTGTGGGAAGTACTTCGCCGGTTGCGATGCACCGCCATTTGTTATATGAAGCAGAGCTAGATTGGCGTTCCGCTTAGACGCATAACAAGGGCGGACTATGGAAACGCACAGAAAAGCTATGAAGTAGAGCTAGATTCGCGTTCCGCTTAGACGAATAACAAGGGCGGACTATGCAAACGCACAGAAAACCTGCAATCGGCAATGTGACCTGGACAGAGCTTTAACAATGTTTTCGAATGGTGCGACCGATGGGGCAAGATTCTGAATGCTGATAAATGTGTTTATATGCCGATAACCCGAAAAACCGTACGTCATAGCCACACATATAAATTAGGCTCTTAGGAGAAACTATAAGTAGCAACCTATCGTGGAACTTGCACATAAACAATATCTGCTCTGCTGCATTTCTAAAACTGTGTTGCTTAAGGCATAAACTAAAAAATGCTCCTTCTAACATTAAACTACTTTGTTATTCTTCAATAATAACACCTAAACTGGAATATGCATGCATAGTGTGGGACCCGTATACTAAATTTAACGTTAAAAATCTGGAAAGAATACAAGAAGAGCCGTCAGGTTTATTTTTTATAAATATGCAAGGACTGACTCCCCAACCACTTTAATGGAGATTAATAAAATTGAACTACTTGAACATTGGAGAAGAAAGCTTAGGTTAGAATTTATTTCTCTCTTATTGCATAACAAACTTGGTTTGGATCCCTCATCATACTTAAAGCCGGCACCAACCAGACAAACTCGTCCACACCATCCCACTTCTCTAACCCCTATATTCGCTAGAACAGACACTTACAAGTTTTCGTTCTTTCCACGCACAATAACAGATTGGAATCAGATAGTTAAATCATTGTCTCATGAGTTTTAACCAATTATTGCTGTATTGTGTTGTTCTTTTTTTGAACTGTTGCGTTTTTTGCCGTGTTATTGACTTGTTCGCCCACCCTGCTTGGACTCAGTGTCCGCAGTATTTTGTAAATAAAAAAAAATTGTCAGGCTACCACATGGCAACGTATTCTTATCACTGGTTTGTTTTCATCTATGAAACAAGGCGGCTGTGGCGTGAGCAGCACGGACGGCACTCCCACTTACCTGGCTATCCCGGCTCTTTCTTGTGCAGTACCACTGGCCTCGTGTGAGCAACGTCGACTTCAGCGCATGGGAATCGGAGAACCGCATCGACAGTTATCGGCACGCCTGCGCACAAGCTACGCCTGGATAAGCTGTGACGTCAACGCATTTGCATCTATAAAACGTGACGACTGACCGGACGACTTTTTACAAGGCGGCTGTGGCGTGAGCAGCACGGACGGCACTCCCACTTACCTGGCTATCCCGGCTCTTTCTTGTGCAGGTTGGTGCTTTGAAAATTGTGACATAACCGCTCGTTCTGTACTTTAAAGCTGCTACGCCACTGCTGCCATTTTTTGCATGAAACTGTATTTGCATTGAAACCGCGTTCCGCGTGCAATCATGCCAAATAAGGATTTGCTAAGTGCGTTTGAAGATCTGAAGAATGAAATTAAAGGTGACTTGAAAGCTTTCAAAGAATCCCTTGAGCGGGACATCCGCTCAGAACTCAGAGACATAAAAAGCAGCCTGAACTTCATAAGCGAGAAGTACGATGAAATGAAAGATGACCTTAAGAAATCACTTGATGAAAATGAGCATCTGCGAAAGACGAATGAAGCATTGCAAGAGCGATGTGACTGGCTAACAACTCAGACTAAAATCTGCGAGGCACGCTTGGTGCAATGTGAACAATATTCAAGAAATGCTAACATAGAAATCAAAGGTATACCCGTTGAACCGGAGGAGGATCTAGCGGAAATCATGGGAAAAATCGGTAACGTTATTGGCGAAGAAATCTCGGCCTCAGACCTTGATGCATGCCATCGCGTTCCTGTGTATGGAAACCCTTCTGCATTTAACGTTGTTGCCCAGTTCGTCCTCCGCAAAAAACGCGATGCAGTCCTTCTAAAAGCGAGAAGCAATAAGAACCTTTCCTGCAAAGAACTTGGGTTCAAGGAAAAGACACAGGTGTATATAAATGAGCATTTATGCCCTGATCGCAAGCGTTTGCTAGCACTGGCAATCACAAAGAAAAGTGAGGCAGGCGGGAAATTTGTCTGGGTCCGTGGAGGTCAAATCTACGCACGGAAAATGGAAAAGAGCAAAGTGCTAAAGATTATGACCACTGAGGACGTGAACAAAATGACCTAAGTCAGTGCACTAAATCGATGGCTCCTCTTGAAAATGGAGAGTTATCATTTGCTTGCTCCGGTAGCTTTAAACAAGGTTGCCGAGGAACCAAGTCTGAAGATTTTCCATTTGAATTGCCGATCGGTGAACAACAAGAACGATGAAATACAGTCACTTTTCGACTCTTTTAAATTTTCCTTTGAAGTCGTAATGTTCACAGAAACCTGGTATCATGACGAATCGAACTATTTAATTTTAGAGGGCTACACTCATTTTGCCCTCAATAGATCTGACCGCAAAGGTGGTGGCGTTTCAATCCAAGTTTTAAATACTCGCGCAGTTACAGAGGTAAAACAGTTCACTTTATCTACTGCTGACTATGAAATGCAAACTGTTGAGCATGATCGCGAAGTTTACACTGTTTTATTTCGCCCCCCAGACGGTAGTTTCGAGAAATGCCTTGATATGCTTGAAAGCCTTTTTGATTATGTGTCCACCAATCGACAATCACTGGTTTTAGCGGGTGACGTGAACGTTGACATGCAAAACATCTCGACCAGACAAACAGAAATTATGTCCCTTTTTGATGCTTACGGACTTTCAAACCTTATCAATACTCCCACTCGCATAACCTGCTCTACATCTTCCTCTCTAGATATCATCGTTACTAACTCGGAAATTTCTAATGCAAAGGCTGGCACACTTCTATCAGACGTAAGTGACCACATTCCAACTTTCGCTTTCATTCCTGCTGCAAGGCCCAATTCTGCCCGACAAAAAGTTTGCAATAGCTATCAGCGCATAGATATGATAACCCTGGAACGCTTCCGAACGGATATGTGTGCAGCTAGGTGGGATGATGTGATGCGCTCAAAGGATGCGAATGACGCATACAGCATCCTGGTTAAGAAACTAAAGCCTGTGTACGATAAATGCTTCTTGGTTGATCGTCCTCGCAAACAAAAAGCTAAAAAGCCGTGGTTAACGCAAGACCTACTGCGCAAAATAAAGGTTAAAGAAAAGCTGTTTGCACAGTTTATTAAATCCCGCGACCCGTCAAAGCTAGAGAAATACAAGAAATACCGCAATTTTCTTAACCGAGAGCTGAAATCCGCGAAGTTCAATTACTACAACAGCACTTTCTCATCCATGTCTGGTAAAAATGTGAGTGCGAAATGGTTCCAACTAAACAAACTCTTAAACCGAAATCCCAAATCTCCTGTTACCTCAGTAATGAAAGACGGCATCGTTATTACCGGAGACGATCTCTCAAATGCATTTAATGAACATTTTTCGAGTATCACAAAAACCCTACTTTCTTCCACCGCACCGAATCCCGGCTACGCTTTGCAAACACCAATTGTTGCCGAGTCTATATTCCTTTTCCCCACAACTGAAACTGAAGTCGTAACAGTTTTTAGCAACCTAAAATGTAGCAGTGCAGAGGACAAAGATGGATTCCGCATAAAACCTTTTAAGTTTATTATTGACTTACTTGCTGTACCGTTAACTCACATTTACAACATTGCTCTCGCTACAGGGATCTTTCCGACAGAAATGCAAGTCGCAAAAGTTATTGCCATTCATAAAGGAGGCGACACATCAGAATTATCAAATTACCGGCCGATCTCGATCCTGCCTGTGTTATCAAAGGGTTTAGAAAAAATTATGTGTTCCAGAATAACTAAATTTTTAGATAAGCATGGTGTCCTATCTGACCAACAATTTGGCTTTAGGCCTAAAAAATCGACAGAGACAGCTTTGATTAAACAAAAAGAACTAATAGTTGAAGCCTTTGAGAAGAAATGTCTGGTCCTTGGCATTTATGTCGATTTTTCAAAAGCCTTCGACTTGCTCAACCATAATCTGCTGCTGCAAAAACTGGAACACTACGGAATTAGGGGAGTCACTTTGTCTCTGCTCAAATCATACTTAGCTCATCGCAGACAAATGGTTTCTCATAATAACAAGTTATCTAGCCTTGAGCCACTTCTCTCTGGTGTTCCCCAGGGCAGCATAATGGGGCCCTTACTTTTTCTTGTTTACATCAATGACATCTTTTCTACCCCTGCCGTTGACCTTGTGGGCTTTGCTGATGATATTACAGCACTGTTGTCGGGTAGCACAGAAGCCGAATTATTTTCGCGAGCAAATAAGTTTCTGGAATATCTTCACGAGTGGTCAAGAAATAATCATCTGAAAGTTAATTCTGAAAAAACGAAGGCCGTCTTATAGCGAACAAGAAACAAAACTGTTCACACCAATTTCACCCTATCATTAGGAGGCAAAACAATTGCAATCGTGAAAAACATAAAATGCTTAGGAGTTATCTTCTCAGAGTGTCTCACCTGGGACGAACAGGTCAATCATGTTCGGAAAAAACTGAATCGCTTCAACGGTCTTATTTGCCAACATAGGGACACACTTCCGTCTCGAGTAAAGGTCCTCATTTATCAAGCATTCTTTCTCCCATCACTGACTTACTGTCTCACAGTTTGGGGAACGACGACCCAGCACAACATATTCAAACTAATAACAGTACAAAAGCGGGCAATTAGATTCATAGCAAACGTATCGAGGCAGACCCACACACATCCATACTTCATTAAATTTGGCATTCTAAAGTTCACTTCTTTGTTTCCTTTCAGATTGCTATCAATGTACAAAACTGCGGTTTTTACTAACAATGAAACCATTCTCTCACTTCTAAAAATGTCTCGCTATTCAACCGTCTACGATACCCGCTCTCATTTTCCTTGGTCACTGCCTCTTTGTCGGACCAAATACGGTATGCAATCTTTATCTTTTATTCTGTCGAAATACCTAAACATTTTAGAAAATAACAACATATCGCTAAAATGCATCACGGTAAAGAGCCTAAAAACCATTTTGTATCTTTTTGATGACGTTTAATTACAACTTGTTCCGAACTGTGATTAAAGCTGTAACACGTGTGAATTCTGCTGTTGTACACCTGGTTGATGTGATGCTTTTGGTTTTTTGAGTATTTATGACGCTTTTTGTTGTGATTGTGATACTAATGTTTAAGTGCCACTGTAGATATTATATTCATGTTGATACTTTATTTATTGTTTTCGAGTGCCTCACCTGTAGCTGTCTTGTAAACTAACAACTGAGGCAATACGTTGCCTCAGCAGTGTGGGCGCAGGGTGCCTCTCAAGCTGCATTCAAGCAGCTTTTTTCCCTGCGTCCTCTCTCTCCCAGTGATACTTGTACTTGTACCACTGTAATACTTGTAATACTGTAATACTGTAAGTAATACTTGTACCACTGAGAGCGAGAAATAAACTTCAACTTCAACTTCAACTTCAAATAAAGGCTGAAAAACTAGAAATTTATTTTTTGCACTGTCGTAACGGGTGAGACGAGTCTTGCGATATATGGAAACACGTACGCGCGGATTCAGGCGGAATTCCAGAGAAAAAAAAAAGAGTTAAATTTAAGCTACCCCCGAACACAGCCAGAATTAGATGCATGCGACTAAATTATCAGTGCGCGACACACACAGTCCACCGATAAATCTCAAGCATCGCGCCGTGAATGCTAAAACAAAAATCAATTAAGTTTACTCGACATAGTCGCGCTCCATGAATTTAAGCCGGCCGGTGAACATTCAACTGCCTGCAACAAGGCACCACGTTACTGCATTGTTGAGTCTCGCGGAATGACAAGACCCTTTCTTATGAATCTTCAGTCACGTTTAGACATCAGTTACCAGCCCAGTAGGCCGATGTTAAGTAATTATTAGCCTTCAGTACAAGTCGAAGCGTGTGTCCTAAACCGCATCATTCGTTCCGTTCATCCGCCATTTGTCAAAGTTCTAGAACCGGAAGTGGTTAAAAGAGTAGAAAACTGAGCTAGTTGGTTCATACTTCTTGGTGGCAACAGCCGAAATAACAAAACGCAGACACAGAAAGGAACACACAGAACGTAGACGAAGCTGACTGTGAACTAAAATTTTATTGGAAAACCTGCGCTTTTTGTTTCCTTGTCAAAAATATCTTGCTTTTATCTCCCGTGGGGTTCGTTCAAGAAGGAAATTCCTTTTCTTGATAGAGAGATTGATGGTGTACTAACGCACCACTGTCCCGTTTCCCGTACCGCCAATTCCTCAAGGATCTCACGTGTCAGTTCGTCTGCATACCTTTCCATGACTTGAACTTCATGCAACTTGGACTCACACTTGCGCACTTTTTGCCTTTTGCATGCCTTTTGCACTTTTTTTTGCCTTTTGCAAGTTGCATGAAGTTGCATTCGACTTGTGGAACTTTGTGTGATTTTGCTAGTCTCTTTACATCCGGATTTGTGCTTTCGTACTAAAACTCTTGAACCACTTTTATCACGCACGCGAACAGCCCTGCTCCTTGTGGCACGAATCAGCCCCAGCGAAGAAGCAAGCTTCCTCGCACTTCCGCATGGAAAGTTCCGCACGTGTGCATCAAAACCTCTCGAATCCAGCGCCGTGCCCTGTTCGCCTTCCGGAAGGTCGATTTGTTTGCACACAACCCGATCTAACGGAGGGCGCTCGGGGGCGTAGAGATTGGTGGGAGGAGGAACACGTATCGGCGTCAGCAGGAATGTCACGCTACGACTTTATGGGTGTGTGTGTTTGCACAAGTACTGACTACGTTGTTTATCGCATTCGAGTCGTCCGGTAAGGCACTGCTGTGTCTCGCAAAAGCAAAAGTTGTTTACGGATTTGTCCCTGGCGCTCTTAATCAACTTGTAGCTGACAGCAACGCGCAGACTAAGGCATACTCGGAAGAAAAAATTGATGGAAGTGCTTTTTGTACGAAACGCGCGTTGCTTTTTCTATGGATCCTTCCTTCAGAGAAAATATCAGTTTATTCAACAGGGCAAATCAAGCGCTTACTAAAGCCTTACTCCTGGTTGACCAAGATACGCTATGTATAATCAAGCGCTTACTGCGCCTTACTACTGGTTGACCAAGATACGCTATGTGTTTTTCTGGCCGCCGCGGTAGCTCAGTGGTTATGGTGCTCGTCTGCTGACCCGAAAGACGCGGGTTCGATCCCGGCCGCGGCGGCCGAATTTCTATGGAGGCGAAATTCTAGAGGCCCGTGTACTGTGCGACGTTAGCGCACGTTAAAGAACCGCAGGTGATCGATATTTCCGGAGCCCTTCACTACGGCGTCTCTCATAGCCTGAGTCACTTTGGGACGTTAAACCAATAAACCAACCTAAACAAACCGCTATGTGTTTTCTTTCTATGCTAGCCACCTGACAAGGTCGCTTCGAAGTTCTCCATTATTTGTTTTCTTGTTTTTTGTTCTCCTGCCCGGCAATTTTATTATTAGAAGAAAGTGATAGAAACAAGAACCATCTGGCAGCGTTTGATGGAATCTGATACGTGATTTAGCATGATGAATAGAATTGTTTTTTTTTTTTCGTCAAGCAAGAAATGCTAGCCAAGCTACATACCTAAGCGTGGTTTAGCCGACGGCAGGGCAAATCTCCGGCTTGGAAGCAGCTCTCGTTCGGTCGTCAGGCAAGAAAACAAATACTCAGCGCACACGACCAGCCTTTCATTTTCTGTTCTCTGAGCTCCTGGTGCCTTTATTCATAATCCTGCTTTTCATCGTCTGTGGTAATGCAGCAAGTTAAAGGGTACATGTGCAAAAGCTAGTGAGGCGCACATGTTCACCGCGTGTTTACTGAGTGGCAGGATAGCGATTCTCGCGTCTGCTAACAATCGTTTTATTTTGGGTTAGATCTTTGTCATAATTGATTAACAGCTTATTACAAGGCATACTAGGTCAGTGAATGGCAATGTCAGCGTCTCTCCCCCCTTACATACTCCGCACTTTTCAATGCGGTTTTTTGCAGACTGTTGTGCTGAAGTACTTTGATCCAAAGAATATTGTGTGGCCTATGTAGTAACTAACAAAGCTCTTCCGCAATCGCTTTCCATTCACGCCAGTGATAAGCGTCTATTCTTGCGTTGCACCAAAAGCTGGGAATTAGCTGTCCTGAGAAACATTTTCTTCCAACCAGCAACTTCGAATTTTTCTTTTAACTACTGCAGCGGAGTCTCCGCTTATGTAACCGAACATGGGCATCTAACAACCAGGCACACGCTGTCAAAATAAATCCAGCTCTCTTTCCCGCCTTGTCAGCTCGATAGCGATGTTGTTATCACTGCGGCCCACATAGCCGTAGACGATGCAAGTGACCATGACTATGCAGTATGTTCTCCTTAGTCTCTAACCATGTTATGCTTGCGTTCAGTCACGTGATATGAAGGCTCGTTGTGATGTGCGTGTGTGCACAAGTTCATTTCTCATACTGAGTGTGCCGGTCATTGAATTAATTGTGTCATCACAAAGTTGCATTTTTCCTATCTCCCTTCTCCTGTTAGCTCCCACCTTGCCCCCTTCCTTTAGCAGGTCATGAACACTTTTCACCGGAAAAACCACTTATGACATTAATGTTTTCTCTAGCGAGCGCTGTAAAAACGCCCGTGCACTGAAATTGCACTGAAAGTCAGAAGAACCCCGGTGGCTGAAACAAACCTCGATTACTCAATTGTGGCATGTCTCATAGCTTACAGTGTTTTTTTTTTTATGTCCTGAGCCGATTAATATTAATCTTTTTTCTTCAAAAGTGAGCGATAAGTGGCTAGTTTAGTGTGACATGATTACAAAACATAAAACTCAGTAGGGGGCAGGACACGAGAGAAGCGAACAGGACGAGCTCAGACTAGCAATTGATTTATTGGAGCGAACTTCAAACTTCACAAACACTTCCTTCTTTAACAGGTTTTTTTTTTCTTATAATTTTTTTCCTCATAGGATGTGCTGTCGTTGATATCCCGCTTAATTCCGCCAATAAGGGAGCAGCAGTCTTTCGACGTCTTGTTTTGGTGAAATAATAAGCAGACGCTCGTCCATGTTCCGGCAGTCGGGTGGCTCCACAGCTACCCGGAAGTAGAGAGCTCGGGCTAAATCGTGGGCCGCGTCGTTGACGGAAATTGTTGAAAATTATAGGTTACAGAGGAGACTGGTGCCACCACCGGATAAAAGTCTCAACAATAGGGAGGCAATCCTATGGCGACGCCTCCAAGCTGGGAACTTCGTAAACCCGGTCTGGGTCTATCATGTTCATAGAGATAAAGAAAACGATAAGTGCGAGCACTGTGGGGCGAGAGGGACCCTCGACCACATAATCTGGGAATGCGCTAGCTCCCCAGGGGCTAACGAAAACATAAATTGTAGAGAAACCTGGGAAGCCCTGCTGCAGAGCGAGGCCCCTGCTTCGCAGCAACGAGCCATCCGCCTGGCGGAAGAAGCCGCGAGAAATCAAGACCTCTTCGCCTGCTTCTAATCGCGGATGTCATGGCCCCCGTCACCAAGGCCTGCGTGCCGGGGACGGGGAGTAGAGGGCTTCCTTATCTGGCGGAAAATAAATTTGTCATCATCATCATCATCAAATAATAAGCAACGAAGGGAACCATGGTTGCTCTTTCAGTCGATGCGTTATTCTCTATCAAGACCTGCGTGCAAGACGTACGTCACAGCGCCATAATCTCGCAGTCAGGAAAGAACCAGCTTGTATAAGTAAAGCAGCAGCAGTTCCACACAAGCAAAAATAAAACGAGGTCAATGGGGCTTCATCCAGGGGTAATCGGCATGGAGAAAGCGCCAGCCTTCTGTTGCCTGCGCTCCTCGTTCGTCGCTCGGTTCCTCAGGGCTCACTCCCGAGACGAGAGTTGAGCGAAATAGAAGAAAACACACGAAGTGTTCCAAGTAACGCGAAGGCAAGTTCCGCGACCAGTTTCCATAAGCCCACGCGTTTCGAAGTGGGGGCATGGGACATTCCCCCTGGAACGCCGCTCTCGGACTCAATGTACCGACCAAAGCCCCTGAACCCGACTCGCCTCATCGACAGAAAGAAGGCATGCGTATGCAACCCACAGGCACAAAGAATCTATTGTGCGTCGCTTTAGCGTGGACGGGGGCACTGCACAATCTTCGCTGTGCATCTCTTCATGCAATGCGCCGCCCCGGTGGCTCAGTGGTTATGGGGCTCTGCTGCTGACCCGAAAGATCGGTCCCTTACGGGCTGATCCGAAACATACCTCCTGTTCATTCGTAATGAATGTTTTCACCACCACCACCCGAAAGACGCGGGTTCGATCCCGGCCGCGGCGGTTGAATTTCTTTGGAGGAGAAATTCTAGAGGCCCGTGTACTGTGCGATGTCAGTGCACGTTAAAGAACCCCAGGTGGTCGAAATTTCCGGAGCCCTCCACTACGGCGTCTCTCATAGCCTTAGTCGCTTTAGGACGTTAAACCCCATAAACCAAACCTAAACCATCTTCATGCATTGCAAAGGATCGAGTCGAGAAAGGAAATACGCAAAGGATAGGAAAGGAAGGAAGGGAGTGATTTGGAGCAGCAGAAGAATGCAGGAGCAGCCCGTCGAGTACGCCCTGCTGCTACCCCTAATCGTTAATCTATCAAACTAATGGCGCACGTCTACTCAACCCTTTGTCTAAAGTGGGGTGATTATTGACGGCGTGACTGCGGCCAGGCATCGCCAGAGTTCTTTTGAAGCGAAAAGCTTCACTAGGCTCGTCAACACCGCGCTTCGAGTGAGCCGGAGGCCAGATTTGCCACTTCTGCGCATGCGCGAAACCGAGCGACGTCACGCGCAGCGCAGGGGGCCGCCCACTCCGTAATAAAAAAGAATAAAAATAAGCACAGAAACGAGAAAGAAGAAAGAAATGAAAGAAATAAAATATCAGAAATAAAAAAATACAAACATTGCGCCAGGAAACTCTCATGTCTCGGTGGATACCCGAACCGCGCCGTAAGGACCTTAATTAAGGAAAATGAAATGAAATGAAAATTGGTTATCATGGTGTACACCCGAAAGGAATGGACACCCCAGTACATGTCTCTAAAGCAACCTTCTAAGACAGCACCGTATTCACTACACGCGCGTCTCCTCCTCCGCCTCCGTACAGACAGTGTGTGGACGGCCGAACACCACTGTTATCGTGGTGCTCCCAGTGCATTGTGCGTGAACTGCGACAGTCATGACGTCAAACCAAGCGTAACTGAACCTTTTCGCTTGTATATCCAGGCTTAACCACAGCCAAGCCACTGCCAATTTTTTTTTTAAATTAACAATAAAACTTCAGGAACATTGACGTAATGCGGCCTGAATTGCAATATATTGCCACATTCCTGGACATTCTCGTGGCGCCGTCTCCTGGCCGAACTGTCTCAACCGCCATCCTGGCTAGCCTTAGCCATGGTGGCGGGCGGGGCTTCTTCGTCGTCTCTTCTTCGGGTTCCGCTCGGGAGTTCGCTGCTACCTGGCGCTGTTCAGTAAAACGTGACCTGGCTGTCCCGACTGTATAGCCGTGACATATTTGGTGGAGCCGGCTGGGTAACGTCCCATGCACACTGACTCTGAAGACACCTTTGAAGCCAGCCCTCAGTGCGTGGACACAACCCCCGTCCACAAAGCGAGCCGCCGCCTGCGAGGCCTACAGCCAGAGTTCAGCGGCCTGACAAAACCGGCAAGAGATATGACATCAACCACAGCTAGCCAGACGACTCAACATTTTGGAGCTGACACTCCCTTCGTACTTCACGCGCCCAGGTCCCCGCCGACGTTCCACGGTGACAGGTTCGAGGATGTTGAAGGATGTTGAAGGAAGGAGGATGTTGAAGGATGTTGAGGATGTTGAAGGATGTTCGAGGATGCCTGCTATGGCCGAGGCAAAGAAAGTGCGGCACCTGATGCGGGGCGTTAAGGAGCAGCTGTTTGCTGGACTTGTCCGCAACCCTCCAAGGACAGTGGCCGATTTTACGAAGGAGGCAGTGAGCATGGAACGCTCCTTGCAGGAACGCGGTGCACAGTACGGCCGGCAGGCTAGTATGGCAGCCGCTCAAACCTGCACGCCTACGACGCTGCCTCCTGAAGATCTTCGAGACCTTGTAAGGAGCATCGTTCGCGAAGAACTCGCGAAACTCCGCTTCGAAGCTCCACAGGCCAGCGTCGCCGCCCTGTCGGACGTGGTACGGGATGAAATCCGTCGAGTGGTGCAGCCAGCACCAGTTGTTCCGGAGCCGCAGCCGCAACCCTACATCATGACCTACAGCGAGGCACTTCGACGGCCTGCGACAGTGGCACAAGCTTTTTCACCTGTGCCGGCTGTGCAGTACCCACGTCCAACTGTGCCCACCACCGTGCCGCAGGAATTCCGGCCCGCCATGCGTAAAGCGGACATGTGGCGAACGCCGAGGAACCGGCCACTCTGCTACCACTGCGGTGAGCCCGGCCACATCCTGCGCCACTGCCCCTACCGTCGGATGGGTTTAAGGGGTTTCGCTTCAGACGCTCCTCGACCACGCTACGGCGAGCGACCCCAGGAGATTGAACAATACCTGACGTCCAACGTGCAGGCTCAGACCGTGCCGCGACGCCAGTCTCGATCCCCATCGCCCAGGAGACTCTCTTCTCCCAGCCGCCCGTCGACCTCTGGCGAGTTCAGAGGCAGGTCCCCACGGCGGGAAAACTGAAGACGGCGTCCTCTGGGGGTAGGGCCGCCGCAGCTAGAAAGAAACAAGAGCCTCCACTCGACGATCTGCAGCGACGACGAGACCAACGACCACCTGACCCGACGAGCCCACCGCCGACGAAGAGCCAGCAGTTGGCTTCTACGGAAATTCCAGTAACCGCCGATAACTGTGAAGTAACCGCACTGGTAGATACCGGCGCTGATTTCTCTGTGATACAGTAAGCAGCCGGCTAGCCACGACCCTTAGAAAGGTTTTGACCCCTTGGACTGGGCCCCAGATCCGCACAGCCGGCGGCCATGTTGTGACGCCGACCGGCGTTTGCACCTTACGAATTCAGATCCGCGGCGTCACTTTCCCCGGCTGCTTTGCTGTGCTTCCTGAGTGTTCTAAAGACCTGATTCTCGGTCTGGATTTCCTACAAGAATATGGGGCTGTCATCGACTTTAAGGAGCTGATCGTCTCGTTTGCCGCACACCGTACTGTTGGCGACGAACCGCAGCAACGCAGGACTAAGTTGCGGGTCTGCGATGATAACGTGGTGATTCCGTCGAGAACCACCATGCTAGTAACTGTGGAGTGCGATGACAGCGCCGGCACTCATGGCATCGCTGAAGCCAACATATCACTGCTCCTGGGTCGGCAAGTGTGTGTAGCTCGCGGGCTTATAGAACTGAACAATAAGCGAGCCGAACTACTGATAACAAATTTCGGTTGTGAGCCCCAACGTTTAGCGGCCAACACAACGATTGCTTATTTTGAAGAACTCGGGGAATGCGCCTGCGCCGGAGAGTACGCGTTGACAGGGACTACGAAGTCCGTGGAATCAACGAATGCTCCGGTTAAACTCGACGTGAACCCGAATCTCCTGCCTAGTCAAAAACGCAACCTGCAGACTGTCATTGACTCTTTCCAGGACTGTTTTGCGTCAACCTCCAGAGTTAGGCAAACGCCGATTACAAAACATCGAATTATAGTTGATGAAAGCCAGAGACCATTACGCCAGTCGCCGTACCGGATATCTTCAAAGGAACGGGATGCAATTCGAAGGCAAGTTCAAGAAATGCTCCGCGACGACGTGATCCAGCCATCGAAGAGCCCGTGGGCGTCGCCTGTGGTCCTAGTTGCAAAGAAAGATGGGACCCTCCGGTTTTGTGTTGATTACCGACGTCTGAACAAAGTCACTAAGAAAGACGTTTATCCTTTGCCGCGCATTGATGACTCCCTAGACCGTCTGCGCCACGCCAGATACTTTTCATCACTCGATTTACGCAGCGGCTACTGGCAGATAGAGGTGGACGAACGTGACCGGGAGAAGACCGCATTTATTACCCCGGACGGTTTGTACGAATTCAGGGTGCTCCCCTTCGGCCTATGCTCAGCTCCGGCAACTTTCCAACGGATGATGGACACTGTGCTTTCTGATCTCAAATGGCAGTCGTGTCTTGTGTACCTGGATGATGTTGTCATCTTCTCCGACACTTTCGAAGAACACCTCAGCCGCTTACGCGCTGTTTTCGAAGCTATCCGTTCAGCTGGTCTCTCCCTTAAGCCCGAGAAATGTCACTTCGCTTTCCAGGAGCTGAAGTTTTTGGGCCACATTGTGAGCACCAAGGGCGTTAGTCCAGACCCCGACAAGACTGCCGCCGCCGCTTCTTTTCCCATTCCTGCTGACAAGCGAAGTGTGCGCCGTTTTCTGGGTCTCTGCGCCTACTATCGGCGCTTTATGAAGAACTTCTCCCGAATAGCTGAGCCCCTTACTCGCCTCACCAAAGATAACGAACCGTTCGTCTGGGGTCGGGAGCAACAACATGCCTTTGAAGAGCTACGCACGCGTCTTCAGAATACACCCATACTTGGGCACTTCGATGAGGCCGCTGACACAGAACTGCACACAGACGCGAGTAACGTTGGCCTTGGTGCGGTACTTGTACAGTGGCAGGATGGTGTCGAACGCGCAATCGCTTACGCAAGCCGCACGTTATCACGGTCTGAGGTGAACTATTCCACCACCGAAAAAGAATGTCTAGCTATTGTGTGGGCAGTAACGAAATTTCGACCCTATTTGTATGGCCGCCCTTTCCGAGTGGTGAGCGACCACCACTCGCTGTGTTGGTTGGCAAATCTCAAGGATCCCTCAGGGCGACTCGCACGCTGGAGCCTCCGACTGCAAGAATTTGATGTCACCATCGTGTATAAATCAGGGCAAAAGCACAGTGATGCAGACTGTTTGTCCCGTGCCCCACTTCCTGCCAGTCCCGTGGACCTCGATGACGATTCCCTTTTCCTTGGGGTCATTTCCGCGTCCACCCTGGCTCACCGCCAACGAGACGACATTGAATTACGGTCCCTGATTGACTATCTCGAAGGAAGCGCTCAGACTCCGCCCCGCATCTTTTCACGCGGCCTGTCATCATTCTGCTTACGGGAGGGTATCCTGTACAAAAAGAACTATAGGTCGACGGAGCCTGCCTATCTGCTCGTTATCCCTAATGCCTTTCGCGATGAAGTCTTGCAGGCGTCCCACGATGATCCTTCCTCTGGTCACCTTGGTTTCTCCCGAACGTTGGCCCGCATACGGCAAAAATATTACTGGCCCAAGCTCGCGGAGGTTGTGAAACGCTACGTCCGAACTTGCCGCGAGTGTCAACGTCGCAAGACGTTGTCGACGAAGCCGGCCGGACTTTTGCAGCCTATTGATCCACCACAAGTTCCTTTCTACCAAGTCGGCATGGATTTACTCGGCCCCTTTCCGGAGTCTTCGCTGGGTAACCGGTACATTGTGGTCGCCACCGACTACCTCAGTCGATACTGTGAGACGAAAGCTCTTCCCCGCGGAACAGCTGCGGAAATTGCCACCTTCTTCATGCACAACATCGTGCTTCGTCATGGCGCACCCACGGTCGTTATAACTGACAGAGGAACGGCCTTTACCTCGGCGCTGACACAGGAAGTTATGCGACTCAGCGGCACGAGTCACCGACGAACAACAGCTTATCACCCCCAAACTAATGGACTCACTGAGCGCCTAAATAAGACGATCGCCGACATGATTTCCATGTATGTCGACGACGACCACCGCAACTGGGATGCAGTACTCCCTTACGTTACGTTCGCATATAACACCGCGCTGCAAGAGACTACTCACTTCACACCATTTCGCTTAGTCCATGGTCGCGAGGCCGTGACAATGCTCGACGCCATGCTGCTTCCTGGTAGTGAAAACTCCACTGTCGTGGGGGCCGACCGCTTTGTTCACGACGCCGAGGCCGCCCGCCAACTTGCTCGGCAGCATATCCGGCATCAACAAGAAAAAGACGCTCGCCGTTACAACCATCGCCACAGGGATGTCACTTACCAGCCCGGAGAACATGTTTGGGTGTGGAGCCCAGTCCGTCAAAGAGGGCGCTCTGAAAAGCTTCTTCGGCGGTACTTTGGCCCCTATGAAGTGTTACGCCAACTCGGCGAGGTAAACTATGAAGTTCTCCCTCAAGGAACTGTTCGTTCCTCTAGGCGACCAACGTCCGAAGTTGTGCATGTCGCCCGAATGAAGCCTTACCACGCCCGCTAGCAGCTCACTCGTCTCTACCTTCTCTCTCTCCACTCGGCTCTTCACCGTGCGCACCCGTCGAGATGGTGATCGGCCAGAACCGCCTCATGGAATTCGGCAACGTCAACATCCATTCCACACTTGCCGTGCTGTTCAACCACAACACGCTGCAGCTTGAATATTTCCAGACGACTAAGAGCGCAAAGATCATGGCATTCTCCATTCTGACCGTCCATATGCTCCAGCTATCCGCATCTATGATGATTGTCTTAATGCCTCCCTCTCCTCGCGTACGAGATCACGACGGCCGAGAAAGTGGATTCCGCGCCCGTCGCCGATACCTACTATATACACCAGGACTACTGCGCCTCTGCAAGGGCACTCTATGATCAGCGGATGTTCGTGCCCCAAAAGCCTGTGCCCGGGGAAGCGGCTGCCGGACCACACGCCCTCCAGCGCCGCGGGCGGCGCTTTCCAGAGGGGGGGAGCAATGCCACATTCCTGGACATTCTCGTGGCGCCGTCTCCTGGCCGAACTGTCTCAACCGCCATCCTGGCTAGCCTTAGCCATGGTGGCGGGCGGGGCTTCTTCGTCGTCTCTTCTTCGGGTTCCGCTCGGGAGTTCGCTGTTACCTGGCGCTGTTCAGTAAAACGTGACCTGGCTGTCCCGACTGTATAGCCGTGACAATATGGTGTGCAAGGAAAGTCATGAGGGTAATGCACATATAAGGATCGCGTGAAGATTGTTCACTCACACGACACAAATAATTTGTTACATGACCGTTGATATTGTCATTGTTTGTTGTCACGTGGTTGCGGCGTTTCGTGGGAAGGACGACATTCCGCACAACAAGCCTTTATCAGCTGCATGTAAAATGTAATGTCTAGTCTGGTCAGTGGCGTTACGTTTAGCCACAAACCTCTAATCACGGATCGCAATCCCCTACGAAAGATATGATTATCGCACTCGGCTTGTGTTTACATTATGCCGGCTCTGCTTTTCTAGCGCCCTTGCTCTTAGAAAGAGATAACTAAACGAATCTGAGGGAAACTTGTGATATATGAAGGAGCTGGACACCGCAGGGGACACGGGACAGAGAAAGAAGACGGCACAGGGCGATACTTGCAACTCGTGTCTCACCAACTGGCCTACACATATACCCTCCTAAGTTTGTGATATATGGTTGTCAGCGAGTCAGCAGCTTCAACCGTTTCGAGTTGATTTGTTCTTCCCCATGAGTGAGTCACCTTCCTTTTAAGGTGTAGTCTGTTGTTTTGATTTATTTCCTTCTAAGTGCGGTAGCACGAAGGCTTTCAATTTCTAAAAAAACCCTTCTCTCTTTGAGTGTCTAAAGCCAGCTAGGCCTGCAAAAAAAAAACATTATGAGGGCCCCTAAGTAATCCTTATGACGTGTAAATGTCAGAGCAAGCGTAGCTACTTCCCTGGCTCAATGGACACCTCAGTCGCGATTTGAGTACGTGACGGTGTGACGCTGGCAGCCTATTGCTCCAGGAGCGGTGATGACGTCAACTATGAGCCGCTTTTCGTCCACGGGGTTCTCATGACGCCTGGGGGTGTTTGCACAATGAGCCAAGCAATGATATCGCATAAATGTCTATGTCGTATAAAGCTATGTCGTATGTATAAACTCTGTTTACTGAAAAATAATGACGTCATAACAAGCTTAGCACAGCTAGCGAAAAACTTCCCTGTTTATAATGTACGCCATCCCGAAGTGTGGTATGTCGCCAAGTGCAAAACCAATTATGGGCATCAAATGCTGAAATTTCTATTGCCCACACTTCCAAATCGCGTATTAAAAGAAACTAACATTGATATATATGGTATACTACCAAAAGAACTGCGCCAAATGTTTGTATAATGATGCCATACAGTGACTTTTTTTTTTGCCTGATGCTTTCCAGTTTCTACCGATTTTGCCTAACTCATGCATGTGTTTTGTCCAAGTGCATTGTACTTTCTTAGCCGCACGCTTCTATGCTGCCCCGTGTGCTAGGGGGTCAGAGCTCCTCAAGCTGTTTCTCACAGCTTTTACAGGCCCTCCTCGTAACTTTTTTGTTGCGGAATAAAATTTGAATTGATTTCAAATAAAAAACAGGCGCTACTGCACCGCGCCTTCGTTTTTAATCCACGGCTCCGCAAACAGTTCATCTTCGGTAGCCAGTTCAGTCTGAGCTATCCACGCAACCGGTCACCCCTCGTGTTTAACTACCTCACTCTCGCGCTGTGCGTTGCACGTAGTTGTCTTCGTCAACTTCAATCCGTTCGCAGTGGATACAGAACGCCCCATTAACGCGGTGCCCTCTAGAGGTGCGTCAAGCGGTCCCAGCATTTTTTCAGTGCGCTACCGTTAAGGTTCCTAATCACCGATTTCGCCGATCTTTCTCTGAAGCCTGACCATAGAACCTTTGCGTCGAACCGAAAGCGAAATGAAAGGCGACACGCATATACTTCGCATCTGGCCAAGTAAGCTAAATCGGTTATAAATTTTCCTTGCGAGACTGCCGTCGATGTCGATGTTGCCCGTTCCCACCCTATCGGGTAGACGCTGGCTCAGAAATGGGGCTGGCCAGTGAAAAAAGTAAAAAAAAAAATGCTCTGCCGTGCAAGGCCGAATGTTGCCACCCAGCCATTTTTTATTGCCTTCGAGCATCCAGAGTTCTGTTTGCTCATCTCTGACGTCATTCAGCTGGTGGTTTGTATTTCTGTGAGTGTGAGCCTATCGTCTGCCTGCCCACTCATGTCCGCGTTCTCTCCTTCGGTCCTGGAAAGAGGACGCAACAGGGCACAGAGGTATTCAGTACTCCTCCGCCCAGCCCGGCATTAGCAGTCGGCAGCGATCCCGCAGATGAAGCTTATTGTTCCGAGAAGAAGATGCGGCGTTCACCCTTCCCTCCTTGAGTTGCGCACTGGATTATCGGGTTCGGCGAGCCGGATTTCTCGTTTCGCTTCGAATCGGCTCGCTTGGACGGTTCTCCGTTACGGCTAGAAGCTTCCATTACAACGGGACCACCACGAAGACAACCCTCCATACATCTCTTTAATCCCCTAACTCGCTTAATCATTTGCCTGCTTAGCTCACCCCGGCCGAGAATATGGGCCTGCCGAAGCTTCCTATCCCCAACCCAACCCGGGAGGACTGGGAGGCGACCCTGCTCGGCTGCCACGACTTACAGGCCCAACAAGCCTTGGTCGGGCGCGCCCGGGCGGCGGCTACCGCCACTGGGGTCCCAAACTAGGGACCTCCACCTAGTGTTTGTGAGGATCGGTCCCTTACGGGCCGATCCAAACACCTCCTGTTCTGAATAAATGTTTTCACCACCACCCGCGCGTGGTCGACAGTGATCTGTCCGCGAGAGACAAATGAACGCAGTTCGCCTGGGGCTGAAGTTAGGTGGGCTTGCTATCTATGACATGGTGTAGAGCGGCATCTGTGGACCAGAATAACAGTTTATGTATACCTACTCACCATGAACTGAGCTTACTGCTGCTATTCGAGAAGGCTCGTGATCCCGTGATGTACGACGTGGCTCGCGGTGCTTGATTCAACGTGATATCGTGGGGCGAGGAGAAAGAGCTCTACTTCGCACAGGTGTTTGTGCATCTCTGTGACCATCTCTGCGTTTTGTTTTGTTTTTTTACTTTTTCGTCTCTACTTGGCACACTTGGCAAGTTATGTGCCTTCGACAGGTGCGTTTGGACTCCCCGAGATTTCTTCATTTGCCTCCCTCCTGTACTGTTTAGTTTTTATTTTTATTTTTTCGTCATCGATGCTACATTGACCAGGCAAACTTTCGATGACAGATCCTTTATATTGAATGAGTACCTTCTACTTTCCATTCATGGAATCTTATTTAATCGATTAAACGTGGT
Organism: Amblyomma mixtum; assembly: GCF_055824585.1. Classification (NCBI taxonomy): domain Eukaryota; kingdom Metazoa; phylum Arthropoda; class Arachnida; order Ixodida; family Ixodidae; genus Amblyomma; species Amblyomma mixtum. Next base: position 123,657,985 of record NC_143020.1, on the reverse strand, counting down.
TGCTCATTCCAAGACGAAATAAAAGAGATAGAACAAAAAAAAAACGACATTATGAGTAGATTTATGGAGGCTGTTCGGTGTTTGTTTTTGTTTTTAATCCAACAATGCGCTTTTTAAGTGTACCCAACTGCCGCCTTTCCTAAATTCACGGTGTTAATTGCTCGACGAAAGCTATTCTGCAGTGAAAGGAAACAAGAATAACAATAAACAATCACAGCACCTCAGAGCACAAACACATCCGAATGCCGACGTGATCCTCGTCATGGGGAAAATGAT